>NC_051853.1:17705366-18010542 GCF_905115235.1 Hermetia illucens | reverse complement strand
CAGCTCGCTTAGGAGTCGGACCTTCGATTTTCATCCCGCCCGAACACTGGTCCACACCTCCGACACTAGTTCGCCGTTAGCGGAATTGCTATCCACCATCGTAATTGCTATCAGCCACGTCGCTGAAGGGTTTCGCAGTTCACGGCTCATCGGCAGGTTGTTGCTGCTTACCTGTTTGCAGAGGTTGCTCAGTGTTCAAGCCTTTGGACCCTTTGCTCCGCCTGTGTTTTTGTTTGACTTCGTCCTGAGATCGATTGCATTCGAAAGCGGCGGGCTTCCTCTTGTGCTCGCCTAGGACCCGTTTTTGAGGTTTTGTGTAAACACAAAAAATCGGTTTACTGTCTGTCTGTCTGTTTGTCCGTCACACGCATTTTTCTCGGAGACGGGGTGGTGGGAACTGTGAACGCTCATGCATATAGTGAGTTACATCCTTTTACGACGAATTTAGGGAGGGGGTCCCCTTACATGCAAAAGAGGGGTGTACATTTTTGTTCATCAAATATAGTCATGTGGGGTATCAAATTAAAGGTCTCGGTTAGTGCTTTTCGAAGCCGGTCTTAGTTTTGACTTTTGTTGAAAAGGTGGGGAGTAGGGGGGGAGGGGGTTGAAAGTGGCCATTTTTTTAACGAACCCATTCTCAGGAACTACCGAAATACTCTCCATACCGACACCTGTTCAAATTAAGTTAATAATAGTATGCTATTATAATTTTTAGTAATTGACACGAAAACCCACCTTATATTCACCCTAGAATCACAAAATTGCAACAATATAGGCTACAGTATGGAGCATAATCCTGCCAAATTTGGTGAAAATCGTACTATTACTAATAAAGTTACACTAGGTCAAAACTGTCGCTCCTCTGCAAATTCAAGACTATGAATGTCAATATCACTTGAAAGTGGCTATTTTCACATATTATATGCATATTTTACGTGCTACATGCTAATGGGACAAATGCACACTCAAATCTCTTTACAAAAGAAATACACAAAACCTTTCATACCTGAAGCGTCAAGCTTTCGGTTTCTCGACTTGTTTTTATATTTTTCAACAATCGTGATATTTGTCGACTTTCTTTTTATCCCACTCGCCAACAGTATTGGCCTTCTTATTCTTCGCAATCATGGTCCGAATATGTATGGCTTTCAGTACTGGCTGTTAACGCCTTCCCAAGTGCAGGGAAAATAATCACCGGGCTTTTGTTTTGGCTCATTCCCTGTCAGATTCGCGTGCACTAACACATAACTAGCAGGTAAACCGATCCTCGCCAATTGGGAGCCTACTCCAAGCCCGGCCTTACATCCTCTTGGCCTGTCCGAAGGCAATTTTCAGCGGCACTGCGAGGGGGTCGTGTAATGACTTGCCGAATTATGCAACCTTAACCTGAAGCATTATCAGCCCAGGCCGCCGGTAGGAAAGGAACCAGCTCCTAGCGTTCACGAAGGATAACAGTTCCCTATAGAATTAGTTTGCTTAGTGTTCGCAGCATGGCTTAAGCAAGAGCTGAGCAATCCCAAAGGAAATACCTAAGGCCTCCCCCCTTCTTTGCAACTTCGGCAATGCGAATTGTTGGGTATGACTAGCTACGAGGCATGATTTTATCTTCAAGCTCGTTTTTTGTATGGCATAATTCTTTGGAAATACCCAGAGTTCCCGAAGTACTTCATCCAGGAATACTATGGTCATGGGCTTCGCTGTTTAGCATTTGACCCTTGTGGTCTGACAGAATTACACGATATAGAAGAGAAGGAACGCCGATCCAGGGGAGCTCGAAATGTGCGGTAGCAGCTGGAGAGGCGAATGCTAAATCTACTCCGGGAGGGCGGGATCTCCGAGAACTAAAGCGGAGACATAAATTAGGACAAAGTGGAACAACGAGCTGATCAAGCAGTCAATCTGTCGGGGCATCAAAAACCAACTTGTGCCGGGGGTGCAGAGGAGCCGTACGTGACGCCTCTGAATACCGAGACCCTATTCGAAACGGATCTAGTCATCGGAGCCCTCCTGAAATAAAGAGAAGAGAAAGAATGAAAAAAATGTTACATATATTGTTCTTCTAATTTGTTCTAGGAGCAGTGACAGTACAGGGTAAAACCTAGGAGAGAGAGATTACCCCTACAAGTATATAAGCTAGCGAAGCTAGCGAAACCACAAATGTACTGCTGTATTTTAGGAAAGAAGTCCCAAGTTGGCGGTACATAACACTTTGAAAGTTATTAAGTCTGAAGTCATTAAGACTGAATACTGACTCCTTTGATATATATTTATATTCTTAGTCACAGAAAGGATAAGTGATTGTTGATATGCTATTGTAAAAGAAATTTGTTTTTTTCAATCTTTCGTTCTTTTATCCAAAGCCTAAGAAGTGCCGGTTTCATAGCACCGTCATCACAGTTAGGCTGTTATGGGTTAGCCAGTATCACTCAAAAGCTCCAATCCTTCGTCACCACCTGTCTTGGTGGTGTCATCGGGGTACTCTAGCATGACGTAATCTTGAACATTGAGCCACGTCGGAGTACCGGACGTCGGACGTCGTAGATGGGTTGATTCGCAAGCACAAATGGTTTAGGACAGGCGATTAAGAAAGGCCAACATTTCCATTATTGGTTATGGCATGCAATGAAATCTACTACCCCAGAATGGCTGACAAGTGGGTCACCCTTGAAATATATTGCACAGAGCAATAGAGAGGGAGGTTAGTAAGCCTCTCTCGAAGTCGTGGGGTGAGTTGAAATATATTGCCAGGACCCGGCGATGATGGCTAGTTGAATGATTAGTTGCTTTCCTTTAAGAACGAAAAAGGACCAAAAAGCTGAACCCCAACTATATATTCCACAAAATATTTTTTCCCGGTTTACAAAATGTTTCAGATTCCGGGAGTTAAAAATACAGCGTGGATTATGGTTTCTATCTTACATCCAACACGTGTGACATACATTTTTAACAGGCAAAGATGTGTCGTACATCCAGTGACATCCTTCCAAAGCATCAGCGACTTCAAAATCAACTGCTTCAAGGTTCCGGACAACTTGCGATTCGGTATATCGATCTTTCGCACCAATAATTTCCGCTCAACAAATTTTCCGATATACTTCCCAAATAGTGTTTAAAGTGTAGAGGCCCCGCTTGAACAGACAGGCGACAAGCATGGTGCACTATTTATATGTCCTTTCAGTCTGTGGAAATTGGACTAATGGCATAACTTTCCAGAATTTCATTTTCATTGTGGACAAATATCCGGGTGAAGACGGGGTATAATGTGCTCTTATGGAAGCATCGCTATCATCCTTTTCTGGTGTTATTCTGATCATTTAAACTGCACACCGAGGGAGGAATGTTGCTTCCTGCAAGGACAAGCTTAGCTTCCTGTCTAATTCCGTAGACAATTATTCTCTGGATCTTCCTCTGAATGTAAGCTCTCTGCATTGATTCGGAACAAAGAAACTTCCCATCATTGTTGCTATTGAGGCTGAAAACTCAAAAATCGAGGACAGCATGCCATAATGAAGAATGAATTCTCCCAGATAATAAAATACCAGAAATGTCATTTGTAAGCAGTAGTCACATCCTGACCTGAATAAATTCCCAGCATGAATTTCACTTCCCTGTATTCCCTGTACCCTTTGCGGAAATTTATCATTTCTCTTTCATTTCACGCTTTCACTGAACAATTTATTGCCAACATCGATTGACTGGAATGACGAAATGTTTCGGACTAACAAGATAACAATAAATTACAATTTATATCAAACAACTATGCCGGCATTTCGTGTAGCAGCATTTTCACCTGGAACATAATCAATTTCCATTGACATGATGTCTTGTTTTGCAGGTCAAATTAAGGGTACGTGCCGTTTGATAAGGGCAAGGTGTATGTAAATGTTAAGGATTCCCGTCACGTTTCATTGGGAAAATCAAGCAATGGTTAAACAACGATGTCGTAGGTAAGTTTAAATATTACCTTAACATAAATTGTGCCGGTTGAGCGTAAGTACGGTTGACTGGAATACCTAAATAAAAAGGAACTCGTGGAAAGGATGAATTGGTGCTCGTTAAAAATGGGCAACCTGCGGACATTTATACCGTAATTTTATCTGATGTATGGCTGAAAAAAAGCTAGGGGAATAATAATCGGCTTTCGTAGAATTTTCAGGATTTTATCCACGATTAGTACATCCATGTACACATTTAACCTTTCCTTATCATGTGCATATATTGATAAGAGTGGGTAGGAAGCTCGTTATAAACTCATGAGATCGCCGGGCTTCGGGAGGAAAATCTACCTAGGTTACTTCATCAAAGCCAGCCCGTAGCATTCAGGAAAAAAAGGAGTTCTCTCACGATGCAATTAGTAATCTCTCTGAGGTCCTCAAAGAATGATTTACCTTTTGTTCGTAGCCCGGATCTAGCTGGAGTTGGACAATGGTCAAGGAAGGCCAGTGCCCCATGTACACCGCCGTTGCTAAACAGTGTGAGTAGATTCCACTCTTGACAGTCGCCAGCGGGACACAGACTATACCCATCAAAGCATTGCCAAGAACAGAGCCCCGCCTGGCCAGTCCTTCACCCCGCTCATTCCCCTCTATGTTCCTATGACTAGGAACCCAGAGGACAATGATCTTGAGCGTGCCACCCAGACTGTTCACTGCGTTTCTGCATTCTCAAACGAGCCTGGAGGATGTCGCCGCTTAGTACAAACCCTAATGTCGGTCAGGACGGCTATGTTACGCTTGGAGTTCGGTCATGACCCAACTGTCGACAGGCTTCCAGTATCGCTTCGGATAAACTGGCGAAACCTCAGAGACCATTTGACTTGAATACATTGCCAGCATCCGAGAAAACTCCCGCACCGGATCTACTGACCACATTTGATCCGCCGGTAAACAATACTATGTCATAGCCTTGCAATATACTGTCTATCTTCCATCCTATCTGATTGGAAAGTTCACAACAAAGTTTTCCCTGAAGTTCGGCTTGCGTGTGAGATAGTCCACGAGGAATGCCCTGAGTTCCCAAGGTACTTCATCAAGGATTTTACTATGACCGTAGGGCTTCGCTGTCCAGCATCCGTACTCACGTAGTCTGACAGCACTGCCCGCAATAAGGTATTTAATATGGAGGTCTAAGGTGAGGAGACATTGAGAGTATCTGTCGGGTAGGACTAGAAGCCCCCCGGTAGCTCCTACAGACGCGATTTTTTGAAAACTATCTAGCTTCTTTCTATTTTGCTTTTTGCCGAGATTCTGCCTCCATACAATAGAACCGTGCGTTAAAATGGGACGCACCACAACTGTGTACATGTAGCAAATCATCCTCGGCTGGAGATCCAATTTCTTCGCAAAGGTCTCCTTTCAGGCTATTCGAGCCTTCTTAATACTTAATTCTATGTTTAATTTAGTTTAGTTTAACTACACTCCGCTACCAGGTGGTCAAAGGGTAGTATAGGTCCCGGGGCGAAACGTGGATTGGTACCCACGATGGAGCATAAAACCTGGGAAATGCCTGCTGAACCAACACCAACAGCTCTACTACCAAACCCTATCTCCACCTCCACGTGGTGACCGCTGGGAGCTCTTTCTTGACGAAAAGCTGCAGACGGAGAAGGATGAAGGCGAGTCTCCCGCGCCTAAAAACGGGACAAATTGTACCAACTGGTCCTCCAGGTTGGGGGTTGGGTAGGGCTGACAACCCTACACGGAAAACAACTTGTTACGAAGCCACAACAGGAGCCTCGGACAGGACGGATTTTAAAACGGCGGACCCGGCAATGACAACGGAACGACGATTTGCGCATTTTCTCATGGAACGTGCGCTCCCTGTACAGAGATGAAGCTGATGAGCAGCTAGCCGATACCCTGTCCCAATATAGGGCTGATATAACAGCGTTGCAAGAGATGCGATGAACAGGGACCGGTTTCCTGGAGAAGAGCCACTACACCATATATTATAGCGGTCATCCAGTAAACCATGTGCTCGGAGTAGGTTTCTTAGTCAGCCAAAAAATGAAACCTGCTGTTATCGGCTTTGAAAACATAAGCGAACGGCTATGCACTCTGCGCTTGCGAGGCAAGTTTAGAAATATAAGCCTCATAAACGCTCTCGCCCCTACAGAGGAGACTGCAGAGTCGGAGAAGGATACCTTCTACGAGGCAGTAAAACGAACCCTCGAAGCCTGTCCCAGATATGATATCAAAATCATACTTGGGGATTTTAACAGCCAAGTAGGGAAGGAGCCAGTATTCAGGCGATACGTTGGCTCCCATAGCTTACACGAAAAAACAAATGATAACGGATTGCGGACTATTCAATTAGCAGGGTCACACGAAATGGTTGTTGGAAGTACCTGGTTTGCGCGGAAAGCGGTCCACAAACATACGTGGGCCTCTCCAGACGGGACCACGACGAATGCCGCCACCTCTCAGCCTTGATGAATGTCAGAACATATAGGGGGACCAATATAGACTCGGATCACTATCTCGTTGGCATGGTGTTCCGAGCCCGAATAACAATACCACCTAGAATCCCCTCTGACAATCAGGTGAGAGTGAACACTGAAGCCATCCACAACACAACCCTCCGCGACACCTATAAGAGGGAAATGGATGGCGCAATAACCGCAGTCAACAGAGGACCTGGAGATGAACCATCAACAAATGATCTTCACAATCACCTGAAGAACGTTATCATGGATACGGCCACAAACATACTTGGCCCCAGCCGCAAAAGGAGTCGGAACGGCTGGTTTGACGATGAATGTAAGCTAGCAACGGAACGGAAGAATGCCGCATACCGAGTAATGTTGCATTCTCAAAGAACGCGGGCACGCGCAGAGACTTATCACGAACTCCGTCGAGCGGAGAAGCGACTTCACAGACGGAAAAAGGAAGCCTGGGAGAACCAACAAGTCTGTGAACTAGAAAAGTACAGGGAGCAACCGCACCAGGCGCGGAAGTTTTATCAACAAGTCAGCAGGATGAAGCCTTATACACCTCGATGCTCATCCTGCCGAGACAAAGAGGGAAATCTGATTTCCGACAGAATGGGCATATTAGAGCGATGGGTTGAGTACTTTGATGAGCTACTGAACAACCAGAACATCGGCGAGTTGGAGGTCCCGCCAACTGAAGATGACGGACAAATACTGCCACCACCAAGTTTAGGAGAAACAGTTCGTGCAATTCATCGGCTAAAAAATCATAAGTCGCCAGGAGCCGATGGAATTACAGCCGAATTGGTTAAATATGCAGGCGACCAGTTACACCAAGTGGTTCATCAACTTATGTTCAAGGTATGGGACAGCGAATCAATGCCTGACGATTGGCATCGAGGCATTATCTGTCTCATACATAAAAAGGGAGATATCACACAGTGCAGCAATTATAGAGGTATCACGTTGCTGAGTACCATCTATAAGATATTCTCCACTATCTTGCTAGGCCGGATAGCCCCATACGCCCAGAACATCATTGGCCCATACCAAAGAGGCTTCACTCCAGGCAAATCAGCAACAGATCAGATTTTCTCTCTGCGGCAAGCGATGGAAAAACTGTTGGAATATGGACAACAGTTGCACCATCTATTCATCGACTTTAAGGCCGCCTATGATAGCATAGCCAGGGTAAAACTGTACACGGCCATGATAGAATTCGGTATCCCGACGAAATTAATAAGACTGACTAGGCTGACCCTGACCAATGTGCGAGGTCAGATAAAAGCAGCAGGATCACTCTCAAGACCATTCGACATCAACAACGGTCTACGACAAGGGGATGCGCTATCATGCGTCCTCTTTAACCTGGCCCTCGAGAAAGTGATTCGTCATGCTGAGGTGAATGCAAGAGGTACAATCCTCTTCAAGTCCACCCAACTACTGGCCTATGCTGACGATATCGACATCATGGGAAGAACCACCCGGGACGTACAAACTGCCTTCATCCAGATCGAGCAGGCGGTTCGAGAGAAGAATCCTCCGAAGGATTTTTGGCCCCCTACATGAGGATGGACGATTCCGTAGCCTACACAATAACGCAATGTATGAGCGATACCATGACCGTCCGGTTGTGGATGAAATCCGGCTCAATAGGTTACGGTGGGCGGGTCACTTAATCCGTATGGATGAGGATGATCCCACCCGGAAAGTCTATAAGGACAATATCTATGGTAGAAAAAGAAGACGAGGCAGACCCTGCCTAAGATGGAGCGATGGCGTAGGTCAGGACGCCAGACAGCTTTTAGGGATATCGATGGTGGACCTCGGCGCAAAACCAGGATGTCTGGAGTTCCTTATTAAGGCAGGCCTAGACCGGATACCGGTTGTTGCGCCGTTGATGATGATGATGATGTTTAATTTCCAATTTATTTCCGAATTCAGGATTACATCAGATAACATACTTTGCAGGAGGATGGAAACATTCTTCGTTCATTTAGCTTCGGGAGGTGGGATTCAGAGACACTTGCCTTAGGGATGAATAGTATGAGTTTTGTTTTGATTAGATTTAAGCCGAACTTGCATCTTGCTGCCCATAAGCACACCTTTCCCAACACTCCTTCCATGATGTCATTCACAATGGAGGAAAATATCCCTGTCACTAAAATCACCAAGTCGTCGATTTATTCACCACTTTCAAGGCCAATCACGCCCCCCGCTCTAATATCCGTAAAATTTCGTCCATCATTACGTTACCCTGAGCAGCACTTTTGCTCACAGCTCTGGTCAACTGATTACGTCCCAGATCAGACTGGATTATCCTGGCACGTAGCATGAATATTTTCCAATGCGTAAGATACTCCTCCAATCCAGTTCTGGTCAAGGATTTCTGATGGCTGAATTCTCCCTCTATATTTAGGATGGCGGCTAGAGTATATTTTTTTCTACTGCAATAACCACTCTACCGTGCCAGTTAACTCGTTAAGAAAGGTTTCTGTGGATTTGATTTTGAAGTAGACGTGTTGGAACTTAGAGAAAGGCCTTGTCTCCATAAACATCCTTAAGTGGATGTTTGCGGCGCACTCTAGGATCATCGACACAAAAAAAGTGAGGCTGATGCATTTGCTTTTCTATGGCCGCGCCTACCCGTTTTCAGTATAAAAACCACTCGTGCGTTTCTCCGAGATTGTGGAACATCTTCCAAAGAGATATAGCTCCAGTAAACCTCAACAAGTCACAGCACAACCCTTTCTTGCTGCTTCTGTATCATGACTGGAATTATGTCATTTGGGTCCATTTTATCCCCAGAAATTACCGATTTGATACTCCCACATGGCTGAGGTATCTGTATACTCTCCAAGCAAGTCTCTGACTCTCAGTCCTTCTCGCTGATGGGAAAGTGCGTCTGAACCAACAGCTACAGGGTTTCACTAGAAGATTGCGTTCAGGAATCTTCCAACTTTTTAAGAAAGGATGGGCTCCTACGCTCCTTGGACAGAATCTTGCTGAGCCTCACAGATTCACTGGAGCTTTCAATGTTCTGATTAGGACCGCCTCTTCGCAGTCTTAATGGCCGACTTGCATTTCTTGAGACAGCCCTTATGTGGTTAGCGATATTTGTGCCTTTAGCAGATGTTGAAGATCTCCCTGGTCGGCTTGCTGAGGCTGGGCAGATCTTTATTTCATCACGGTGGAAGAGTCTTCTTGCTGTATTTAGCAGGGTACGAGACTTTAAAGGTGATTTCGAATGGCTTTTCCAGAGCCCCAACGTTTAACTCCATTTCGTCTGTCGTGCCAATCTCACCGATTTGCGGACCGGAGAATGTTTTCTTGATCATTTTACCAAACTTCCATCAGTCGATCCTCCTGGGATCTCTGAAAGGTTTGTAGACCTCTGCGGCGAGATTTAGACTGAAAGGTATCCAACTGTAATCTGAGAAGAATCTCTTTCCAGTTTTTCAACCTACGAATTCCAGTGTCGATTAGTAGGGTGATATCATGGACCTCCTCCCTAGCGTCACAGTTCTAAGATATGGGAAAATAGAAGGCTGGTACTGTCCCTGTGACATGCGGATAGATTTCTGTTAGTAATAAAATCAAAGAATGACTCACCCCTTTCGTTGATTTATGAGCAGCCCTGAAGCATATGTCTTGCATTGGCGTGTCAGCCTATCAACAGATTGGCCTTTTTTGTTCCTCTTGTGGACGCAAAATGTTGCAGCTTTTCTGGCGAGATTGATCGAAATATACCCGTTCTCCGCTCCCGCCTGCTCCAGTTTGATTAGCACTAGTTCGCTGGAACTTAGGTCTGGACACAGAAAAGCCTGCAGACTATTCTTCGCGAGTATCTATGATCTTGGTCTGCCCCGATCAGCGTCTCTTGCGCTCTGGTATAAATTACAATATTTGCTTCGGAGCCCTTTGATGATTCAGCCGCCTCCGATCCAGGGCTCCTGAATTAATGCGATGTCGATATCTTCCTCTAAGAGGAAGACCAACAGATTAGCTAAGGCGTACTTCAAGTGCTGCAGATTTATCTGCGCTGCCCTCAGTATGGTCAGTCCCCGTCGGACCACACCCCCCCCCCCCCCCCCCCTTCCCCATCCCCGCCATGGTCGTCCACTTTCTGTTTTGCGTTCCTGGCTATGAACCGCATTTTGTAGTCTGGTTTTTCCCCAGCCTCCAGGCACTCACAGTTTATACGAACCAGAAAAGTTTGGTTGTTTGCCTGGGGTTTCTCCACCTTGAGAACTACCTAGTTATCCATTGGAATGCTGCCGTTTTGAAGGCGCTGTCCTTATCCATGCGGATTTACGGCAACCAGATGCAAGCGACCGGTCTCCTGGGGATCTCATCGCAGGGGATTATTTTTACGCCCTCCCAGGCGACTCACGAACCGAGAATTAGTCTGGATATGGATCCTTTTTCTGTTTTTCTTAGTGGACGTGCACTAAATGCAACCCAATCTTTGGATTGCGGCACAGTGATTTCTTTAAATTGCTTCCAGCGGTCGGCTAGCCACTCGGATTGCACTCTTCACAGGTGAGTATGGAACTCTTAATTCGGATAATAATGAGATCCTGGAGGTTGTTTGTCTCCATTAAAGAATCGGGTAAAGGTTTTCCTCTCACTAACGCAGCTAATGACGGGTCTCTTGGCCTCGATTTCGCTAGTCGTTTTTCTCTCTTCTCTTCTTTTTTTTCTTCAAACTTCTCGTTCCCTAATTCAGAATTGATTTGCTGGTCTCTGCTTACTGTCCTCCATTTTTTTTTCCGGTGGGGTCTCCGCGCTGGTCAATTATTGGCGCTAAATGAATTTCCAACGATATTGAAACTGCAAACCCAATATTTCCTGGATCGAATGACTATTTCCTTCAGGCATATTACTCGACTGTCCAAATGATCGATGTTATTTGAATTTAATTATCTTGGAATGGAAGGCAGAGGCTGAAATAATTATCAAATTCGATAGGTAGACAGCTCATTATCTGTAATAAACATGCAAATAATTTGATACAGAATTTCGATAGTTGAATAATAGCTGTAGGTATCAAAAGATACTTCTGCACATGTATTCCGTAGCATTTGCTTGAAATGCAAACATTCATGTGTAGCCGTGTCGATTATCTTCTGTGAGTTTAACATTTTGTGCTTATAAAACCGCTAATTTGGTTGGAACATGGGAAATGTTTTGGAAATGCAAACGCTTAATCTATTTTAAGTGTTTATTAAATCCAGGTAGATATTAGCAGCTAACTTCGTTCTAAAGTATAACATAAAGAATTAATCTAACTTGGGTTTATGAAATCTACAATGTATCCTAAGCTTAGTTCGAAAAACAGGAAAAAATTGCTCAGTAGATTTGTTTTACAATTAATTAAAAAGGATCACACAAATAGAAACAAGATTCTCCCTTGTCCCCCATCTAACAACTCATTGCCTACAATGCTTAACCTTGATGATCGTTCGCCAAATTTAAAATAAGATTCGTCTGCTTAGAGCTTCGATGCTTGTAAGGAGGTTAAAAGTATTTACGCACCGAATGCCAGATTCCTGTCTCAGATAGACTATTGGCTAAAACATCTCCTTATTGGGACTGGGCCTCTAATCCGGCACCGTTTGGTATATTACTATTCACTGTAGGTTCCGGGACCCTCAGCTACTCTTGCGGCTTCCTTTACTTACTTACTTACTTAATGTAACATGTCACTTTATTCCACGTGCCCTGCTCTGCATTATGGTCTCAATTAATCTCCCCGCAGACACTTGGCGTCCTTCTGTCGGCAGGCGATGGCGCTCCATATTTTACAGAAGAAAAAGGTTTAGGAGGACGTTGGATGACAGAAGGCAAATCGCATACATTCTTGTTGCACTATGTTTTGGCCAACCTAAATAAAGAGTACTGTGAAAACCCTCCTTTTGGTCAGAATGATCATTTCTGTTTCCTTCAGAGCTCTTTGCCCAACCACCTCTTTCAGTTCCTTTACAATGGAGATAGGGCATTCCTCACTATTGTCTCTCTCGCCAACAATGTCAGCTCAGATGAGGTGGACAGGGAAAAGTGCTTGCATGATTTCTTCCACCTTAACTTTCATGGAATAGAACTACCGAATTTTTTGGTAATCAACATATATCCGCGGTCTCATGGGTCACTGTTAATGCTGCTGCCAGTTAGCTCCTGCCAGTAGCATGTTGTTTGATTTCGTGGCAGAATTTCTTTTTCGCTTTTTTATATTCCGCGGATTAAGAGTTACCTCATCTTGGCCTCGTTGTGTACTCCGTGGAACTATGAGACAGTTCCTTCATAGACTATCAGTTTCAGCCATCCACCTGCACACAATTAGGCGACATCCAGTAGCCGAGTGTTGTTTGGGGCTCCAGAGCATTATAAGCTGCGGTGTTCATTGTTACATGCATTAACGATTTAGTCGAATTTCTTCTGTCCGCATACGGCTCCTGTAGCTCATTTAGCCCTCTTGAGAAAGTTTCTGCAAATTTTCTAACATTGATTTTCACGATTTTCCATCATGTAGGTAGGTCATCGTTGTACCACTAATACTAAGGACTCCGTAGCAAAAGTCACGTCAAAGGTGGTGCTTTCGCAGCCAGGGCGTCGGAATGTCGAAGTGCTGCCGACATTTACGACAATAACCTCCGCCCTGGCGACCATTTCCAAAGTTTGCGTGCCCCGCGCATCTAGACGAGAGACACCCCATTCGATGGCTCTGCCGTTAAAGTTTCTCCCAGTTCGCCATTCTTATGTCCAATACATCCCTCTACTCAAGCAGTACACGCTGATCCAAATCTCACTTCCCCATCCAACCATCATCCTTTCTCGTGCCACGCACTGGTCTAGCACGAATTTAATGGTGGCGATTACGGAACTGTGAACTACGCCTAAGAAACGTGGAATGCAACCAAAAATACGATTCGCAAAACGCCCTAGGCAACCCTGGTGGGTAAGCAGTTATGTTTAAATTAAATGCCCGTCTGAAGTGGTAATTTGGTACCATGGGAATCGGGATAGCATTCGGAAAGCACATGTTGTAGGAAGATTCTCGGAGGATGAGTTCTTGGCCCAATTATTTGCGATTGACCCTTTGTGGCTCAAGTTCGGAGTTGCGCTTAGTTAGTTCGCATGCTGCTGTCATTGCGGGGCTTCGATTGTTGTATCTAAATGGGGGGGGGGATTATACTTACATAACAGATGCTCACATTAAACCCCCAGGACCTTTATGTCACCGGCATAGAAATTGAGCAAGCAATCAAACGAATGATATCGGAGAAAGCAACAGGACCTGATGACATCGCAGCAGAGGTCTGGAAAGGGAGAAGCTGGGCCCTAACACTGCGGCTTAGTGAGTTCTTCATTGGTTCAGCACGGTCTCTGATTGAATTTGACTAAAAAAAATTTTTGACGTCCAATGCCACTGAGACAGTCACTATCAATGTCAGCGACAGAATAAGTGGCATTCCATAGCTGGCGGTGATTGTGATCAACAAATATATCACTGAACGTTTCAAATCCTAAATCTACTACAGTGCCGCGGACACGGCATAAGGGAACGCTCGGAGGAACTGAAGGAGAATAAAGTTAGGGTGCAGTGCTTCGGAAACCCAGTACCAGCGGTTGTGGTTGTGGACAAGAGGGCGTCCAGCCATTGATTTCGTTGATTTCCACAGTGCCTCAGTAGGGGGAACTTTGGCTATTGTGGCATCTTACGTTACGAGTTTACAGGAGGGATTGGAACTGGCTCCATCGACGGTCCCTTTCAGAAGTAGCTCGATTCTTCGCAGATCCCCCCTACGCTAAATAGATCGTGGAGCTGTGTGAATTTATAAAGGAGCGCAGGAATATTTGCCAAAATTTAAGGGCCATATTAAAGGCATCCGTACGGCTAAGGACGAAATAGGGGGAAAGCAGTCGAGGGAAAAGTGACCCCTGTTCAAGATACGAAAAGTGAAAAAATGGGGAGGAGGCTCTGCGAAAAGCTGATCAATTTGACAGGCCAGCAAGCTCCGGAAAGAAAAAAGGACTCAACTCCCAAAACGGCGGAGTACATGACGACTGTGACTGAAGTTGCCGGCGAAAATGTTGCAGGAGCGGCCTCGAGAAAAGGGACCGGACCTTCAATGGTGAATGCAGAAGCCTGGCGAAAAGTGGAATCCCGGAAAAAAAGCGGTCGGAGGAAGATAAGATTGGAGGTGATCATAATTTCGAAACGAGGTGAAGGATTATATACTGACAGACTCTCCTGTCAGGAGAGTGAAGGTAAACCCCGAACTCACTAAATTAGGAGATAATGTCAGCCGCATTAGACTCTCCCAGCAAGGAGATCTTATGTAGGAACTCAAGACATCTAAAGATCTAACCCCGGACAAATTCTTGCGCTAAATCGGAAAGTTATTAAGACAGGAAACCGACATAAGGACTAGCAGGCCGGAGGTCACTATAATCTGCATGGATGTAGATTTGATCACCACGAGGAAGGAGGTTCGAAAATCCTTGCAGAATCAGTTCGATCTTGTTGGACAGCAGGAGTCAGCGGTGAAAACGCTTAGGAAAGCCTATGAGGGAGCAAACACCGCCATCGTCAACCTACCAGTGGAGACGGCACTCAAACTCTTAACAGCACGGAAGGTCGATGATATTGCAAGGCATGCACCAGTCCATATAACAGGGCCAAGCAATGCAGGAGATGCGGAGTGGAAGGCCATATCAGCACTAACTGCAGAGCTGACCCAAATTGCTTACTGTACAAAGGGAAGGAAAATGTGCATCATCGGCTCATTGCAAGCAGAAGCAGGTCCCCAGAATATAAAAGAGTTCTTAACACAAATCGCAGATGGGGTTAATACAAATCAACCACTACCAAGCGGTGCAGGACCTACTCTCGCAAATCATCCGCGAGAAAATCATCGATGTGAGCATAATTAGTGAACCATATAGAAACCACGGTGGTTGCATTTGGGTCAAATGCCAAACAGGCTAAGCAGCACTATGGTCTTATGGGGAACAAGCCTTCGAGGAAATAATGGAGCACCCGTAGGAAGGCTCCATCGGGGCTTAAGTGAAAGGAGTCCACATCTACAGCTGTTATGCTCTACCCACTGCTACACTTGCTGAGTATGAGCAGAACTGAGTTTTGGATGCAAGAGGACGTTGGCCGACCATAATAGCAGGCGATTTTAATGAGTGAGGCAATCGAACGGCGAATATGAAGGAACTTGTTCTCTTCGAAGCATTTGCGGAGCATTTCAGTAAGGACTATTCTCACAGCTACCACTAGGCAATCGGCATGCAAATCAAGGGCGGATCGAGTTTGAAAAAGAGTTTTCGCAGAGTCCCGCGTGGTTTGCTCGATTGAACGGATCAGGGGAAAGCCAGGTGACGATGGTCGAGAGGAGGTATACAGGCAACCATTTGGAGGAGAAAAAAGAGTTGCTTCAAAGTCGGCTATCAAATACCTGGGAGTGAAAATTGATACCAAATTGAGCTTTAGGGTGCACCTAGGGTATGCATGTCCAAAGATTGCCGTTGTCATCGCGGCGCTTGCAAAAATGTTGCATAATATTGGTGGGCCGAAAGACTGTTGGAAGTTGCTTCTATTCTAGGGATCCATCTTCCTTTACCCGTCACCTGTTTGGCCAGAGGCGCTTACAAACTTTCAGAGATGGAAGCAGGTAAACTTGGAGCGGAAACATAGGGAGACCAACAACCGCATTATCCAGCTCCTCATGGGACACAGTGGTTTCTACAGGCAGTATCTGCACCGCTTTAGGTTGGATGATTCTTCGAATTGTCCTAGATGTGGTGGGATACAGGAGGATCCAAAACCTGAACCGAACGTTGGGTAGGAGCGCACAGCGGCGCTATATAACTTCTGTTGTTTATGTCACCGGAGGTCGCACCTGGTTTTCAGCTTCAGTGACTGGATTCTCTATCTACCTCTCTGTCACTATACATTCATCTAAAAATTGTTAGTCTTTATAAATGTTCCAATAATGGAAATAGGGTATTCGCTCGATGATTCAAATGCCGCTCCATCCCTTTATTCGTTTTTGCTCCCATCACTCATCCCCATTTGAAAACATAAACCAGTCTCCGGATATTGTGTATCTATTTTTGCCCTAGAATTCTCGTTTATTTAGCTCTCCCACCAGATTCTGCATAGTATTTAGTGTTTAGAGGACAATTCCAAGAATTTTTCTTGCCATCTATCTCTAGGTGTTGTTTCATTGGAAAACATAGAATCCGATTCGGATCTGAAACTAATTATTTAGCACGTTTAGTAGGTAAAGCTTAGGATCACTCAGGATTAGTGTGAGCCACGGTCATAATAATATATTGTCATTTAATTGCTTTTAAACGAGATCTATCTAGAATCTCAAATATCACAAATAATCCACATCTCCATTCTGCCGACTACGAATTAGATATATTAGCAGTAAAGAACAAACTATAGACGAGGAACTCCTCTCTTTGTAAGCAGCAGAAGTGTTACATTGAATATATTATCCCTTTCGGAAATCCTTTTTAATACTTTTCTGTGTAGATAGATTTTTTTCAATGGTCCACATTATGTCTGAGAGAAACTTTATCCTGTGAACCTTTTAATCATCTCCTCTGGATCGATCGTCTTGATTTAGGTTTGCTATTGAAGAAGGATAATGTTTCCTCCATTTTATCACATAAGTTCAATTCTACACAGGATAGAGTTTCCATTGCAAGTGTATGTCTAGCGAGAAGTTCCCAAGCTTTTTGTTAGATGCTCTAATATTTTCTATGGATTGGAAATGTGTGTCTATGACGAATGGATGATGCGCCATAAAGTTGATGGGACTGTGTACGTTCTTCGACTACTAAACTCATGTATATGAAATACACTTTTGTACTATTCGAGACGAAATTTATTAGCCTCTTCAGAGGCTTTCAGATTCTGCAAAATTGAAGTTATCTGGTACTCTCCAAATTCAGTCGAATGTTAAACCCTGGTAAGTCGCTAGCTACGATTGGCCTGAACGCCCCTGTTGCTAATCCAGACCTTTTATTTTATAACCTACATTTGGAGCATAAATCTTCCATCCCAATTTTCCATAGGACTGAAAACCTCCATGTCCCTTTAGAAGCTGGCTAAGAAAATTGTCAATCTCACCATGTTTTCGACTTAGCCATGCACCTAAGTTGCCGACGAATCGAGCAGTTCACCTGCCTGTTGACTCATTACGCCCCTCCTTGAGTGTATCTGGCCGTCCTTCATGACCAACTTCCTCCCTTGAGTCTTCCTCCTTGCGCTTGTACATGGCTTTATGTTCCTTAAAAAGGAGGCCAATGGTGATCGCTCCTGCTCAGCCACTTCTGAGACAGTATGATACGCAAACGCCATTCGCAAAGCTCTCCGTCTTCGCACTTATGCAAGGTGCGTATGATATCCTTTTTGTGACAAGCGTATCAGTCGATGCCACCGCCTGGTAATACAAGACAGGGAACCTTGAAATCATTAGAAGACGAATCTTGCTAGACGTAGGACCCCCAATGTTTGCCATCATCATCACCAACGGCACAATAACCGGTATCAGGCCTAGGCCTGCCTTAATAACGAACTCCAGTTATCCCGGTTTTGCGCGAAGGTCTACTGATTTGATATCCCTTAAAGCTGTCTGTCGTTCTGGCCTACGCTATTGCTCTACTTCAAGCAAGGTTTGCTTGCCTTCTTTTTCGACCACAGATAAAGCCCTTATAGATTTTCCAGATCATAGATATTGCCTTTATAGACTTTCTGGGTGGGATCATCCTCATCCATACGGTCAGAAGAAATTATCAATGGTCTCAAAGTTGATGCCTATTATCTTTGTTCTTCTCATTTGACCATTGCGATTTGAAGTTGTTGGTTGTTTGGTTTTTGGTGCTGACGTTGTCACCATGTATATCGTCTTGTCTTCATTGATGTGTAGCCCAAAATTTCGCGCCGCTTGCTCGATCTGGATGAAGGCAGTGTGTACGTGTCGGGTCGTACTTCTCATGGTGTCGATATTGTCATCATTGGCCAATGGTAGGGTGGACTTAAAGAGGATGATGCCTCTTGCAAATAGTCCAGCATCACCGATCACTTTTTCCACGCTCAGGTTGAAGAGGACCTATGATAAGGCGTCCCCTTGTCTTAGACCGTTGTTGATGTCGAATGGTTTCGAGAGTGGTCCTGCTGCTTTTATCTGACCTTGCACATTGGTTAGGGTCAGCCTAGTCAGTCTTATCAATTTCGTCGGGATACTGAATTCTCTCATGGCCGTGTACAGTTTTATCCTGGCTATGCTGTCATAGGCGGCTTCAAAGTCGATAAAAATATGGCGCAACTGATGTCCATATTCCTACAGTTTTTCCATCGTTTGCCGCAGAGAGAAAATCTGATCTGGGGGGGGGGGCTATCCGGCCTAGCAAGATAGCGCAGAATATCTTATAGAAAGGACTCAGCAACGTGATACCTCTATAATTGCTGCAGTGTGTGACATCTCCCTTTTTATGTATGAGACAGATAATGCCTCGTTGCCAATCGTCAGGCATTGATTCGTTGTCCCATACCTTGAGCACAAGTTGATGAACCACTTGGAGTAATATGTCGCCTCCATATTTAACCAATTCGGCTGTAATTCCATCGGCTCCTGGCGACTTATGATTTTTAAGCCGATGAATTGCACGGACTGTTTCTCCTAAACTTGGTGATGGCAGTATTTGTCCGTCGTCTTCAGTTGGCAGGACCTCCAACTCGCCGATGTTCTGGTTGTTCAGTAGCTCATCAAAGTGCTCAACCCATCGCTCTAATATGCCCATTCTGTCGGAAATCAGATTTCCCTTTTAGTCTCGGCAGGATGAGCATCGAGGTGTATAAGGCTTCATCCTGTTGACTTGTTGGTAAAACTTTCGCGCCTGGTGCCGTTGCTCTCTGCACTTTTTGAGTTCACAGACCTGTTGGTTCTTCCAGGCTTCCTTTCTCCATCTGCAAAGTCGCTTCTCCGCTCACCGGAGTTCGTGATAAGTCTCCGCGCGTGCCCGCGTTCTTTGAGAATGCAACATTACTCGATATGGGGTATTCCTCCGTTCCGTTGCTAGCTTATATTTATCATCAAACCGGCCGTTTCGACTCCTTTTGCGGCTGGGGCCATATATGTTTGTGGCCATATTTATGATGATGTTCTTCAGGTGATTATGAAGATCATTTGCTGATGTTTCATCTCGAGAATCCGTTATCGTTTGTATTTTGATGTAAGCTATGGGGGCCAACGTATCGCCTGAAAAGAGAACCGCCCCTACTTGACTATTAAAATCCACAAGTATGGTTCACTCTACTGCCTTGTTGAAGGTATCCTTCTCCGACGCTGCAAGAAAGAACTCCCAGCGACCACCACGAGAGGGTGGAGATAGGGTTCGGTAGTAGAGCTGTTAGTGTTGGTTCAGCAGGCGTTTCCCAGGTTTTATGCTGTATCGAAGGTATCAATCCACGTTTCGCCCTGGGACCTATACTACCCTTTGACAACCACCACAATCTTTCCAGGCCATGATGAATTTTTATACCATATCTGTGTGGTTTCCGAAATTAATAGATATATATGGGATGGGGAAAGGTTCAATCCCTGAATACTCAGACGGTTAACAGTCCATTGTTCCTAATGCCTTCGCATATTAGAATATCCCAAATTCATTTGCGAACAGCAGCATTTCCCCAGTGGGCATTTCATGGGTTCGACTCGTTGCTCGTTGCAAGATGGAGACGTATCATCTTCTAATACCCCTATTTTGGATATACGTCTACAGTGGTCTACAATCTTTGCTTGGCTCTGACAGGAGAGATTTAGTAGTAGCACTCCACCATATCAGTCAGTTAGTCATCCCGCAGATGCCACCATATTTTCCTCGACATCGGGAAATCTCTCTTATGTTCAGTTTATCTGAAGATTGCTTCTTACGTTTCCAGCTGCCTTTTCATTCGCTTCTTCCATTGGGGTTGAAATAGGTAGAATTTAGGTAGGTGTAGCAGGGAGCCACTCTTTGTCTCTTTATACTCTTTATGTGTGGAAGATAAGCTAGCTTCTGTGTGAAGAATTCACTGTACACGTTGCAGTTTGCAGAAGCTTTTTCGATTCGAAGCCCATCTTCACTTTCTAAAAATTAAACTTTAGCGTTTCCTGATATGTGTTTGAACCTTTCCAGGAAAAAGTGGAGCATTATAAGGTGAATGGCTCCGGGGCATCGCCAGATTTGGTTAGTCTAGTTCAGACATCAAAACGATTCACATCGTCTGTCCTTCTTGTTACTCTTTGCTCAAATTCTGTTCTCTAATTATGCGAATGATGTCCTTCACCTAAGTGTATTCTCGCTCTGTTTCTAGTGATTAAATTATTTTCAGTGCTATAAGTCCATAGTATTTGCAAGATTAAGAAATATTACTAGTGAAAAGAGAAGGCAAGTCTTAATTATTTCAAATGTCCTTCGCCTTCTTTCGACGGCTTATCCTGAGTTTGTTCGATAGACTTTTCACTGAGATTAATTGCTGAAGGCACTTTAAGAAAGTCTCATCAGCGCATTTCAAATGAACTAGCCCACACGGAAAACCTCGATCAGTAAACCTTGGTCAAGGTCTAGGTACCAGCAGTTTCCTGTGCTGGATGATAAATTATCCACCTCATATTTTACAATTCTTATAGGAAACTTTTCTTCTTTTTTCGTCCCCTGAAGTAGATCCCCCCCCACCGAAGACGAATCAACCAACAACATCAAACCGCACTGGTCAAACACAAACACGAAGAAGAATAAGGATAGGAGAATACAACTTTGAGACCGTTGACAATTTCTCCTATCTAGGGTCAAAAATCACAACCAATAACAACTACGATGATGAAATCCGCGCACGGTTGTTGTCAGCCAACAGAGCCTATTTCAGCTTACAAAGACTGTTCCGCTCGAAACGTCTCACCATAGGGTCAAAGCTCTTACTGTACAAGACTATGATCTTGCCAGTCCTCATGTATTCCTCGGAAACTTGGGTTCTTAGCAAGAAAAATTGCGAACTCTTGCCCGCGTTCGAGAGAAGAATCCTGCGAAGAATTTTTGGCCCCCTACATGAGGATGGACGATTCCGTAGCCTACACAATGACGAAATCTATGAGCGATACCATGACTCTCCGGTTGTGGATAAAATCCGGCTCAATAGGTTACGGTGGGCGGGTCACTTAATCCGTGTGGATGAGGATGATCCCACCCGGAAAGTCAAGAAGGGCAATATCTATGGTAGAAAAAGAAGACGAGGCAGACCCTGCCTAAGATGGAGCGATGGCGTGGGTCAGGACGCCAGACAGCTTTTAGGGATATCGAATTGGTGGACCTCGGCGCAAAACCGGGATGTCTGGAGTTCCTTATTAAGGCAGGCGTAGACCGGATACCGGTTGTTGCGCCGTTGATGATGATGAAGTAGATCGTTTCGATGCGAACATTTTGACGTCGTACGTTTCGATGCGGCAACATTTGAATGTTTGTGCGCGAGGATTTTTCTATACCATTCGCCTTGTTGCCTTACCTTTCCATATTCATGCATAAATGTATTTTATTATCTCTCGTTACGTTGAAATACAAAGGCTCATACAATTCTGGTGAAAAAATTGACCAAATATTTGAAAATTACAATTAACAACACTCTTGCCTGTGAGGGGTAAAAACGGAATGAAACTACTTAATAGATGCAGTTCCAAAAAAGATTGGTTAACAACTATAATACTTTCTTTCGAAGTGGTTTCTAGCGCTGCGCCAATACCCTCGCTGCTCAGTCTACAGTAGCTGGTTCCCTTGCATGCATAGGCAGCAATGGAGCTGTCACCTTTCCACCGTGTTTGTCTAATGTACTGTCATTTCCGCCTTAATCAGCATTCTATCGGTCTGTGGCCCGTATGCCGACATAGTTCCTCAACGATGATTACATGATATAGCATCACCGAGAGAACGTTGCTGTTTGAAGCAGGCTCTGGAGTGTCTGCAATTCTAAATTTAGTCCTGTAAATGCATCGATTAGTACTAATTTCCCTGTACCAAGGTGATCGATGCGAATGTGATGAAAAGCGAGACTAAGAACTTTGGTTTTATTGACATTCATCTTCAGTCCAGATCCTTTTGTGTGTTTTTCCAAAACTAATTTGCCAAAGTCCATGACCCGGTGAGGTCGGAAATAGTGTCGATACCGCAGTCGAATTGTGTGAGGGAAAATGTCATGGCCCATTATAGTCCTCCACAATCAACAGCCAAAGCAGGATGAAGAACATCACCAGAAATGAAAAGGAGGAGTATCGATGAGAAAGTAGGACTTTGTCGAATTCCTTTGAAATTTTATTTTACATTTTCGGTAGTCATGTGTACTCTGATAACCACTATTGGCTCCTCTGGGATGCCCCGATTTCGTAGAACATTCTTGGTATACTCCTTGTTGGAGTTCCTGGAAGTCTTCTTGCCATCGAGGGAATGTGAACTCCGCATACTGCTCCCCAATGAGTTAATGATATGGTTGCTCAGCACAAAGGGATCCATAATGAAAATCAACCTGTTCATGGTCGATGAAGCTTTAAGGATGAATTCCTCAATTCCTGAAACAAACTAGTAGGTACCTAGTGTCAGACCAGCCAAAGTTGCAAACTGGCGGTTTTAGAGATATTCGTTGATTTGTGTGCTGATTTCTAAACATGTCTACCTGCTCTTGCTCTAGGATTAATTAATAATAGAACATATTTTTTTTGAGGATTGCAGGGTTTTAAGTTCGCATCGATTTGAAGTCGGAGCGGACCAAATGGGGAGCAACTTACTCCATCTTTTGTTAGTCCGGTCCGACATCAAGTGGGTGTGGACTTAGGACCCCGCAATCCTCAAAAAAATATGTTCCAATGGTCATATGTGGCCAAGCTTTGGCGCAAGGTATGGTCGGATTTACGCTCAATGTAATTGGTAGCCATGTCGTGTTTTGCGAATTATATAAAGGAGCACTTCAAATCGGCGAGCCAGTGACGCTGTCCTCAGGGCAGAGGTGAGGCAGCGTCTGACGATTTGCCTCTGCCCTGGTAAAAAACCGTAACGCCGTCTTTGCCTAACATTCATAATAATAGAAGCTCTAGATATTAGGTTAGTATTGCCTTTAAAGATAACTAAATAGCGTAAACTCGGTTGAAATGTGTTGGGAATACAACAAATATTTGCGATGAAAATAATCCTATGACGAATATACATAAATACTTGCATATATCAATCATCAGAATACGTCAGTTACTGAAATGTATGTATATTTGCGAAGTCAGTAAAAAAGGGTGTGCGATATGATCGTAATAAAACAAGGACTTTGAAAAGGATGAAGTAATAGAGACATACGGGTTTTCTTCTTATGCTTGTACCTTTTTTTTATGGAATTCCTTATTCAGTTTCAATCAGTATAGTGGAATTCGTTTCAATAGAATAATTCCGATGAAATTGGAGCCTTCGAACATCGACTGTTCATAAGAAGAAAGCAATTCTGTCTGATTTTCAATTCTGAAGTGAACGTGCTTAGAATATGCGATAAAATATGGAAATATTCAAGGCAAACATAATAAGATGGCAGCATATATAGTCCTCAACCGACTTTATGGCCTATTTGTTCTTGCATACGATGGTACATTCTTATTATCCTTACGTTTCATGGGAACACGAAGAGATATGTATGTTTGTACTTGTATCATATGCATTTTTGTCAATATAATTTAAGGAAGAACTGAATTTCCATTAGCTTGAACTCTTCAACCTTTCTACTTGAAATTACCATAAGTTAGTGGAATGGTTGTCTATTTAAATTTTGAAGTACCCATACATGTGAAAAATGGTAACTCCTCTTCTAAGGGGCCTCTTCTAATCAAGAGTGGCGTGGAGAATGCTAGCCCGAAGGACCTACGACGATCAAGACTCCAGAATCTCAATTTCAGGAACTCCAGTGCCGGCGACTTTGACAGTGAGTCAGCCGACTGGCGGTAGACGGTATCTCTCGACTAATCTTCGCTGGCAGACAGTTTGGCCACCCTGATATCTAGTGCTACAATCAGCTTTGAAAACGAGGTGTCTAAACCCCGTACGTTGCTTTGTAGAATATCCAAAATCACAAGCGTCACAAGTCTTAATGGCACCGGCGGCACTCGACCGTAGCACTCAGCGAACGTCATATTTTAGGCGATAGGAGAGGTGGGCCAAAGGAGTTCTATAAACATCCCGAAAATAGAGAAAGGAGTTGAGCTGAAATGTAAGAAATGCCCTTCATTTTGCTTGGAATTAAGTTATTGAGTTGTCCAAATTCATCAATGGCAGTCACAATGTACAGCAGCCAATAAAGGCTATGGTGAGTGCTGTCAGCGTTCTGTGCAATAAGTCGCGGGAAGATGAGAAAGAATCAAAGGAAAGTTCGATGGTAACATATTCAACATAGGTGACATCCAACCGTATACTCGCTGATATATGCAGGAACCAAATGGTATGCAACAAATGAGGAGAAACACTCAGGGAACCAACATCATTATTATCAACGGCGCAACCACCTGTATTCGCTTTAGGCCTGACTTAGTAAGGAAGCAAGTAGTTCTTAAAGACTTTCCGGGGTAGATCATCCTCATCCACATGGATTAAGTGGTCCACCTACCACAACCTATTGAGCCGGATTTTATCCACAACCAGACGGTCGTTGTATCGCTCATGAATTCCATCGGTATATAGGTACCAAATCGTTCATCTTGATTCAGAGTTCTAAAAATTCCTCAGAAGATTCTTCTTTCAAACGCGGCTCAAACCTCACAATTTTGTTTCCTAAGAACCCAACTCTCCTGTTCTCCTGGTCTATACAAGGCAAATTCTCCTTGCCTTCGTACAGGTGGGAAGCATTCACCATCTTAGATTTGCGGCTACAAAGTAGTGTGAGTAGATTTCACACTTAACAGTCAAACCAGGCCATAGGAATTCGCCGCTGAGTGCAAGCCTTTAATAGTCAATTGGCTGTCGATTAGAATGGCTATGTTACGCTTCCCATAGACAGGCTTCCAGTATCGCCAGTACTTCCGCTTGCAATACACTGGCGAAACCTGGAAGAACGTACGACTAGGATACACTATGGGTATTCGAGGAAACTTCTGCATCGACTCCTCTGAAATTTCTTGGTCCGCTGGTGAAGGATACCGTGTCATAGCCTTGCAACACAGCGCTGTCCTGGTTGGAAAGTCCACAGCGAAGTTTCTCGTGAACTTCGACTTGCGTGTGGTTTAGTCAGCGGGGAATCCCTATAGTCCCCGAGGTAGGCCATAGTGTGTCGCTGTCCAACAACTGGATTCACGTA
Organism: Hermetia illucens; assembly: GCF_905115235.1. Classification (NCBI taxonomy): domain Eukaryota; kingdom Metazoa; phylum Arthropoda; class Insecta; order Diptera; family Stratiomyidae; genus Hermetia; species Hermetia illucens. Next base: position 17,984,740 of record NC_051853.1, on the reverse strand, counting down.
GTCTGACGGCACAGCCCGCTACAACGTATCTATTGTGGAAGTCTGGGGAAGAAGGTGTAGGAAAACATTGAGATCATCTGCCGGTCATGACTACGGGGCCCCTGCAGAAATGATTCAATGAATCCCATTAAGTTTCGCTATATTGTACTTTTTATTTCTATCCAAACAACCTCTGCAAATAAGTAACCAGCAATAGAAGGCCGACGAGTTAAGGACTGTGAAAGCCGTCGGCCACATGGCCAGGAGTCTCTTTGGTGTGGTGTAGTAAATCCGTTAGCGGCAAAGTTTCGTCGTAGATGTGGATCAGCGTCGACGTCAGGCTGTCGGAAATAGTCAGCAAGTATTATCCGGACGGCAAAGAGGAGCTCTCTCTTGATTCGGTTCCGCTCAGGTGGTCCATGAGTTCCATGTTTTGGCATGTGAGGACTAATTTATTAGGGACTTTCTCGGTTCATTCTTTAGCATGCATCAGCGATTCATAAAGGTCAATGTCATTCCCTACGATGAGATCCCTAGGAGATCTGTCGCTCGCATCTGGTTGCTGAAAATCCGCATGGTTAAAGAAAAGCTCGTGAAACCTCTGCGCCTTCTAAACCCCAGGATTTCCATGGCAGGCTAGTTATTAAAGTGGAGGAACCCCAGTCGAACAACCAACCTTATCTGGTTCGTATAAATTGAGAGTACCCATTGGCGGAAATCAAGATCGAGAAGTTGACGGGGGACTGACGAACCCCCCCGCAGAAAAATCTGCGACTTAGCTAATCTGTTTGTCTTTCTCCTGGAAGAAAATGTCGACGTCGCACTAAGGAGCCCTGAATCGGAGGAGGCCGAAAGCGCTCCAAAGTAAATACTATAATTTATTCCACAGTACAAGAAGCACTGCTCGGGACTGACCTACAGTATGTATCCCCGCCAGGAAGAGGTTGCACGCTTTTCTATTCCCGGACTTGAGTCCCAGCGATCTAGTTGTAGCAAAACTGGAGCAGGCGAGAGTACAGAACGTGCACATTTTCTTGGCTGAAATGGCTCTCGATTAAACAGTGCCGCCAGAAGAACTGCAATATTTAACTTCATCAGCACAGCAATAAAGGTCAACCTATTGATAGCCTGCGACCCTATTGCAAGGCATGCGCTTTGGGCAGTTCGGAAATAAACAAATAGGTTAGCAACTCTTTAAATGTATCATCATCATCATCATCAACGGCGCAACAATCGGTATCCGGTCTAGGCCTGCCTTAATAAGGAACTCCAGACATCCCGGTTTTGCGCCGAGGTCCACCAATTCGATATCCCTAAAAGCTGTCTGGCGTCCTGACCTACGCCATCGCTCCATCTTAAGCAGGGTATGCCTCGTCTTTTTTTTCTACCATAGATATTGCCCTTATAGACTTTCCGGGTGGAATTATACTCATCCATATGGATTAAGTGACCCGCCCACCGCAACCTATTGAGCCGGATTTCATCCACAACTGTACGGTCATGGTATCGCTCATAGATTTCGTCATTGTGTAGGCTACGGAATCGTCCATCCTCATGTAGAGGGCCAAAAATTCTTCGGAGGATTCTTCTCTCGAACGCGGCCAAGAGTTCGCAATTTTTCTTGCTAAGAACCCGAGTTTCCGAGGAATACATGAGGACTGGCAAGATCATAGTCTTGTACAGTAAGAGCTTTGACCCTATGGTGAGACGTTTCGAGCGGAACAGTCTTTGTAAGCTGAAATAGGCTCTGTTGGCTGACAACAACCTTGCGCGGATTTCATCTTCGTAGTTGTTATCGGTTGTGATTTTCGACCCTCGATAGGAGAAATTGTCAACGGTCTCAAAGTTGTATTCTCCTATCCTTATTCTTCTTCGTGTTTGTGTTTGACCAGTGCGCTTTGATGTTGTTCGTTGATTCGTCTTCGGTGCTGACGTTGCCACCATATATTTTGTCTTGCCTTCATTGATGTGCAGCCCAAGATCTCGCGCCGCCTGCTCGATTTGGATGAAGGCAGTTTGTACGTCTCGGGTGGTTCTTCCCATGATGTCGATATCGTCAGCATAGGCCAGTAGTTGGGTGGACTTGAAGAGGATCGTACCTCTTGCATTTACCTCGGCATCACGGATCACTTTCTCCAGGGCCAGGTTAAAGAGGACGCATGATAGGGCATCCCCTTGTCGTAGACCGTTGTTGATGTCGAATGGTCTTGAGAGTGATCCTGCTGCTTTTATCTGGCCTCGCACATTGGTCAGGGTGAGCCTAGTCAGTCTTATTAATTTCGTCGGGATACCGAATTCTCTCATGGCCGTGTACAGTTTTACCCTGGCTATGCTATCGTAGGCGGCTTTAAAGTCGATGAACAGATGGTGCAACTGTTGTCCATATTCCAACAGTTTTTTCATCGCCTGCCGCAGAGAGAAAATCTGATCTGTTGCTGATTTGCCTGGAGTGAAGCCTCTTTGGTATGGATCAATGATGTTCTGGGCGTATGGGGCTATCCAGCTTAGCAAGATAGTGGAGAATATCTTATAGATGGTACTCAGCAACGTGATACCTCTATAATTGCTGCACTGTGTGATATCTCCCTTTTTATGTATGAGACAGATAATGCCTCGTTGCCAATCGTCAGGCATTAATTCGCTGCCCCATACCTTGAGCACAAGTTGATTAACCACTTTGTGTAACTGGTCGCCTCCATATTTAACCAATTCGGCTGTAATTCCATCGGCTCCTGGCGACTTATGATTTTTTAGCCGATGAGTTGCACGGACTGTTTCTCCTAAACTTGGTGGTGGCAGTATTTGTCCGTCGTCTTCAGTTGGCGGGACCTCCAACTCGCCGATGTTCTGGTTGTTCAGTAGCTCATCAAAGTACTCAACCCATCGCTCCAATATGCCCATTCTGTCGGAAATTAGATTTCCCTCTTTGTCTCTGCAGGATGAGCATCGAGATGTATAAGGCTTCATCCTGCTGACTTGTTGGTAGAACCTGCCTGGTACGGTTGCTCCCTATACTCCCTCCCTATAGTTGGTGATAAGTCTCTGCGCATGCCCGCGTTCTTTGAGAATGCAACATTACTCGGTATGTGGCATTCTTCCGTTCCGTTGCTAGCTTACATTCATCGTCAAACCAGCCGTTCTGACTCCTTTTCTGGCTGGGGCCAAGTATGTTTGTGCCCGTTCTTCAGGTGATTGTGAAGATCATTTGTTGATGCTTCATCTCCAGGTCCTGTGTTGACTGCAGTTATTGCGGCATCCATTTCCCTCTTATAGGTGTCGCGGAGGGTTGTGTTGTAGATGGCTTCAGTGTTCACTCTCACCTGATTGTCAGAGGGGATTCTAGGTGGTATTGTTATTCGAGCTCGGAGCACCATGCCAACGAGATAGTGATCCGAGTTTATATGGCTGAGAGGTGGCGGCGTTCGATCAACACGTGGTCAATTTGGTTGAAAGTGGTCCCGTCTGGAGAGGCCCACGTATGTTTGTGGACCGCTTTCCGCGCAAACCATGTACTTCCAACAACCATTTCGTGTGACCCTGCTAATTGAATAATCCGCACTCCGTTATCATTTGTTTTTTCGTGTAAGCTATGGGAACCAACGTATCGCCTGAATACGGGCTCCTTCCCTACTTGGCTGTTAAAATCCCCAAGTATGATTCTGATATCATATCTGGGACAGGCTTCGAGGGTTCGTTCTACTGCCTCGTAGAAGGTATCCTTCTCCGACTCTGCAGTCTCCTCTGTAGGGGCGTGAACGTTTATGAGGCTTATATTTCTAAACTTGCCTCGCAAGCGCAGAGTGCATAGCCGTTCGCTTATATTTTCAAAGCCGATGACAGCAGGTTTCATTTTTTGGCTGACTAAGAAACCTACTCCGAGTACATGGTTTACTGGATGACCGCTATAATATATGGTGTAGTGGCTCTTCTCCAGGAAACCGGTCCCTGTCCATCGCATCTCTTGCAACGCTGTTATATCAGCCCTATATTGGGACAGGGTATCGGCTAGCTGCTCATCAGCTACATCTCTGTACAGGGAGCGCACATTACGTGAGAAAATACGCAAATCGTTATTCCGTTGTCGTTGCCGGGTCCGTTGTTTTAAAATCCGTCCTGTCCGAGGTTCCTGTTGTGGCTTCGTAACAAGTTGTTTTCCGTGTAGGGTTGTCAGCCGTACCCAACCCCCAACCTGGAGGACCAGTTGGTACAATTTGTCCCGTTTTTAGGCGCGGGAGACTCGCCTTCATCCTTCTCCGTCTGCAGCTTTTCATTAAGAAAGAGCTCCCAGCGGTCACCATGTGGAGGTGGAGATAGGGTTTGGTAGTAGAGCTGTTGGTGTTGGTTCAGCAGGCATTTCCCAGGTTTTATGCTCCATCGTGGGTACCAATCTACGTTTAGCCCTGGGACCTATACTACCCTTTGGTGGAATAAAACGGAAGCTACCAGGAGATCTTCAAGGTCTGCTACAGGCACAAATATTTGCAGCCATACAAGGTCGCAGTTCGTCTTGTGGTCGATTGTGATTGAAGGCGATGGGCGTTTCCCAGGAGTTTGTCATTCTATTCTTCGGCCTGGTATTTAGCGAAGTCGTTTTCATCACGCTCGTCAACAGCACCGGTCTTCTTATTCTTGACAGAGAACATATATGCCTTCGGGTATTGGCTCTTATGCAGGATTTTAGTTGACTTCCGCTTTTTTACAAATTTTCGTTGACCGGCATTCTTTTCAGCCCTTGCTTTTAAGGGGACCCTCCACATTGATGGTTTCGGGTTAGGAGTTCCACGGCTGGTTCCCGCTACATCCCTACTCGGCGGTAGTTGGTTACCACAAGTCCAACTGGCGCTTTGCTTCTTTGCTTTTGGTTTTAGCACAGTGGTGCTGCGGCTGGCACCGACTATACTGCCCTCGAAGAATACTGTCTCCTGGCTGGATGCATTACTATCTCTTCCTCTGGCGTTAGTATTTAAGGTTTTAAGGGAAGTTTTAAGGGAAGGAAACGCGTAGTCCTGAGTAAATGTACACCTTGGCTAGCGCGTCCACCAGGGTAAGGGTCTGATTTGAAACTGAAGATGCCCAAAATATTCGAAGTCCGCATATTAAGACCAAGTTGCCTATTGGCCACGCAGCCCTCGGCGTATGCTGTTCCACCGTGGCTTGGCGTCCTACTAATATTTTTTCCAGCGCAACGAGGATGATCCCCGAGTTGTTGCTTCGGTCCATCCTCCCACCAGTTACGCTTGACCCTTACACATTACCAGCAGGTAAACAGATCCTCGGCAATTAGATGAGCAAACTCATAGCCTGGCATTACACAATCTTGGCCCGTCTTAGGACGGTTTCTAGTGGTAACCCCGAGGAAGTCGCGTAAGGACTTGCCGGATTATGCAACCTTAACCTGAAGCGGAAGCAGACTTGAACGACAATTGGGGAGACACTTTCTCCCACTTTTTGGTCCATGGACCCCTCTTTTTGGGCCAACCCAAAAACCAACAGAGACGACTACAGGTAGGCTCATCAACCTTAAACCACTTCCGTCACGCTGCTCCCAGGACAGAAGCGAGGCAGCGTTTGATGAGTTGCCTCTCTATTGGAGGAGACCGTTGAGTATTCTTTGGGTCTAAGAAAGGGCGGGTACGAGGTATAGTTTAGGAACTCGAAAAAATCTCCTTCATCTTCAAAAGAGGTTGTGTCAATATCTGCTCCTTCAATCTACTTTCTTATGAAAAGTGAACTACCATTGTGTACGTAAGATATTACAACCAATTCAGAAGAAGAAGGACACACAAGCTTTCTGACATTTCCTTGAAGCAATTGTTAATGGCGAAATACAATGTATTGTACTCAAGAGGGCAGACTACATTCGCTCTTGCAGAAAGCTGATTCATTAGCAACTGAGAGGTTGTTGTCCGGAGACTTTTATTCAAGGGATATCATTCAAACTTGTTCCACTCTGGACGACTTATTTCGTTCCAGCGTAGCAGAAGTGAAAAATTTATTGTCTCCCATTTATGAACACAATTGTTAGATAACAACAAGCTCAAAAGTGCTTGCTCATCCAGAAATTCAAAATTTATTTAGGAGCTCACTGAATACAGACAGGTGTACGGCATTTATACTCAAGTGTCTGCAAACTGCGGGTTAAAATGGCTAATGCTCTAAATGATAAATAACCTATCTACGTGGGAACTGTGTCGTCTACCCGAGTGAAAATTGCAACGACAACAAACTCTTTCGCAGGTGATCCTATAAATTCCTCTCATTGTACGAACATTCCGTATCTGGACAGAGGTTTGCTTCCGTGGAGCTCTGTTGTCCTGGTTGCACTGTTACCTCCGAAGACAACGGATAGCAACAGCCCGGGTGGGTGTTGTTCTCATGAAACTTTAATGGGGTGTGTTAATTGAGGCACTTGCAATAATCCTTGGAGTTAAATGTGACCTAGCGTTTGTGGTATTTCGGTGCTTCCTGATTAGTAGTGTTTGAAGGGTTTGGAAAGAAACAACATCCTTCCAAGGATATTTTAAATAAATAAGATACATTTGTCTTGAGTTTATCTTTAGGTAATTCTGATTAAGTACGTAAAGTGTTAGAGAGGTCGAAAAATTGTCCATCGATTTTGGGAAGGGATATCTCACCCCACTATTTTGTCCAGATTTTTGTGGTGCTGAAAAATGGACCCTGGAATCTGTTTCAAATATATTTTGAGCTGCCCTTAATTTTTCACTTTTCCATGAAAATAATCGTCTCGTTTTGTTCTGTGAAACGAAAATGCGCTTTTGTTTTAATTTTACAATATTCACCCTAATGAGTCCCTACCGTAGGATAACGTTGCATTGTCCATGGTCTTGTAAGAAAAATAATCTCCATTGTTCTTGCGGTACAAATAACCACGGAAGGAATTCAACGTTAATTTGTTACTATTTCAACATTTCATCTGAAATGCTTTTCTCTCGGGTGAGCTAGAATCCCGCTTACTGTCAGTGCCACAATGAGAAAACGTTTGGAATGAGAAATAGGTGCCTTTGTTAAGTTTAGGAATTAAATCCTATGAGAAAAGGACCAGATGTCTGCTAGTCATAATGTACAGATTCCATGTTATATTCTAACCAGACAAGGTGGAATTGAATCTTACCTGGATAGCATACAATTGGAAAGGTTTTCTAGCGCTTCACTCAATGGACAAAAATTCTGCAAAGACGTTCGGTATTTGGGACGCGATAGATATGCGAAGGGCAGCAGAGAATTGGCTTGTCGGGGGTTGAAAGTTTGTCGGCCTCTTTGTAAGTTTTCTAAAGTCTTCAAAGTCTGCTAAGTTTTCAAATTACTCCCTCATATTTTATATAGACAGTGAATTATATTGGCATAAAGAAAGTCTGTTTACGTAAGTTGAATTCCATTGGAAAGTATACATATCCTTTTTCTGAATCTGGGTAAAAAGTGACTAACTCTTTAAATTCTCTTCAATTTATATGCAATTTTGGGTGCAGTTAAATTTGAAACCTCACCCTGAAAGGGGTGAGGAGTCCATGGAGGAGGAAGAACCCTCTTCAACCTCCAATGGGAATTTGTGGCAGACACTTAATCCTTAAAGATGTCGGGTACTTAGATATCATCATTGTAACGTTTGAGTTGCCACTTCCAGAGGGGATAAAAAGGGTATGTACAGGTGACAGGAAGCCTGGATACCTAGAAATAAAACCCAACATGAAGGAACAGAAGGACAATAAAGTTAGGGTGCAGGGCATCGCAAACCCAGTACCGGCGGTTTTTGCGAGTGGGAAAGCGGGCTCCCGGCCGTCGATATCCAACGCCCGCAGTGCCTCAGTAGTGGGAACGTTAGCTACTTTGGTATCTGATGTTGCAAGCATGTGTGTTTGTGTGTGTGTGTGGTGGGGAGAAGCTACAGCTTCTAAGCACTCAGGCCGTGGTGGCCCATTGTACTCGCGTCCCCCGTCTAACGGAATATTCCGGATTCGTTAACGTATCGTAGGATTTCCGTTAGTGGATCTGATGCTACCCGTCGTAATTGGAGAACATCGGCACCAAAGATCTGATGCCTGATGCGTCCATAGGCGGGGCATTCACATAGGAAATGCTCCGTGGATTCCGCTTCCTCATTACAGGAGGGACACGTATCATCTTCGGTAATTCCTATTCTAAACATATGCCCAGCTAGTGAATTATGGCCTGTCAGAATGCCCACAATACACCTGCAAGTCCTCCTGCTTTTCGACAGGATAAACTTTGCGGTACGTATGTTGGGTTCTGGCAGGAAAAGTTTGGTGTGTCGAGCAGCATTTAGGCTCTGCCACCTGTCATTATGGGAAACTTGTTCCCAGTTTTTGAAAACAGATTTAGCCAATGCTACTGATACCCCAATTGCTGGCTCCGGTCCCGGCATAGGGGAGATTGACCCCCCTTTCGCTAAAGCGTCCGAGATTTCATTTCCTTCTATGCCACAGTGACCAGGTACCCAGAGTAGTTCCACCGTATTGAATCTAGACATAGAATTCAAACGGTTTCTGCATTCCTGAACGATTTTCGAGGTGGTCAAAGGACTGCTCAATGCCCTCAGTGCAGCTTGACTGTCACTGCAGATTGCGATGCGCCTGCCCTTCAACCGCTCGTCAATCACCCAGTTTGCCACCCTTAGGATCGCATAAACTTCGGCTTGAAAAACCGTTGCATATTGTCCCAAAGGAAAAGCCCACTTCTCGTTTTTATTCGAGAGGTAGACTCCGGCTCCAGAACCCTCTTCTGTTTTTGAGTCATCGGTGCATTCCTCTGGGTCTTCCCAGTCCTCTCTACGCTTCAGGGTAACTACATATCTTCTACCAAACAGATGTATGGGGACACGAGAATCGGAAGGCATTGTAAGAACTGGATTCAGTCCTCCCAGTAACTCTTCCAATGCTCTGTGCCCCCCACATCCGTTGTTTTCCCATAGATCTAATCGAATTAGCCTATGAGCTGCTCTCATTGCAGTGCTTTGAATAAATATATCCAGGGGCTGCAAATTGAGTAGTGCATTCAGAGCTGCGCCGGATGTCGTGCTCATGGCACCAGTGATACCCAGACAAACAGTTCTTTGCAGTGCAGCTAGTTTACGGTGAAAACCTTTTTGTCTCACCTTAACCCACCACACTACGGATGCATATACGAACATCGGCCTAATGATGGCAACGTATATCCACATTACCACATGAGGCCTGAGTCCCCATGTCGAGGCAAAGGTCCGTCTGCACAGCCCATAAGCTGTGAGAGCTCGTTTCATCTTTACCTCTACATGTTTGTTCCAAAGAAGTTTTTTATCTAGAGTAACCCCCAGGTATTTCGCTTCTTCAGAGAGTTGAAGGGTAGTACCCCTCATCTCAGGGAGACAAAGTCCATCCAGTTTTCTCCTTTTTGTGAATAAAACCATTGTGGTTTTATTTGGATTAACTGACAAACCATGTCTAAGGCACCAGCTGTCTATCAAATCAACGGCACGCTGAATGTTCCGACACACCGTTCCAAGATCCCGATCAACAGCAAGTACAGCCACGTCATCAGCATAAGCTTGAGCGTGTATTGGCAAATTTTGCAGTTCGCATAGCAGTGAGTCGATCAGCATACTCCACAGAAGCGGCGAAAGCACACCTCCTTGGGGGCAGCCCTTCGTTGCCTCCGTAGTCAGGTAGCGATCGACCCCTACCTCAGCGCACAGCAATCTTTGCGTTAGCATAGCATGGATCCACTTAATTAAAGCATCATCAACACCATGCGCTCTGGCGGCATCACAAAGTTTTTGAAAAGGCGCACAGTCAAAAGCCCCTTCAATGTCCACGAACACCCCCATCGCGTACTCACCATTCAAAGTTGCATCCTCTATCTTTGTGACCAAAGAATGAAGAGCAGACTCGCAGGACTTTCCACGTTGGTAAGCATGTTGGTTTTCACTAAGTGGGTGTGAACTGAGTGCCCTTCCACGAATGTGACGCTCCACCAGTCTCTCCAAACCTTTCACCAAGAATGAAGTCAAGCTGATCTGTCTGAAGTTCTTTGGATTAGAATAGTCATCTTTCCCAGGTTTCGGTATGAAAACTACTTTAACCTGTTGCCAAGAAGAAGGCACGTAGCCCAGAGCAAGACATCCTCGAAAAATATTTGTTAGAGGTCGCTCTAAATGCTCCATACCCTCCTTTAGCATTGCCGGATAGATGCCATCCATGCCAGGTGCTTTGAAATGTTCAAAGGACAGTATCGCAGCTCTCACCTTTTCAAGGGTAACAACCGCTTTCGCAGTGTTCCAGTTCCTCTTGCAACACTTGCGTGTTGAAGGGGTTGCAAGAACCGTCAACTCTCCCCCTACCACTTCTCTCACCCGTTCCCCCGGGTGGTGTACTTCCAGGAGGGTCTGTACTGAGTCCAGTCTGGAGTCCGTGAAAGTACCGTCGGGTTTTCTAAGAGAATCCAACTTGGCCGACTCATCCCTTTTGAGGACTCTGCACAGCCTTGAAGTCTCCCTTTCGCCTTCCAGTTCCTCACAGTACGCTCTAAAGGAGTCTCGTTTCGAGCACCTCACGAGCCTCTTATATTCACGTTGTGAGTTCCTGAAATTTAACCAGTCTTCGTTCTTGTTACTTTTGCAAGCACGATTTAGAAGTCGCCTGGTTGATTTCCTGAGTTTTTGCAGTTCTCGGTTCCACCAAGGAACTGTTTTACCGCTTTGGCCTCGGGAAATAGGACAAGCCTCTTCATAACACTCTAAAAGTGTGTAGTTCAGGGTTTTCAATTCATCTTCCAGCACCAAAGGAGTCCTTAGTCGCCTAGGGAACTGTACTTTATTGCCAAGAAGTTCATTGAACTTTGCCCAATCCGTTTTCCTAGGGTTCCGTCTTTGTACTGCAGACTGTTCGCCCGCAATAGTCAGATTGAATTCTAGATATTGGTGATCTGACAGTGAGACCTCGTCTAGCACTCGCCAGTGTGTAATCAACTCTAACAATTTTGGGGTACAGATTGTTAGGTCAATTACTTCGCTTCTTCTCGGTCCCACGAACGTAGGGGCGCACCCCACGTTTGCAGTCATAAGAAGTGATGAAATCAAATAGCTTCTCTCCTCTTGGATTGCATTTGCTACTGCCCCAACAAATATGTTGAGCATTCGCATCGCAACCTATTAAGAGTTCGAGACCACTTGATTCTGCATACGCCACCAGATCCCTAAGTTCTTGCGTCGGTGGAGGATACAAAGAATCATAGGGTAAATAAGCGGAGGCAACTATGATGTTTTTCCTCTCGCCATTTATCTGGTATTGTATGATGACCGTAGCTAAGTCCTGGGAACAATATTGTCTCAGCATAGTTGCCTCTAACCGTCTTGACATCAGGACGCAAGCTCTCGGTCTTATGGATCTTTCGTCGTAGAAGATCCTAGCCCCCTTCACTCGAACTGGCATTAAGTCAGTTTCGTTCACGTCTCTGGCTTCCCTTCCTTCCGCCTGTTCCTTGGAAGGTGTAGGAGAAGTTACTAGCAGGTAGGATTCACTCTGTAGTCCCTTCCCCAGTGCGAGCCCCCTTCCGGGGGTTCCGCCCCTGTATGCACTATCCTCCGCGCACGTCTGCATTGTGGGAGAGCGCACCGAAGATGCTGCAATTTGCTCTATGTTGTGTGAGTCGAAGACCATCATTGTTCTTCGCTCTCAAAATGGAGATGATGCCCTACAGTTTCCTGATATGACTGAATTTCAGTCTATATAAGAAAAAGTGGGGCACCATATGGTGACTTCCCCTGAGCACATTCAGACTCTGTTGGTCCAGTTCGAATACCAAGTTGAAGCCCTCCACGTTTGTAGCTTGGTCCTTCCTGGCATTCATGAACTTCACCCTCCAGTGTCCAAAGTCCATGCCCGGGTTCTGTTCACCCAGTAAGCGGATGATGTCCTCTGCCTTCCTTCGAGGGCCCGGTAGCCAACATCCGACATGTTCTGTCCTGCGTAGCTCAGTGTTCACAATAGTGAACTTGAGCCGACCGCCGGAACTGAAAGTTGGGATTACCTGCTGGAGCCACTTTAAGGCAGCCTCGTCAGCGCACTCCAAATGTAGAAGCCCATCACGAAAACCTTGATCGTTAAATCGTGGCTTCGTTCCAGGCTCCATCATTTTCTTCCACAGGCATTCCTGGAGGATGGTAAATTGTCTCTCTGACATTTTGCCATCCTTGGAGGAAACAAGCATACCGGAGGGACTGAAACTGGCTCCATCGACGGGTCCGTTCAGAAGAAGCTCGATTCTTCGTAGATCCCCTCCCACACAGACACAGGCTCCCGAGATCGCTAGCTCCAGTGGGAAGTGTGTAGCGCGAGTCTTTAATGAGGAAGAATCCTACGCGCCGAATCACCCGAGCGATGTTTTAGGTAACGATCGGTTAAGAACTGCTTCTACTGCCCTGGATGAAAAAAATCATGGAGCTATGTGAATTCATAAAGGAGCGCAGGAACGCTCACCAGAATATAAAGGCCATGATAAGAGGCATCCTTTTGGCGTACGCTAAGGCCCAGGACGAAAGAGGGGGAAACCCGTCGATTGAAAAAGCGAATCAGGCGTCTCAAGTAACGCCTGCTCAAAATACAAAAGGGGAGAAACCGGGGAAGGGAATGCGCGAAAAGCTGAACAATTCAACACACCAGCAGACCCCGAAAAGCAAAAAAGGATTCAACTCCAAAAAGGCGAAGCACATGAGAACTACGACAGAAGCTGCCCACGAAACAGACAGAGTGAAGGCATGGAAGGAAGGAGACCTTATATTGGAGCTTAAGAAATTCTAGAATTAATTCGGAAAGCCGTTAGAACAGGAAATCGGTATAAGGGCTAGCAGGCCGGAGATAACTATAATCTGCAAGGATATAGATGAAATCACAATGAAGGAAGAGGTTCACGAAGGGTTACAGAAGCAGTACGATTTTGCCAGACTACAAGAGTCGGTCGTGAAAACGCTGTGAAAAGCCTACGGAGGAACACAAACCGCCGTCATCAGACTATCAGTAGATTCAGCACTCAAACTGTGCACCAGGGACAGTGCGAATAGACTGGGTTATGTGTCGCCTTAAAGAACATTTGGCGTTGAAGCGGTGCTATAGTTGCCTTCGCTTCGGTCACATTGCGAAACTATACACTAGTCCAAATGACAGTTCGAAGCAATGCAGGAGATGCGGAGTGGAAGGCCATATCAACAAGGACTGCGGAGCTGATCCAAATTGCCTACTGTGAAAGCAAAGAAGGGTGTGGATCATTGGCACATTGCAGGCAGCATCAGGTGGTCGGTATACAGGACGGCATTTAACAGGCTGATATCAATCAACCTCAACCACTGCTAGGCGGCGCAGGATCTACTCTCGCAAACCATCCGCGAGAACAACATCAATGTGGCCATAATAAGTGAGCCATGAAACCATGGTGGAAACAACGAGCCAAGCAGTGCTGTGGGCTTGTGGAGAACAGGTCTTCGAGGAAATAATGGAGTATCCGGAGGAGGGTTTCACCAGAGCCAAAGCGAAAGGCGTCCGCATCTGCAGATGCTATGTTCCACCCAGCTTTACACCCGCTGAGTATGAGCAGATGCTTGCTGCTCTGATTTTGGATGCAAGAGGCCTTTGGCCGACCATAGTTAATGCGTCGTCTCTTGAATGGGGCAGCCGCACAACTAATGTTAGGGGACGTGCTCTCCTCAAGGCATTTACGGAGCTTGATGTAGCACTGGCGAATTTTGGGGCCCCGTACATTTTCTTGGGAAGGGGCCTGGGGTCTATAGTGGACTTGACATACGTGAGTGTTACTTTAATCAGTAGAGTCTGGTACGGGACGGATGAGGACCCTAAAGAGTACATTGTCACAGCAGGGGTACCACACAGCCGGTACTTGGTCCCTGTTGTGGAATACCATGTATAATGAGGTGCTTGCCCTTCCCGTCCTAGGGGGGACTACGATTGTCGGCTTTGCTGATGACCTAACTCTGGTTGTTACAGCAAAACATCAAGAAGATGTAGAGGTCTACGCGACTGAAACAGTAAGAGCTGGCTAGAAAGAGCCGGGTTGACCTTGGTGGATGTGAATACGAAAGCGGTCTTAATAACGAACCGCAGGAAAAGTAACACTGTGAAAGTGGTGGTCGGTAGATATACGGTCGTATAACAGTCGGCTATCAAACACCTAGGGGTAATAATTGACACCAAATTGAGCTTTATGGAATACCTAAAATATGCATGGCAAAAGGCAGCTAGTGCCTTCGCGGCACTTGCACTGCCGAATATTCTTCGGCCGAAACACTGTCACAGGTTGGTGCTAGCCGAAGTGGTGCGTTCCATCCTGCTCTCCTCGTCGCCTGTGTGGGCAGAGACCCTTGCAAACTATCAGAGACGGAAGTAGGACAACTCCGTTTACCGGCTGATGGCTTTGAGGATTTGCAGCGTTTTTATAACCACATAAGATGAGGCAGTATTGGTGGTGGCAGGCATGACCCCTGTCGACATTCTGGCTAAGGAAATGGATGTGATGTACCATGCAAGACGTATGGAGGGGCACACAGAGCGTAGACATGCGGCAAGGTCAAAGTCGCGTAATCTCTGGCAACGGCGATGTGACGAGCTTACGAAGAGTCCGTCGACACACAGGCTCATTCCCAACATTAGTTTGTGACTTGAGCGGAAACGTGGGGAGACCAACTACCACATTGCCCAGTTTCTCACGAAACACGGTGGTTTCTACAGGCAGTATCTGCACCGCTTTGGGTTGGATGATTCTCCGAATTGTCCTAGATGCGGTGGCATACCGGAGGATCCGGAGGATGTTATGTTTCATTGCCCAAGGTTTGCAATGGAAAGGAGGAGCTTAGATCAGGTGCTGCAGGGGAGTGAGCCCGGAGAATTTAGGTGTGGAGATGCTGAGGTCCGAGGAGAGCTGGCTTACGCTTTGCTTCGCAATCGTGAAAATACAGGAGAAGTTGCTGAGGAGGAGAGCAACTAGGAGAACGACGAGTGCCTAAGGGCAAACCTACCCCACGAAGTAATACCTGAACGGTGGTCCCGTGGCGCTGGGGCTGGAGAGACCGGGGGTGGTTTTTAGTGGGTGCAAATCTCACACGCGCCCAGTGTAGCTCAGTTGTCGGACGTCGGGTCTTAGCATACCTCAATAGCCAATTTGTATCAAGCCTTTCGTAGAATATTCATCCAACATTTAAGACCGCTTTCACCATTGGAGGAGGCAGAGGAATCAGAAACGAAGCAAAGTCAAGAAGACAACCCACTAGTGATATCACTGAGGGAATTCCAAGGGAAATTGAATATTATCTTCCAAGGCCTCCAAGACAAGAAACTAAACTAATGTTAATCGACGGCGTTCTACGAAATCAAACGCAAAACACTAACGCACTACTGGCAGCAGATAGAAGGGATTCATCGAAACGCGCACAAGACGCACAAGGCTACGAGAAGATTAGGTGCTTTGACCTACAAGAACAAGTTCTAAATTGGGCTATCTCAGCAGTTGAAGCGATGCGAACCAAATCACTCTCCACAAATTAAGCAAATGCCAGCAGTCACCAACAACATCAAATTGAAGCTACCTAAGGTAGAACCCCCCAAGTTTGACGGAAAACTAACTCAAATGGCAGCAATTTCATGATCTTTTTATGGAAATCATCCATAAGCTAGACATTCCCGCGTGCGAAAAACTATGGTATACACGAGCGAATTTATCTGGGAATGCTGAAGCTCTCGTGAAGTACTTATCGTTGGCAGAGAAGAACTATCATTTAACATGCCAATTGTTGAAGGACCGATCCGAGAATCCTAGATTGCTGGTGACGACACTAATTTCGAGGCTTCCTTCACAACCTACTCTTAATGGAGAAAGCGCAGCAGCATCAAGGCTCTTCATAACACAATTCGAAAATGCCTACAGGGACTGGAAAATGTGGGCATATCGACAACAAGCTGAGATCCTCTGGAATTACACTTGGTGATACGGAAGCTGGACAGTACCAGGTACACGTTATATGAGTAATCGTGAGCTCATTCTCGAAAACTACAGGCACTTACAGAGTTTCGAGCATTCTTGGAGAGTCTTTTTCGGTCGTGGAAGCTCTGGTACCTAGATAAGAGGCAACGAATCATTTGTCTTCAACCTGGACACACTGCGATGGAATGTACAAGAGGAATTTGCAGCCATTGCAGCAAACGACACAATAGGTTATCGCATTTGCCGAGAACTTACGACAATTTATCCTTAAAGTAATATCAGCGGTAAGCCATTGAATCAAGCACCAGTACTGCTGAAGCAGCGGCGTTAGCAGCTAAAAGACTGCACCCAAGGAGCAAATATACTATACTAGACGCAGTTTTTGCTGGCATACAAGGCAATAATGGCATCTCTATCATTTGTAGAGCAATCCTGGATTTGAGATTCCAAATCAATATCCTGTCGGAGCGGATTTGTAAGAAACTTCAACTAAACCGACAGTTGAGTGATATTAAAATTCACGGCATTGGATATGGATGTCAGCCCACCACAGCACGACTGAAATTTTTGTTAAAATCTCAGCGACCGCATCCTCAACAAGAGTAGAAGCATTCGTACTGCCTCACATAAACTTCACATAGCAACTGGCCGATTCCACACAACACACAGATGGCTGATCCTAATTTCTATCGACCTGATCGAGTAGACCTACTTCTTGGCCGCTCATCTACGCCTCATATGAAGATGCCGAGGGCCGGACGTCCCCTTTAATGGTTTTACGACCCGACATTTGTAACTAGCCCGTGGTAGATCCGGCACCCCGATTTTTCCCGAACCTTCATAATATCGGGTTCGGGAAAGCTGATAGTAAGGAAAGTTTCTGACCTATCGGCTCTCTCTTCTGTTTTTGTTGCCTAGCGGCATCCAGGTGGAGGTGTTATGGTTATTCCGGACACCAAGTTGTTCCAGAACTTCAGCAGCATTACACTTTCCTTCCGGGAGCCAGAGGAAGCACTTTTTGAACTATGGCAGCTCATAGAACCTTTCCAGAATTAGCCGTGAACCCTCCCACACATCGGTGAGGCAGGAGCAGTACTGCCTACCTGTTTTCTTCGGCAAAGTTTAGCCGTAACCTTTTACAGTATACACCTACCTAGGATGCAGTCCTTGCAGCTAGGAGGAGTTTCCTCCTAAGCTGTTCTAACTGCTCAGTATCGAAACTGGATGGATTACTGTCGGCTTCGATAGTCTTGGCTGCAAAGGCCTAGCCGTTGTCGACAAAGCCTTCTTCACTGCCTTTTGTGTCGAAGAGTTGGGATCGTCCGAGGACCGCTGTCGTTTCGGTTTCCCCTTAGCCGCAGATGCCCGGAACAATTCTTTCCCGTCAACCTTGCCACAGCCCGCGGGTTGTGCTTTGCCCGAAGGCGGTTTGCCCGAAGGGGGTTTGCTGTCCGTGGACAGATGCTAACTCATGGGCAAGACTTTGCCTCAGCAGGTGGCGCCGACTGGAGCCCGGGGTCAGAAGTGCTGACAGAAGGGATCTGCTTCGGCTCGTCTGTTAAGTACTGGTTCCCAATTAGATTGGTTCCCACTTGAGTAAGTGGAGAATCTGAGTCTAGACTCAGGTTCTTCTTTGATGAACTTAGGGATGCCCCTCCACTCGGGGTTGGATCGTCACGATCGAGATTTATTTTCAGTTTTTTAATAGGTTTTTGTTTTTTTTTTGGTTTCTCATAATTGACTCCCATGGGGAAAGTAAATCGATTTCTGTGGAGCCCATTATTGCCGAGACAAGGCTAGTTGAAACTGACGGTCGCCTGGTACCCACAGTTCACCGTTTACGACCACATTTTAACCTTTGTGACCCTTCAGCCCTCAGCACGGCAGTCACACCTAGGCTTGGGGTTTTGATTACCGCTTGGTTCCAGGTGTCAGCTCTCGTTTCCTAGAGGATCTTCCTTACAGAGCTCCCTTACCACAACAAGGTAGGTAATCGTTGAGGGAGAGCGTAAGATCATTGGCGTAACGCAAAGGACAGTGAGGAGAGAGCGAAAGGTAATTGATGAAGAATGGAATAGTAGTGGGCTCAGAATGGCTCCATTTGGCAGACCAGAGGAGCAGGAAAAGGAAAGAGATTTACAATCATTAAAAGAAACGCCTTGAGAAAAATTGCAGTGGTAGACGACGACAGGGAAATGAGAGATACGAGTTTGGAAAAGAGTAAATAGCAATTAACAAAGTAAAGATTTTATTAAAATCTGTGTAGACGAACTATACAGTTCTTTGCATTTTAAGTAGACTTCAGTTGCATCACCTACCTGTTTCTCGTGATAGGCACTGCTCTGTAGAACCTCAATATTTTCTGAACATCTGAACACAAAGACCTGATCGTTCAGTCCTGGTCTTTCCATGAACCTACCGGTATGACACTGTTCCTTTTAATGGACGTTCCCATACTTTCTCTATGTACGTAATCAACTAAGAAGCTTTACAGTTGAGATTTATTGACGACCGAGGGTCTAGTTATTGACTTCCAAAAGGAACTGATTGACAAGGGGTAGCTTCCTCTAAACTACAATTTCTAGTTTTGAATGTAAATATCTATTTTGGGAGCGACTTACCCCCTTCATCAGTGTTTTTAGTAGCTTTGTACTGATGAAGGGAGTAAGTCGCTCCCGAAATATATATCTTGCGAAAATGACTAACGCCGTGCATCATTGACACCGAATAAAATTGAAGGAATTTTAAATGCAATGCTACTGCTTGCTTCCCGAGTTCATCCAGGAAGTTCCGTCGCCTCTGTCAACATCCTTATAATGAAGCCACAGCAGATTGGCACTTTTAGATAGAATTTTCCTTCCATCTTACTGAGATTGTAAATACAGCCAACCAGTGGCTTAGGAAATACATCCTTATCCGTTTCCAGTGCAATAATTTCTACTCCGTTTTGCAGACCTACTTTATATATTGCTCGGATATCCTTGACTGACCAAGGATATTGCATTTTCATGCGAGTATAAAATGTCCACAACTCAACGGCCACTGTCCACTCAGTCCGGGCGAAAGAAAAAGGACAAGATCCGTGGAGGATGAAATCGTGTTTTGTCGTTGTCGTTTGAAATGTTCATGAGCATGTAAGGACGTTCTCGGATACGTTTTATGCTTCCGTATAATAAAAGTTTGTGGCGGTATCTGACGAGTTGTATTATTTCATGGGAAAACATGCGAAGGAATTTTTCGTGTGAGGAATTTAAAGTAGCTGGAAAAGTCATAGGGCAAAAAGCGTACTCCAACAGAATAAATACGGCACGTTTATATGTTCGCTTGAAATATGAGATTTATAATGGCAAGATTGAATGTGATATTATTTAATTTCCGCAGGATATTTGTATTATATGTTTCGAGGAATGTACACAATATATGTATGCGTGTGTATGGCGTCGAGGGAGTGCTTTGTCAGAATGAAAATTGCTGCTTCGGAGAACGTTACGATGATGGAACTGTCTGTCGCTCCATGAGTATTGTGGAGAGAGAAAATATCATTCGTGAATGGCTGGAAATCTATAAAAATATTATTGCAAAAATGCCTCAAATAATCTCGATTCGATTTCACGTTGCTGTGAAAATTCTACGAATAGTTCGGCTCATTGGATGAGTACTTTTCAAAACGTATTTCCGGAAAAGTAGTTTCAATTTTTATGTAGAAACTTTGGTGGTGAATTGTCGTAAAAATTCGACAATGCGGCATAACTTCACAATTACTTCAGGAGCCTAGATGTCTCTTCATATTGCTGTGAAATTTTTATCCTAGTTTAAGGAATAAAGGAAGTTAAGAAAATCTATCTCTATAGGTTCCATTGCCTTTTCACTGTAGACTGGGACTGAGAACTGGCGTACACCATTTCTTCCTCTTTAGTGCTATGTTAGACCTTGAGGAATTTCCCGCTTCCTTGGTGTGGGAAGAAAGCTGCTATCTACCTTATCTGGCAATTTCCAAAGTGGTGACCCTGAATTTAAAAAAGGAAAATTGCCGGGTCAATGTAAACGAAAAAGCAGTGACAACGAGAATGCCAAGATTTCCAGACTTTAACCCACACGACCCTGAAATTTGGTTTGAGATCGTGGAGGCAGGCGAGGTATAACATAAAAAACCCACAATAGCAATATTTGCACGTCATAGGGGTGCTGACGCCGCGATATGTCACCAAAATCCGCGACATAATTACACAGTCCGTTACAGACAGCTCATATAACTACTTACGCCAGAAATTAATAAACCGGAGGAGGAAACGAGACAACTCATGGAGGACCCATATACACGGCTAAGGAGGAATCCCACCAGTTCCTCCGCCGCCTAAAATGTTTCGGCAGTATTATAGTCCCGGAGCAGCTGATGAGAAGTTTGTGGTTAAGCCCCCTGCCATCTGCTTTTCAAGCGATTATGGCGAAGATGAATGGTCAGCGACTACGAATTGCACCCGACATAGCTGATAAGGTCTACGTCACACTTCTGTCAAGTATCGTATCCACACCCTCGGCTTCAGTAGTGGAAACCAATTTAACGTAGCTAGTCCAGCAATTATCAAGTCAGCTTGAAGAGCTGGGAACGGAGCTACATACGGTCAAGCACGAGTCCCAAATCGAGAATTTTTCCGGACGAAAACGTCGATGCTCTCATTCTCCATCGCATTCCCAGCCCAGGTTCGGAAGTCTTCGTCCCTAGGGCATATGCTGGTATCACTGAAGATTTAGTGCCGAGTTGTCAAATCCCCCATCAGGCGCGTCCTTTCGTGCGGATAAGGGGACGCTCGGTGGATGCGTCATTAGAGATGAGCGTGTACCCTTATGCACAGGCCGGGTAGATGGGAAGTAAACATTCACCCATGGATAAAAATTGGCTATAGGAAGGACACCCAGCAATCAAACCAAATATGAAGGACGAGAAAAGTAGTTTTTTTAAGGTGCAGGACTCCGGAAACCCTGTATGGGCGGTTTTTGGGGGTGGGCAAGCGGGCTCCCGGGCGTCGATATTTAGCGACTGCAGTGCCTCAGTTGTGGGAAAATTGGCTACTTTGACATTTAGTGCTACAAGAAATCTTAGCGGAGTGGAAATGAGGATCCTTTTCGTAACAGCTCAAAATTTGGAAGGTCATCACTTAGGGCAACATTGCGCCTAGGTAGTCGAGATCCATCGCGGGACTCGGAACGAAATTGGGAAACTCCCTGGACTGACATAATTATTGTTGCTGTGAAAGGCAATCGGTCAAGAACAAAAAGGCCTCTTCGCCGCAGAAAGTTTCGGAAATTTCTTCGATTACGGTACCAACTTTGAAAAGAGGAGAAGGCCTACAGCTCGTAAATCCGAAGAATAGACAAAGGTGGGCGGCAAAAAACGGCAGAAAGAGAAAAAGGAGATTCGTCAGGTGGAGAAGAGGGCCACCTTATCAAAGACTGCACGGTGACCCACGATGTATTTGTGCAAAAGGAAAAGGGAGTGGACGACCTGCAGGTGGTGGCAGATGCCGGGCATATAGAAGGGAGCTGAATCGTAGGGTTAAATGAGGTTGAAACAAATGAACCTCAACCATTGTGAGGCAACTCAAGACTTTTGCTCTTGCATTCGAGAGTCGAATGTGGACGGTAATTTGTGAACCTTACCGAAATTACTTTGGTGCTGCGTGGGTGAAAGACTCGTCTGGTCATTCAAGAAACAATGGCATTCCCAAGAGCCATTTTGTAAGGGTAAAAGTCAATGGTGTCCATATCTATAGCTATTATGCTCCTCCAAGTGCAACATTAGCAAATATGAGAAGATGCTGGACAGCTTGGGGTTGGATGCTACATGGACCACATGCCCAAAATCATTATCAGCGATTTCAACGCATGGGCCTTAGAGTGGGCAAGTCGAGTAACAAATACCACGGCCCAAATCTTGGAGTGTTTCCCGCTCAGTGGAAGAGGCAGATGATGGTTCTGCTAGCGAAGCCTCAAAAACAATCTCACTGGATACTATAGGAAAGATATTGGAGAGGGGGATATATAACAGGCTGGTTCCGTTCGTCTAGGTAGCGGGTGGTCTATCGGAGCGGCAGTATGGGTTTCACAAAGCGCAGTCCACAATCGATGCCATTGCTACGGTCGTAGACTCAGCCCGGGAGATATCGGCTGCTGGTAAGTGTTACGCGGTGGTGACATTGGATGTTAGGAATGCATTTAACTCGGCGAACTGGGGTTGGATTAAGATCCCTCTGGCTAACCTGGGTATCCATGGTTACTTAGTTCGGATAATTGAGAGTTAACTTTCGGAGAAACTTCTTTGGTACAAGACGGATGATGGGCGGAAAGAATATGTTGTGACAGCAGATGTTCGCCAAGGCTCTGTACTGAGGCCTTGCTGTCAAACATACTGCACGACGGAGTGCTCGGCCTTCGTGTGCCAAAGGTGGGAACATTGATTGGTTTTGCAGACGGCAATGGTAGTAGATGCGAAATACCACCAGGACGTGGAACTGTATACAAGCGAAACCATTCATGGCATCAAAACATAGCTCCAAATGGTGAAACTGAACCTGGCGGAAGAAAAGATGGAGGCGGCCCTTATTACCAGTCGCAGAAAAAACAACACTATCAAAATTCAGGTTCGTAGTCACGAGATCATTTCAAAATTGATGATTAGATACCTGGGGGTAATGATCAATGCCAAATCGAGCTTAAGGACGTACCTGGGCTATGTCCGCAAAAAGGCAGCAAAGGTTAGTTCGTTTCTAGTAAGGATGATGCCTAATATTGGAGGGCCTAAATCTAGTTGGCGGGTGCTTATCACAGGGGTGGTGAAATTCATCCTGCTATACGCGGTTCCTGTATGGGCGTGCGCACAGGATAGAAGTTTGGCATAGGGTGCTGAGGGTGTACAGTGCATATAGGACGGTATCTGGGTAGGCAGTGTGTGTCGTCGCGGAGGTAATTCCCTTAGATCTTCTAGAGAATGAGGCACACTGTCTCTATCGGAGAAGGAGGGCGAATACGGCCGAAGTGATTGTAGCCTTCCGAAAGATCACTATGAAGGAGCTGTACCTGAGATGGCAGCAACGGTGCGATAATTCCGAAAAAGGCCGCTGGACCCAAACAGTGATCCCGTGTATTGAGAGATGAGTGGAGCGCAAATATGGAAAATTGAATTACCAGCTAATGCAGTTCCTTACGAACCCGGAGCATGTTATTTTCCACTGTCCGAGATTCTCGCATGAAAGAGGAAGGTTAAACGATTCCCTCAACGCAGTTATCGGACCCCATAATTTTGTGGAGGAGATGTTGAGGTACAAAGCAAATTGGAGTGCGATACACCCAACAGTAACTGTAATACAGGAGAAGGAACTGAAAAGAACCCGGAAAATGCGACAGAGGCGTGATTTAGTTGTGCTGGTGTAAACGAGAGCCCTCCTCGCGAAGTAATGCTTCACGGTGGTCCCGCGGGGATGTGGGCGGAGAAGTTGGGGTGGTTTTAGTGGGCGAGAATCCCACACACTGCTGCAACCTGGCGCAGCAGTGTCTTTTTCAGATTTCCAACTCCACCCATGCTCAGAGGTGGCGGTGAGGAAGATGGGGCGGCAACCCTATCGGCCAAACCAAAACCAAGTGGTCGAGGAGAACCTCCATAGTGGTGGCACCGGGAGACGCTGTAATTACTTTGGTTTGCGGCCGTGATTCAGTAGGCGAATGCTCCAAAGACCTAATTAGGGCGATCAGACCCGAGTCTGCACGGGGACTCATCTGAAGTGGCAAATTGGTCACGAAACCTTACCAGGGGTATACTGGTACCATGAGAACCGGGAAAGCCCCTGGACTCACATACTTCGGGTGAACTCCTGTTGTATGTGAGGACAGCTGGGTTATGGTTGGCCCTCCTAGTGGGAGTTTCATGGTGGTTGTGGTTGTGCTCAAGCGAGAAGAGACCTTCGGGCCTCGACGTGGTGTTGCGTATCAACACGGGTGCCGTACTCCATAGTTCGGTAGAGATTTAGCTAATTCCTGCATCCACCAGTATGAATGCTAAGCCATGCACTTGGTATAGACTGGTACCGTTGTGACTTGTCTCAGCGGGGCGCTGATTGTGGTCACAAAATCAATCCGTGTTTGAAGAGGACCGTAGGATTAAGTCTCATGACTGGTGCCTACGTAAAACACTATGGGCTTCACCCCACCCATAAGAAAAACACGGTTCCTCATAGACGCAGATACCGATATATGCGTCTGTCCGCGATCAAAATTCCAAAGACCATGTAGAAAGGCACGGTTCGAGCTTTCGGCTGCCTACGGAACACCAATTGCCATATACGGAATCACTAACCTCAAACTCAACCTCGGCCTTCGACGACAGTTCTCAAGGAGATTTGTTATAGCCGAGGTTTTTATACCCACACTTGGAGTAGATTTTTTAGCACATTACGGACTCTTTCCAGATGTTGAGTACGGTTGTCTTTGCGATTTAACAACTCACCTTACCTGCCAAAGAGAGATGGCAGAATGTACAATTCCGACCATCACAACAATTGCTGCAAGAGTTCCTTAGCTTGACATCCTGCATGACTTTCTGGAAATAAATGGTCCGGGTGGAATTGGAAAAATGGCGTGTCACCGAACTAAGCATCATACAGTTACAACGCCTGGACCAACAGTTGCTTTAAAACCCAGACTTTTAGCTCTGGACAAGCTGAATATCGCGAGAAATGAATTCAATACCGTGATCCAGCTAGGATTGGCGAGTTCACCAATTAGTCCGTGGGCGGTACCCTTGCATATGGTGCTTAAAAAGAATAACGAGTGGAGGCCGTGCGGAGATTATCACGCACTCAACGTCCGGGCTTCCGCCGACAAGTACCCAATTCGGAACATCTAAGATTTCGCCCAAGCGGTCTATGGTAAAACTGCCTTTTCAACAATAGACGTGGTAAGAGCAGATCCCGGTAGCCGAAGAAGACGTACCAAAGGCTGCCATCAGAACATTGTTGGACCTTTACGAGTTTCCGTTTATGACATTCGGCCTACGAAGGCAGGCGTTACAAGTCTTCAGAAGCTTCGAAAACACCTGACTCTTCCTCTGCTGTTCTGCGCCAAGTACTCCCGAGGCGACCTACTCAGCCAGCAATGGAATTGTCATCCCTCATTATTGTCTGACCTATCAATCCATTGTCAATTCGGTATTCTAATCGACTCATCTACGGGTAATTGACCAAGTGCTTTGTTCGAAATATTATAGAATCAGGCCAGCGTACTCGGATGATAAATCGCAGATAAGTGTACATGAAGCCTCGGAGTCTTCGAGTGACAGTGAGGGTCACTTTTAATTTGCTACTCAGTACAACACAGAATAGTCTCAATTTGATCTTAGTGATAAGACGACTGCCTTTCTAGATTTCAGACAAGGCAGGTGGATCTAGGGCTACTAATGCATCGAATGAAATCGAACTCGGTGCCACCATGAGTAGAAACCACGCCTCCATTAGTACATATAGGCACAGTGCGATAACCTGTCAAATTAAAAATCTTAGTTTTGTTGTCGTTAATCTTCAATCGAACTTTACTTACATCCGTTTCCAAATCCAGGGACATTCGACCAAAGTCCATGCCTCGCTGGGAGAGCGAACAGATATAATGAGCGTAGTCGAGGTATTAGCACAATGATTTTGTCCGTTGAACTTTCCTGAATAAGGCCACATGAAGAACGTGAACGGCTCAATAGGTTACGGTGGGTGGGTCACTTAATCCGTATGGATGAGGATGATCCAGCCCGGAAAGTATATAAGGGCAATATCTATGGTAGAAAAAGAAGACGAGGCAGGCCCTGCATAAGATGGAGCGATGGCGTAGATCAGGACGCCAGACAGCTTTTAGGGATATTGAATTGGTGGACCTCGGCGCAAAACCGGGATGTCTGGAGTCCCTTATGAAGGCAGGCCTAGACCGGATACCAGTTGTTGCGCCGTTGATGATGATGATGAAGAAGAACGTGAACGATAATAGGAAATAATATCGGTAACAAGATTCAACTCTGTCATCTTTACGATGATTCTCTTCTTTCACTCTCTGTGAAAGGTCTGGGATTCCCAGGATTTTCGTAGAAGTGGAGTGCAGAAACCACCGGTGTGGTTATAAATAACTTTACGGGGAGATTGGGCTCCTTTACTTCGTTTGAGTGTATTGGTGGCATTATTTCTCTTCTGTTTGGGGGAGACAATCCGCATATTATAGAGAATCGTCATTTTACCGGATGTGAGACGGTTAAGAACCGTGATGAAGTATCTCTTCCATCACTTCAGCTGCTCGTCATTGTAGATGAGAAGTTGACTGTTAATATCACTCGCAGGATCATCGAAAGATTTGCGACCGCATGCATAAGGTCTCCTGACGCCCTGGCGGAACTTGGCCGTCGACCTCCTCAGGGTATCTGCCGTCCAATGAGTAGGATAGGTCTTCTGCTATCGAGCGACAGCTGGATCATATAAGCAATTGATGTTAAACTTCGGGGTTGGAGCTCCCCAAATTCGACGAGAAGTGGCGAGAGCAACACGCAAGCGAACTAAAGAGGCCATCACATGATGATTCCCTTCAAGACCGATCTCGGCGTCTCTCTTGTTGTTTGCTCGTGCGGTACCTGGCAGTTGAAAACCAACTGACTTTATGACAAGGTCTGTGCTGAAACAATGCTTTATCAACGACGAGGCAGTGGAAGCTGCAGCAATTTACAAACCTCCCACCATTATCGCTATGCTCGCCAAGACTACGCTTCCCCATTACATGTCCGAGTAAGGTGTTGTCAGAGCCTACCTTGGCATTCAGATCACCCATCATGATCATAATGCCACCTTTAGGCTGCCTCTCCTGAACTGCATGTATTTGCGCGTAGAAATCATTCTTTAAATCTGTAATAAAAAAACACATCTAAATCAAGGCTGCATTCCACCGTAGTGCACTGCGTGGAGGGTAAATTAATTCACACGAAGGAAAAGTTTCAAACCGTTTCAAAAAGTCTCCAAATTGCCAACAGAGAGCTATTATTGCTGAATCATATATCATCCCATCTTAGTCCCAGCTTTGGTTTTGATGAGGCTGAATTCCTTAGGACTCGAAAATGTATGTTTTCATTTTCGATGTGACAATTCGTTAAACTAATTAAAAATTTCAGATGAATATTCGCGGTTCCATAGGACTGTACTGTCGCGTGTGCATGAACATGTCCTTATATTCAAAAAAGCGCATCATTTTTGCAACTGCAAATTTACGAAAGAGTTGCAGCATCCTTTGAAGAAATTGAGGAGTCACCTAATGAAATTTAAAGTGGAAATTTATTATGTTTAAAACTCAATTCTGAAATTTCATTTTCATTTCTTAATAGACATTCTTCCGTCATCTTCGTAATAACAATCTTATTGCTACTCGCTCTTCTTATAGCACTCATACTTTCAATATGATTAAGAATGTACGCAAACAAGGATTGCATTCTTTACGGGTCAGATTGAATATTTCAATCATTTTGAAAATTGGTCATTTTCGTCATCACCACTGAAACTTTGATCAGCGAGTGAAGATAATCATCGAATTTAGAAAGTTGAAGTTTCTTGAGAGCAATTTATCTTTGAAGAGAGGAAGAAGATAAACTTTCTGTGCAGATGAAAATTTGCTAGTTTTCAATTAGAAATTCGGATAATAATATATTCGTATCAAAAAGATTTTTTCTACATTTTTCTTAACTATAGAAAATACGTAAGTAATCGCAGTTTTTTATTTAATTTAATTTCACCCGCGTTCTTATATTCTGCGTAAGACACTGTATAAAGTCGGCACACCTAAGCTTACAGCTTTGCCGCTTAGTATCGGTAGACACAAGCAGCCGTTTGTGATTCTCATTGTTCCTTGGATGGTGTGCCAATTAGCCTTTATCGTTTCAAGAACCGAGGGGTCAACATCTTGGACTGCAGGATATACTAACTAGGAATGTGGCTGCCTGGAAGCCAAGCTATACCTCTTTAAGGGTGATATGTGACTGTCCAAAAGCCAAACCTATCGTCTACAAGGACCGTTAGTGGGTGGTGATTGCCAGACCCTATACGAGGTGACCCTACTATTAATAAAACGCTACGAACCTAGACTGTGGAGTCGAAAAGCACTTCCCCCAATCCAGGGTGTTATGCGAACATGCGAACAAACATTATTTGAGGGTGACGTACGAGCCCTCTCTACCAGTTCACGGAATAATCAGGTTCGATACTGAGGACAACTACGAAATAAAAAGAATAGCACGGAGTCACAATAGAACAGACTGCGATGCCTACATAAGACACCTGGGTGACCACATGGCTAACTTACAAAGGTGCGTTGATATCAGGACCGAGCTAAAGTTGGAAACAGTAGTGGAAAACCTCAACAAAGTCGTCAGTGACGCATATGAGGCCTGCTGTCCGGCTAAGATAGTTAAGTTATCAAGGGATGTACCGGTAGAATGCGAACAGATGTCTGAAACCTCTTCTGCCAGGCAAAGCAAACCGGACACTGGTCGTTTTACAAAAATGCGTTGACGGGGAAGGGAACGGGAGGGGAAGTAAAATGGAACAGGACCAAAAAGAGGGCAATATCTTTGATCTGTCTGAATAAGGAGGATGGGACATTTACTGAGATTGAGAAAGACAGGGTGCACCTGCTTCTCAGAACTCATTTCCCGTCGTTCTACTCTACAGCGAAAAACAACTCAGGCTGATGCCCCAATAATGAACAGAATGAGAAAAATAGAGAGCTGGAAACTAGCAAAAGAGGTATTCTCGGAAGCTGGGGAATGTCATGTCACGTAAGGTCTAGAAATCATCTTAGCGTCTTTCCTAAGAGGGGCGAGGGGTAGCATAGCTTTGGAATATATACCAAAGGCATGGAGACGCGAAAAGTGGTCTTCATTCCGAAAGCGGGTAAGAAGGATCCTTTCCTCTCTACATTGTTCATAGTCCGTACTCAAAACGGTGGAGAAAGTCGTAAACAACTATATTAGAGCTAACATTCTATATTCTCTATATTCATGCCAATAAATTTACACACATTTACAAGGAAGTGAGAAACGCCCGGACTTTCTGGGTGGGGAGAATGTTCAAGAGTGGACAAATAGAAGTCCCGATACGTTCAAACCCCTCTGTCATGAATACAACTCAAGGCTCTCCACAGGGCGGGGTGCTATCAACGCTTGTGTGGAGTATGGTAGCAGATGAACTCCTGGATTTTGATGACATTGTTTTAATCTGTCGGAGCAGACATGAGGGTACCCTGTCTGACAGAATTCAAACTTGACCAAGGGTTACTAATGTCTGATGCAGGAAGGCGGGGCTACGTATCAATCAAGGCAAAGCCACCATAGTACATTCACTAGGAAGCGTAAGTTTCATCATCATCATCATCAACGGCGCAACAACCGGTATCCGGTCTAGGCCTGCCTTAATAAGGAACTCCAGACATCCCGGTTTTGCGCCGAGGTCCACCAATTCGATATCCCTAAAAGCTGTCTGGCGTCCTGGCCCACGCCATCGCTCCATCTTAGGCAGGGTCTGCCTCGTCTTCTTTTCCTACCATAGATATTGCCCTTATAGATTTTCCGGGCTGGATCATCCTCATCCATACGGATTAAGTGACCCGCCCACCGTAACCTATTGAGCCAGATTTTATCCACAACCTGACGGTCATGGTGTCGCTCATAGATTTCGTCGTTATGTAGGCTACGGAATCGTCCATCCTCATGTAGGGGGCCAAAAATTCTTCGGAGGATTCTTCTCTCGAACGCGGCCAAGAGTTCGCAATTTTTCTTGCTAAGAACCCAAGTTTCCGAGGAATACATGAGGACTGGCAAGATCATAGTCTTATACAGTAAGAGCTTTGACCCTATGGTGAGACGTTTCGAGCGGAACAGTCTTTGTAAGCTGAAATAGACTCTGTTGGCTGACAACAACCGTGCGCGGATTTCATCATCGTAGTTGTTATCGGTTGTGATTTTTGACCCTAGATAAGAGAAATTGTCAACGGTCTCAAATTTGTATTCTCCTATCCTTATTCTTCTTCGCGTTTGACCAGTGCGGTTTGATGTTGTTGGTTGATTCGTCTTCGGTGCTGACGTTGCCACCATATATTTTGTCTTGCCTTCATTGATGTGCAGCCCAAGATCTCGCCCCGATAGCCGCCTGCTCGATCTGGATGAAGGCAGTTTGTACGTCTCGGGTGGTTCTTCCCATGATGTCGATATCGTCAGCATAGGCCAGTAGTTGGGTGGACTTGAAGAGGATCGTACCTCTTCCATTCACCTCAGCATCACGGATCACTTTCTCGAGGGCAGGTTAAAGAGGACGCATGATAGCGCATCCCCTTGTCGTAGACCGTTGTTGATGTCGAATGGTCTTGAGAGTGATCCTGCTGCTTTTATCTGGCCTCGCACATTGGTCAGGGTCAGCCTAGTCAGTCTTAGTAATTTCGTCGGGATACCGAATTCTCTCATGGCCGTGTACAGTGTTACCCTGGCTATGCTATCATAGGCGGCTTTAAAGTCGATGAACAGATGGTGCAACTGTTGTCCATATTCCAACAGTTTTCCCATCGCTTGCCGCAGAGAGAAAATCTGATCTGTTGCTGATTTGCCTCTTTGGTATGGGCCAATGATGTTCTGGGCGTATGGGGCTATCCGGCCTAGCAAGATAGTGGAGAATATCTTATAGATGGTACTCAGCAACGTGATACCTCTATAATTGCTGCACTGTGTGTAATCTCCCTTTTTATGTATGAGACAGATAATGCCTCGTTGCCAATCGTCAGGCATTGATTCGCTGTCCCATACCTTGAGCACAAGTTGATGAACCACTTGGTGTAACTGGTCGCCTCCATATTTAACCAATTCGGCTGTAATTCCATCGGCTCCTGGCGACTTATGATTTTTTAGCCGATGAATTGCACGGACTATTTCTCCTAAACTTGGTGGTGGCAGTATTTGTCCGTCGTCTTCAGTTGGCGGGACCTCCAACTCGCCGATGTTCTGGTTGTTCAGTAGCTCATCAAAGTACTCAACCCATCGCTCTAATATGCCCATTCTGTCGGAAATCAGATTTCCCTCTTTGTCTCGGCAGGATGAGCATCGAGGTGTATAAGGCTTCATCCTGTTGACTTGTTGGTAAAACTTCCGCGCCTGGTGCGGTTGCTCCCTGTACTTTTCTAGTTCACAGACTTGTTGGTTTTCCCAGGCTTCCTTTTTCCGTCTGTGAAGTCGCTTCTCCGCTCGACGGAGTTTGTGATAAGTCTCTGCGCGTGCCCGCGTTCTTTGAGAATGCAACATTGCTCGGTATGCGGCATTCTTCCGTTCCGTTGCTAGCTTACATTCATCGTCAAACCAGCCGTTCCGACTCCTTTTGCGGCTGGGGCCAAGTATATTTGTGGCCGTATCCATGATAACGTTCTTCAGGTGATTGTGAAGATCATTAGTTGATGCTTCATCTCCAGGTCCTCTGTTGACTGCGGTTATTGCGGCATCCATTTCCCTCTTATGTTGTCAGAAAGCTACGAAGACACAGGGAGCTATGTAAGACGACCGAAGATTGATATTCTTTGTAGGCAACATCCCGAATTACTGATACCAAAGGATAACATGACAACTTCGTTGCGCTCACTTCGTTAAGAAATTTGAAACACTTTTTTATTAATGGTTTGATGGTTTGGTTTTGTTCCGCCGAGGTGCCCCATTTAGGTCCATTTTTGGTGTAAAGATATGTTGCGTGAAAATAAGGAGGTCGCGGGACCCTTTATGGCCCAAACCGCCGTTTCCGTCAAGGTGCCACCGTTTTGGCGGCGGAAGCCGGAGTCGTGGTAGGAGGTACAGTTTGCACTGGCAGGCGTCATGACGGACGCTACAAAATTTAATCATGCTTTGTTTAGTCTGGACGAGGAGTGAGTCGCCATCGTAGCCGATTTTCTGAGCAAGGGCTTCTAAGACCGGCTGAAGGATCAACTCATCAGGCGCCTTTCAGTAAGTGGTCACTAGCACGATCGACGTCCAGTTCGAGAAATAGGCCTTCGAACAGCACCACAGGCGGTGCGCATTGAACTCAAGTGTGTGCTTGAGCAATCGTAGGTTTCCGGATCAAGCCCACTGATGTAGCTCATTAACTTTTCCAAAGAATCCAAAAACTGGGTTCGCTGGGTATCGCGGCGACGTTTACCCGAAGCGCAACAGCACGTGGCCTTACAGTGTACGACCCCCTTAATAGACGCAGCTATCTAATAGATGCGGACACCGAGGACTCCTTTCTCCTCGTCCCCAGATCCAACAAGTTTTTTCCTCGGCAGCCGAAGTTAGCGGCAGCAAACTTCTCGCTCATTGCGTAAGTCTTGGCTTGGGTAGGACCTTTTCGTGGTGCTTTAATTTGGCTGATATCAGTGTCCCTATATTAGGCGCAGACTTCCACAGCAAAGGTGCCTGTTAGATTCCACAACCTCTTTTAGGTTATCACAGAAAATTTCAACATGCGCGAACAACACCCTTTCCATGATTTTTGAGAACGTTGCCGATCCACGCATCCGAGCACTCCTCCAAAAATATTGCAAGATTTACTATATCTCAGAAGATTAAGCCTGATAGCCACCATCAGATCAACACTACTGGTTCCCCAATCTTCTCGAAGGTGCGTCGTTTACCACTCTAGAAAATCGCCGCTGCGCAGAAAAATTTGGACAACTATTATACTTTAGCGGAGTACATACAGATAACCCAACAGCAAATGGTCATTTCCAATCCATCTGGTCCAAAAGCATCCCTCCCGCCAATTTCGCACTTAGCCTACATCAGCCAGTTTAGATTGGACATTCAACAAGTATCCGGTAAAGACAACATAGTCGCTGAGGCTTTGTGTCGAATCTCCGAGGTCAATATCTCGGCAATTGCTGTGGCCGATAGAACTTGCGGTCGGACTCCAACTACAAGTTTAAGAAGTTCCCTATCTTCGGCTCACCTTCCTCTATCTGCTGAGAGATCTCCAAAAACGGATCTAGGAATATATCCCAGCCGCCTTCTTAAGGAAATGTTTCGCTTAGTGCGCAAAATGTCATTCGGATAACAAACCGGCTTGTCTCCAGCAAATACGCTTAGCCGTCTAGGACCAAGGGGTCTTGCCTCTCGTTCTCTCTGGCCTCCGTACAGTCATCCACGAAGTGTTTGCTGCCAGCTCTGTTGATCTGGTGGGGGAGTTTACGACAACCCAGTAATCTGGTCCTCGATAAGAGAGATGGTCGTTCTCAAATTGAGGCCACCTCCGCCATCTCGAGGCGCACAGGCAATGATCTACCTCCCCGGTTAGCTTGACATTTGCATTATTCTGATGAGCACTGCCGCTTCAGCCACCATACAAGGGTCCCTATAAGGTCCTTTTGTGTGGGGAGCACACGTTCATCATCATCATCAACGGCGCAACAACCAGTATCCTCCTTAATAAAAAACTCCTGCTATCCCGGTTTTACGCCGAGGTCCACCAATTCGATATCTGTAAAAGCTGTCTGGCGGTGGTGTCCTGCCTCGTCTTATTTCTCCATCATAGAAATTGCCCTTACAGACTTTCTGGACTGGATCATCGTCATCCATACGGATTAAGTGACCCGTCCACCGTAACGCATTGAGCCGGATTTTATCCACAACCTGACGGTCATGGTATCGCTCATAGATTTCGTCGTTATGTAGGCTACGGAATCGTCCATCCTCATATGAGGGGCCAAACATTCTTTGTAGGATTCTTCTCTCGAACGCGGCCAAGTGTTCGCACTTCTTTTTTACAAAGAACCCAGGTCTCCAAGGAATTCATGAGGACTAGCAAGATCATTGTCTTGTACAGTAAGAGCTTTGACCCTATGGTGAGACGTTTCGGGCGGGACAGTTTTTGTAAGCTGAAATGGGCTGTGTTGGCTGCCAACACCCGTGCGCGGATTTCAACGTCGTAGCTGTTATCGGTTGTGATTTTCGACCCTAGATAGTAGAAATTATCAACGGTTTCAAAGTTGTAGTCTCCTATCTTTATTCTTCCCATTTGACCAATACGGTTTGATGTTGTTGGTGGGTTCGTTTTCGGTGCTGACGTTGCCACGATATACTTTGTCTTGCCTTCATTGATGTGCAGCCCAAGATCTCGCGCCGCCTGCTCGATGTGGATGAAGGCAGTTTGTACATCTCGGGTGGTTCTTCCCATCATGTCGATGTCGTCAGCATAGGCCTGTAGTTGGGTGGACTTAAAAGGGATCGTACCACTCGCATTTACCTCAGCGTAAAGAACCACTTTCTCGAGGGCCAGATTAAAGAGGAAGCATGATAGGGCATCCTCTTGTCGTAGACCATTGTTGATGCCGAAAAAGTTGCCAAGGTAGGGAGAAAACCCCGTAGGCCGCGTCTCATTGACATCTAAGTCAAAAGAAACGTCGTATGGTAATAAGATCGCTCATTCATTTTTCGACACATAATGTACATGATAGGGGAGGGCTGAAGTGTTCCTGAATGTGGTTGGTGCAGAGGTGTGCAATTGCGTATCGACAACTTCAGTGAAATTGCGTTTAGGTACGGGCGTGGAACACAAACTTTTATTAAAGTCGGGTTACTGTTTGTCTGCTCCTCTGTGTGTCGTCTACCATACTTTTTCTTCAGAAACCTTTTTTCGGTGAATATAATGAACGGGATATCAAATAGACAGTGTCAATTAGGACTCTTCGAAGTGGGTTTTAGTTTTGACATAGGTTACAATAGACAACTTGGGGGTAGTTTTAAAGTGGTCGCTTAAATTGAACTGAGAAGTCAGAAAAAAGTGAAGATGATACCGGTACCTGATGTCTAGGCTACAAAATAATCTCTAAATTGATAGGTTCAAATCAGATGAATAATAAAGTGTCATTATGGTTCGGTTAATTACTAGAAATTTCCCTCAAGTTTGCCATAGAAGTACCAATTTTTCGGTAATATAGAGAAAAAGCGGAAGCTTAGTGGAAATCCCATTATTATTAACGAAGTGAAAATTGTCTATTTCCCGTAAATGTAGAGAATCCTTTTGCGTTAAATGTACAGAAAATGTAAATATCATGGGCTGACTTTTACCCTGGACCTTACATATATTCTACCTACAACACTGTACACAAATGTCATTTCTTCAAGGCTCTGTCAGTGAGTATCTGCAGACATAAACGGTCGTTTGCAGATTCTCGTTGTAAAGATTTTAGTTTGTGATAGGTTTGCCAAGCGAGCCCTTATAGTTTGGAGAGCCGAATTTCAAAATGGCTCTAAATGCATGATTCCAGTCCAAATTATTACTCTTGTTTGACTTTCCGAAATCTAGCCTACGACACAAATCCCTTTGTCGTGTAGTGATTTTCGTTCTATCCAAACATGGTTTCCATTCTTTTCAATGAAAGTATATTTGGTAAAAGCAAACACCTCCAGGTTGAAAATACTTATGCAGGGATTAAATGTCACCGCTAGAGTTCACCCCATTCATTACAAGCCTTTGCTTTCAGAAGAATTTAATCATCGAAAGCTAAACCCTTCACTCATTTACCCCCAGGGTGTTAGTTAGCATTCTCTAGTAAAGTACGTTGCACGGTTTAATCCTGATGAAGGTAAATTATATACCATCATTGCAGAAATTTGAAATTTATGGAAAATTCCACATAAAGTGCTCATAGTGCGAACTCCATGGCATTTATTATAAATCCATAATTGATGAAACATCACAACCATTCATGGCTCACGTTGTGGTGGTTGTGTTATGTAAGCTAATATTGGAATTCTTCTCTGATGTGTTATAAGTTCATCATTTGTGACGTTGTGGGGGGTGTTTCTGAGTAATTGACTTTATCCTGGTGCTGTAAACTCACCACTTCTGCAACAGCTATTGTAAGGTTAGCGAAACTAGAGCAGAAGAACCATCAATAATGAAAAAAAAAATGAATTAATTCCTTCTTCTGGATCTGTCTAAAGTGATGTTATAGTTTGCAGGTTCCTCACTTAACAGAGAATAAGATTGATGAGATTTTCCTTGATTTGGGTGATACCAGTAGATGGGGCCGTTACCTAGAAACCTAGAAAAACTTTCACTTCCCTCCCAAATACTTGATGGTAGGACCAAATAGAAGTTTGTGCAAATTCTCGCTCAGCAAATTATTATTACTTAATGAGTTGTGCATCTAACTTTTTGGATACTTATAACTTGTTTCGTAATACTTTTGACGTTTCTTGTAATATCCAGAAAATAGGATGAAAGGTGAAAAACCTTCAAGTTGAACCCAAACGAAGAACTGATTCTGGCAAAGTTCGAATGTTCGTTATGAAAACTATCATTTATTATTCCTGCAGACATACAAAGTTGAAGAGTTGCAGCTCCGGATTAAGTTTTCATCTGAACCTGAAGTTTAAGTTTGGATTTGACTTGGAAGAAACGTTCACACCTTTCCTACGGAAGAAATTAATTTTCATCTTGTTTTCTCCGAGTGGAAGTTTACTTGACTAAGCTCCTGGATTATATGTTGGTCGAAATTAAATCTATTATATAACAAGTCGGATGGCCGGAACCTGGGCGCTTCAGGTATAAAGGTTTTGTGTTCATCTTATGTGAGAAATTTCAACAAATAAACATTGCATAATTGGATGACTGTTTGAGTTTCACTGTTCGATACGTACGACGTTTACTACATCTCGCGACCCTGGTGGTGAGCGCCGCAACCTCTGGTCGCACTGTACTCCCTCACGAGTGACATTCCAATATTGGGTGTCACAATGAACGGTTACTACTGTTGTTGTTAAGCTGGGCGTGCTTCCTGCTTGGCAGATACGTCCTTAGGCCGACGGGAGGGGAGGGGGTGGAGGTAATTGATAGGGCTATGTTGATTAGCCGTCATTGCCAAAGCACGCGTGCTTGCATAGGCAATACGCTGCGTCGATGTTCTCACGCGACTTGGTTACGTAGTTTGAGTAGATCGTCCCGAGGTACAGTAACGTGGACTCTCGAGGACTACTTGGAAAACATTCTCCGATGACGGTTGCAGGTTGGCTTCCGTTTCCGCGAACGCTGGCTACAGTCTCATGGTAGACAAGTTTATTCGGTGTCCGTTCACGTCGACTTCGTGAAGGATGTCCAACAAGCGCTGAAGGACTTTGCAATGAACCTAGAGTGAAATGGGATGATCAAACGATCATCTTAAGGGGCGGAGAACGACCTAGTGGGAAGAGCTATTAAAGAAACCTAAAAAGTTGGCGAAATTAAATGTGAAGGTTCGCCCGCAAACCTTACTAGCGACATCCTCTAAATAATGGCCTGAGGATGTCAAGAAAAGGAGGAAATGTCAGGGATCGCGCCTCAATAACGATCTGAGGCAAAAGAAACCGTGATCGGGATTGTGATCCTTCGTGGATCTTCCCTCTCGATCGCGGCACTCGGGTCCGTTTTTTTTTCATTTTCCAGTTTTAGCTCGCGTTCCGGTTTTCTTCGTTAGGCCGTCGCAAATTTCTTTGTTTGTGGTCTATTTTTAAATTCGATGCGGATCCACGTATCGATATAGACACGTTAGTTTTGTACTAAGGACACGTGAGGGATCAAAGCGCTCAAAGGACTCTTCCACATTTCCGAGCCTGGTTAGCACAGAGGCGTGCATTAACGTTTTAACAGAGCACTTTGATGGAGCTTCAGTCGTTGTGGGCGGACCTTCACTTTCAATTTCGCCAACTTTTTAGATTTCTGGGATAGCTCTTCCCTCTAGGTCGTTCTCGCGCGGCTTCTGCTCCGTTGTAATCGTAAAAGGCCTGCAGGCCTGACCGTTCGGATGCGCCGGTAGATAGAAGACGTTGAATATTTTCTTGAATAACGATGTGGGGACGAAGGGGCACAAATTTCCAAGAGACACATCGCATATGATCTTCTTGTCTGAACCGCAGTGTTTATGTTTCAGCTTCAGGGATATGATGCTGTCCCGAAGCAGGTTCCGTAGCTCCGTTTCCAGGGATTACTCATGGGATACCTCATCTTCACTGATGAAGGCAAGCATTTCAATGATTCAATGATACGGGAGATTCCATCTGCTACTTTGTTTCTTGAGCCAGGAATGAAACGAAAGAACTGAGATACGTACCTGAGGTGTTGCTGTTGTTGCGGTGAAACTTTGTGAACTGACTGAGCAAACTCGTATGTCAGCGGCTTATGGTTTGTTAACACAAAGCACTCGGAACCCTCTAGATAGTGACGGAAGTGAAGGACGCTGCTGTAAATCGCCAACAGCTCGCTGTCGTACAAGCTGTATTTCGCTTCCGGGGCGGAGAGTTTCTTTTGATAAAAAGCTAACCAAGCTTGCAGGACTGCACCAACTGTGATATCGGAGGTGTCGGTAGTAAGCCCCAAGCCCCGTTGGCCTAGAAATGCACGGGTAGTACGGTTTTGGGTAGGCTGTTTCTACAGGGAACCGTCGGAGGTCCTGACGGTGGCCGGCTTTTTGTATTTGCGGATTGCATCTACCCGTGACGCAGGTGGCGAGGAACCTTTTTCGCTAATAATATTCCTGAAATACACCAGCTGGTTCACACCGGAAACGTATGTGGAAACGTTTATGACGATGCCAAACTTCGTGAGACGTTCCAAAATCAGGCGCAAGTGCTCCGTGTGCTGTTGGTTCGACTCTGATGCAACCAATATGTCGTCCATATAGCGAAAACAACAGTCCAGTCCTTGCGAGACCTCGTCCATAAAACGTTGAAAGGTGCTAGGCATTACGGATACCGCAGGTCATCGCCATAAACTAAAACAGATCGAATGGTGCAGACATCGCTTTCGGAGACGGGTATCTGATGGTATTTGATGGTGGACGCCAAGCATCAGGTGTAGGGAAGGTCGCCAGTAACCTTTGCTAATTATAAACTGGAACTCCTCTTTCGCAACTTTCAACTTTTCAGGGATAAGCCTACGAAGGCGATTTGATACCGGTGGCCGACGTTCGTGATGCAGTGTTGTGTGCCGCGAGTAGAAGCAGCTGTGCTTAACGCAGGGTTCATAAGCCTTTGGAAAATTCTTCGTTAAAGCGAGTATGGGGAGGTCCTGCTGACAGTCGATACAGTCTCGTGGACAAGTTGACTGACCTTACCGAATGCGGAGGAGTGCGTGGCAGAGTCCAAGAGTTTCCGCTTTTTTATGTGGACGAGTAGTTCAAAATGCTTGAGAAAATCGGCGCTTAGAATAGGGCGCGACAGCTTGGCGAAGCAACTTTGTCAGTGAAACGGACGGGTGAGGGGTAGCAGGGAGAGGATTTTAGTATCCCCGCGTTCTCGCCATTATGTGCAAAGGATGCTGGAACGACGGAAACATTTCAGGCGATCGCGAACCTCTCCGGGTCATCTTGGTCGTTAGCCGCTACGGCCCCGCTATGGCGCGAATCTGGGGCGGGTGGCTATGTAACCACAGCAATTTCACCAGAGAGTCTGGCACAAACTCCCGGTCCTCCAGGTCCAGATTGAAAAGGAGTTGGCGCATCCTCTCATCTTCGGTGATACCAAACTCGGTGAGAAGCCTTTGCTTAAGGGCCTGGTATCTATCAGTGTCGGGCGGCGTCTCTCAAATGTCCGCCACGTGAACCAGAACTGACGTACCTTACTTTACTACAACTCTGTCGAATCGCGCTGCGGAATTGCACCTCGACGCGTGCGAACCACAGATCTGCTTGCTTTGCCAAAAAGGGGGTAGCTTACCTCAGCAAGGGCAGCTATAGCGCTTGAGGCAGCGGAGGCCTGGCCTTAGTTGGCGTCGTAGAAAGTGCTATTCGGCAGTCTTAAATACAAATTGTTCTCTTGATGGAGTCACCAATGTGCTCTCAAGTCCTTAGGTACGACATACGCCAATGATGAAAAACTCACCACTTGAAAAAGTAACAACAATCGTTTTATTTCAGCCAAAAGGAAAGGAACATCAACCAATTATAGGTTAGGTGTTAACTGGATGGCTCTCTCAATTTGAAGATCTGTTAGACGATCTTATTCTCGACGCAAGGGGACGAGGTCTAAAGGCGATTGCCGGTGACTTTAATGTATGTGCCATCGAGGGGGCAGCACGGGGGATAACGCAAGGAAGGGGTGTTTATTAAAAGCATTTACACAGTTAGATATAGTTCTGCCCAACAAAGGTGATGTTCCGGTTCCAGATCCGGTCCAATAGTAAATTTGACTTTTGGTAACCCTGCATTGGCATGTTATAGGTCCTGGACTTCACGTGCGACGACCACCTATGAATTAAGAACTGTGCCACAAGGTATCTGAATTCCGGAAGTCGAAAAGAAGACCAGGATGGTCAGCAAAAACAATGAGTTAAGAAACATTCATGGAAGTGTGGTTGTACCAATTTATCAAGGTAGGCTAGGATAGAGCTCTCCATACCAAAGAATACATTGCTAAAGCTTATGACGCATCGATGCCTAGGAGATGCTTATTCCCCACTAGAAAACCCAATTACTGGGGGAGTAGTGAACTGATCAGCCTTTGATTGACGAGCGACCGAGCTTGACGAACGGCTCAGAGATAGTCAGGTACGATCGCATGCAGCATAGAAGCGGCAGAAGTTAGCACTGATGTCAGGTGAGCTAATCTCCTACAGACATGCATACATACATATGGGGAAAATACTAGAGCGAGAAAACTATAATGGATTAACCCCGATTATTGGGAGCTAAGGAGGCTTCTCAGATCGACAGTATTAACTCCATAAAGCTAAATCAACCATTGATGCCCTCAAATTGGTTGCTGGCTTGGTCGAAGATACTATTCTCGGAAGGGGTTGTACCAGTAAATATTGCACGATGGTGACCATAGACGTGAGGAATGCATCTAGATCTACCAATCGGAACCTTACACGCGTACGGCTCTATCCAAAGTGATGTCAAACCTAGGAGGGCTGGGGCATACTTGTGGGCTACTCAGAGCGGGGTGGTGAGTTCTATGGAGTCTCATTTTGGGGACCGGCGCTGCATGTTTTAGGCAGAGAGCATAAACTGAGTGTATCTACAAAATAACAAGGGTGTGCTCTTTCTTCAGGACCGTCATCAAAACGTCAAATGAGGGGATATTTTACTGACAGGTGGATCCCTATCAAAAACCCTTAATTTCGGGAATCATTTGTTCCCTTCATCAGTGCTGCAAGCCCCTGCACCGATGAAGTGAAGAAGTGGTTCTCGAAATATCGGTATTTGCAAGATTAATAAATATTGCTAGCGAAAAGAAAATGCAAGTCTTTATTATTTCTAATAATGTAATCGCCAGAAACACCGCGAGATTACACTTAAAGTCGCCTTTAGGGTTCGTCGACATTGAAGGCTTAGTAATTTGCTCAAATAACAAATGCGCCCACATTATTCGTTCATTTCAAAAATAGAAATTCAAAAATAAATTTAATCGTATCGAAAATAGTATCTCGTCTAGACTGAAGTGTTTTCAATTTCTTCTTAGATGATATCATTTAAAGGATTTCTTATCTGAAGGTTTACACTTCAAAGTCCATTCGACAGCATCAGATGATAAATGTGATCACACACGTACGCATATCTGCTGTTACGTGAAAACTCCCCATTTGTTAGTTTTCATGTCTGCTGGAGTTCGTGCAAATTGCATCAAGCTCCTGTTGTAACAGCATATGCGAGTATGTGAAGCCACAACTAAAAAGGTTCTATCATATTATGTCAGTGACGCCTGACATGTGATTCATCAAAAACAAACCGCTGAACGTATAAAGATTCATCAAAAACATGAAGAAAACATGTTGAAGATGCATGAGTGGATAAATTTAGTTAAATCCTGTGATAACCATCATATTGGGCTTAAATTAAATTTTTTCCAATCACGTTATCGTACATGGTTCGTTGAAATGCGCTTCAACTCCCCCCAGGACTACCCAAGATGCTTGCACTCTTCCTCCACTGTTCTGCGCCAAGAGCTCCTTGGGCCACTCGCTTGTCATCACCACAAAAGGAGCATTGGCACAGAATAGTAACAACTTGATTTTCTTCTTCTTCTTCAGCCTTTGTCCCGTTCAGAAGCGGGGTCGTTTGGATCGGTTCCGCCATTTTGCTTGATCTGGATGAAGTATTTCAAATGATCATCTAGCGTATCAAGCCATCACCCTCTCGACCGGCCTTTTGGTCGTTTTCCATCGACTTTGATGTTCAGACCATATAAAAAATAAAAATCGGTTGGATTGTTTGCAGGATAAGGCGAAGGGAACTTTCAACCCGCTGTTTAAATGCTGAGCCTATGAGCACATAGCAGGGGCTTGTAAAGGGCGGGAAAAGATCACGGCCGAACCTATGTCCGTTTTGTAAAAGATTCGCACCTTGGAGGATGAAATTAGACACACCGCAGGGGACTTCTAGTCTGACGAGACCTTAATACCAGAGCTCTCGAATGGCTTATGCCTCAATCAGATTCTCAAAGTCCACACATTTTGGAGATGGTCAGCAGGATAGGACTTATTGTCCTAAATATAGGTAGCACGGTATTCTGATGCCCTGAT
This sequence comes from Hermetia illucens, assembly GCF_905115235.1. Lineage (NCBI taxonomy): Eukaryota > Metazoa > Arthropoda > Insecta > Diptera > Stratiomyidae > Hermetia > Hermetia illucens. The sequence continues at coordinate 17,942,201 of NC_051853.1, read as the reverse complement.
TTATGGGGACTATTCCTAGCGTAACCTGTGCAACGTAGCCCTTAGTTTTGCCAGTGCAACGCCAAGTGACCATCAGTACATATCCTTCGAAGTGACAAAAGGCTCTTTGCAATGTTCTTGGGTCCGTTGGAAACTTTGTCAAAGCTCAGCCAAAAGGGGTAAATGAATGACAAGAGCTAGGCGGTGGACCCCCCAAAAATGACGGCCGAATCACCAGTGCACTCAACAATGGGCTATATTACCGCAGCTAGCAATAGGCTCCTCAAAGGAACTTTCGTCACGAAAAGTATACTGGGCGGCTGAAATTGTGATTCAATGAAGGAAGTACTTCAGACTTCGATGGAGTAGCACTTAGATCCGCAGAACACAAGAGAGTGACATCAGATATCATCACATTAACAGCAAACTCGGTGCCTATCGATCACCTTGATCCGTGGAAATAGTGAAAATGAAGGAAATCATGCAGGCCCTTTTCCTGTCCACCCCAGACGGGCTGACATTGTGACATTGACATTGTCGACGAGAAGGTAAGTACTGAGGAATACCCACTTTTCACTATAAAGGAACTAGATAAGGTGGTTCTGTCCATCAAGGATAAAAAAGTACCATGACCGGGTGATATTTCCGGCGAAATGCTGAAACTTTTGTACATGTATAAGTCGTACTTGCTACTCAACGCGTTCAACGCATGTTTGAAAGTTTGCAAGACTTGTGCTATTAAGCAAGGGCAAAGGCAACCCCAAGGTACTGTCAATGTACCGATCTCGCAGCGAGGAAACTGATTACGAACTGTGGTGCGGGGGACTACTCACCGACAGAATATGGTTTGAGAGTATGGTGATCCACAATTTATGCATTTGAGGAAGTGGGCCAAGCAACGAAAGTAGCTGAAGAACACAGTGGCCGCTGTCATCGAGTGGTGCTCCCTGTGCCGCTAGACGTATTAAATACCTTCAATTCTGCACTTTTTTGAGGCCCTGGAAAATTGTTTCCATACTGAGCGACTATTTAAAAGACCGCGCCCGGCTGTTTGAGACCCGGGAAGGACAGTGCAAAGGCCATATCGGGGACGGCTCGGGTACCTATCTTTGGACTTTTGGAACGCATTTTACGACAATCTTCTACGACTCGAGATGTCTGATGAATTGCACCTGCTCGGATATTCGGATAAAGTTGTGGCATTGGTTACCGCACGCATGGTTGGTCAAGCTTAGCCCACACTGAGAATAGTGATGCGGCGAGTAGGAAGATGGATGGCTGACCATGAATTCTCTTTAGCTCTGCCGAAAACCGAGGTCATAGTCCTTACCCAGGAGGGAGATTGCACAGTCCTCCGTATTCAGGTTGGTAAAATCATGGTCTTGTCGAAGCCGGCAGTGAAAAACCTCAAAATGGTGATAACACAAAAATAAGTTTCTTCGAGCAGATTGTGGCTAGAATATTTGCGATTGGCCGCTGATGGGTATATATCATTGCACTCCATGCAAATGGTGTTTTTCAAGCGTCTAATAGCGAAAAAGATCTCGATCAACTTGTCCAAAACAGGAATGAATGCCTCATACAACACGGTTTCAGATTGAATCTGAATAAAACTGAGTTTTTGACGACCGAACCCCATGAAACACGCACAATCACTGTCAGCAGCAGTGACCTGCCCCGAACTGAGCAATATAAATATATTAGGTCAATGCTGCGTTATAAAATTGCTTCACGCATTAAAGCAACCTAGATGAAGTGGCGTTCCACAACTGGTGTCCTTTGTGGTCAATGTATCTTAAATCTTAAATTTATCGGAATGCATCCAGATCAGGCTTTTGATAAAAGACAAGGGTGCAACCGATCTCGACGAGGTTTAGTGAAAAACTGGTACCGGAGGTGTGAGCCAGTGTTCAGATCAAGGAGATGGTTGCCGAGCATTTCCTGCGCGGCAAGGGGGACAAGTTAATGTACCCCCAAATTTGATTCCTCCCAGGTTGTCCGTTGGTTCTACGCTATAGCATGCGGGGACAAATTTTACATTGAGTTCTTCGGTTCGTTCCTGGTTAAGGAGAAGCTCATCCAATGTTTGTGCCTTCAAAAACCCAGGTTCCTTATGTTTGACTGGATGGAGCAGCCCCAGCCTCTTTTACCCCGCCGCATAAAAGTGCCTGCAGAAACTGGAAATGGCGAAAGTGGCCTGCTCCACCAAACCGGACGACAACCTGGATCCTATCGACCCTGCAAACGAGCTGTTGGGAAAGATAATTTTCGTCTGACCGGCGGGGACTGACGATATTACTACTCAGATCATGCGGAGGAGGAGAACATCGGCGTCACATTAATACAAGAGCCTTGTATCGGGGATTGAGTTTCAGCGAAACAGTGGTTAAAGAGGAGCAAGCGGGAGCGAAAAACGTACAAAAGTACACATGTCTCACGACCGATCAGCTCCCGCAGAATAACTGCAGAATTTGACGTCCATCATCGTAGCGAAAAAGTTCAAGCTATTGATAGGCTGTGACGCCAATGCGAGAAATTAATGAAAGAGTTGGGTCTCTCTATGACTTTACTGCTTGCACGAATCTCTCCGTGAACAACAGGGGCAGTACTCCAATCTTCCACTCCGCCAGCTTGGCAAACTTTGGCAATAGCGATTTCTTGGATCACATAACTAACCGACAATGGAGAATTGTAGAGTGTCTGAACAGAGATCCTTCTCTGCTCACAATTGGATACTTTTCTGTTTAGATCTTGCTGTAGAGGCCTGCTATACTTTCAAGTACCCCAGGAGGGTCGAGTGGAAGAAGCTTGGTCAAGTTATCAAACCGTGCTCACAATGGTAATATTGGCATGACAGACGAACTAGATTCAAAAATAGGGTCTCTTTATAAGGTATTCAAACCACAACGCTTATTGGGGTCCTTGCAACTGTCACCCTACTTCATTTCCACCACCTGTCCGTCGCAGCTCGTTGTTCGATGGGAAAATTACCGTTCTCGTTGTTAACGCAACAGAAGTATTTGACATCCAAGGTGCGCTGGAGTTGGCTTTCCGTAAGTCGATATAAATCTTTCTCGTCGTCCCGGAAGCCTAGTTTATCATAAAAATCTCTGTCTTTTGTCATAGCGAAGTAACAACTGCACTTTATTTACCTCGTTCGCTGGTATCAGCGTTTTGTTTCAATTTTACTGAGGGTAGTATAAAGTACGTTGGCTCAAACCCTCCTCCTTTATCTAGGCTTGAGACTAGCATATTATATAAAGAACATGAGCTTTGTCATTGTTATATATAGTTACCATTTTTACGTAAGGTTTTCCTTGAAGTCGTCCAATACACCTACTTTTAGTCGAGGTCCATGACTCGGTGCGAGAACAAACAGCTACCTTTAGCGTAATCGAAGTGTGTGAGGGAAGATGTCAAGGTCCATTAAAATTCTCCACGTCATCCGGGCAAGGTAGCATAATGTTGGTAACAAAATGCAACCTTGGCGAGCTCCGCTTTGGACTTTAAATTCCCTTGAGATTTTACCTCCTGCGTAGAGCCTATCAGTTGGTCATGTCGAAAATTTTACGCAAGGAGATCAAAATAGGCGAAAGGAAGATCTAAACTCCGCGCGCTCCAAAATTATAAGTATATAGGTGGGGGGGGGGGGGGGGGTCTGGGAGGCGGGAAAATGGTCGGAAAGTGGAGGAATCTTTTGAAAAACTTTAAACGCTCGTATCTCCGTTAATATTGAGAATTTTGTGAAAGGAGCTTAATTCATGATCACTTGTAACCGGGAGACAATCTTTCTATAAATATAATACATTGCACCCTTAATTACATCTGTAGTAGAGGTTTGAAAAATATCACTATACTACTACGCCATGTGATAACATATTACTTTTCGAAAAAGGCGATATTAAAAAGTAAAGTCAATAATCTGGCTCTCCAGATTCACATTATCCCTTATGATTTTCTAGCCCAAAGTCAGCGTGAAGTCAACCCAAAGCCAGCCCGATATTTGATGTCATCATTGACAACTGCCGTCGCGACTTGTACTACTAAAAGCGGTAATTTTAGGTGATGCTATATCACAACTTAATTTTTATAATGCGATAATCCGGTGATGTTTGTTAATGCAGTAATGTTAGGTGATATGGTAATGTTAGGTGGTGTTGTAATGTTCGGATTCCGCTCGGTAATGTAATATCACACTTAAAGGTGATATCACTTTAGTAACATTACATACATCACTTATCCATCTACAATCTGCAGAAAAGGGAACGTTGTATATAAAAATGTGTATGAAATTATAAATATAAAGCAGGAAATACCAAAGTTGAAAATGCAACGATAAAATGCGCGAAACCATAAAAACATGAACAGGAGCTAGGAATGCAATATCTTTAGGATAAGCAACTTTCAAAAGTATCTTTAGACCGAAAACAAATTGTTGGAAAATATCTCATTTTTCATAATAAACCCAATTACACATTTCCTGCTACTTCGTAAATATTCACTGTTGACTTTGAGCTTCAGGTTGCCACATTAGCAAGCAAATTGTTCCACTTTGAAAAGGAGCACAATAATACTTTTTTTTTTTTGGGAATAGTGTAGGTGAGTGTTGGACTCCCGCAACAGCACGCTGGCGGATTACCAACTAAACACCTCCCTGTCATCAGAGAACTAGCCTGGAACCGTTTGACACATTACTTCGGGCTAGCCCTCTCGCTCTCCCGGCTTTGGGAGCCTTCAAGTCAGGGAATTCCTTTCACCAACGGGAGGGAAGGGGAGGAAGGGAGTTGTTGTTAGTTCAGGGAACCCCTTACCGTCCGATCCCTCCGCCGGTCGAGTTCAATCTTCTTCGTAGTAAGAAGAGCCCGAACATAATGCGCAATACGATTCCAGCTGCCAGCGCTCTTCAGCATCTCTCGCACAATGTTATCTGGAGAGAGCTCCCCTGTGTCTGCATAAAGCTGCTGGCGGAGGCCGTCTCACCTCTCGCAAGAGAAAAAGGTGTATTCAGCGTCATCCGCCGCTCTATTGCAGAACACACAATCAGGAGATCGCTCCTTCCCAACCCTGTGCAGGTAAGACTGAAAACCTCCATGCCCACTTAGAAGTTGGGTAAGGAAGTAATCAATCCCACCGTGCTTTCTGTTCAACCATGGGTCTAGTTTGTCGATGAGCCGCGCAGTCCACTTGCCCCTTGGCTCATTTTCCCAAGAAAGTTGCTACTCGTTAAGGGTGCGTTGACGATCTTCACGGGCAACCACTTCTCTTAAGTTTTCGCCCTTACGGCGATAGATAGCTTTGCGCTCCTTGGCAAGGAGGGCAACGGGGATCACTCCCGCAATCACCATCATAGCCGGTTCGGAGACGGTGCGATAAGCAGACGCCACTCGCAAAGCTTCCCGCCTCTGCACTTGAGCGAGGCGTTTATGATGCACCTCCTTGTCAAGGGCATCAGCCCATACCTCCGCACCATAGAGAAGGACGGACTGCGTTGCTCCCATGAGGAAACCTCTCCTAGTTCATATAGGGCCGCCGACATTCGCCATTAGACGACTCAAGGCCGCGACTCCTGTTGCAGCCCTATCCGCGGCTGCTTTGATTTGCTCGAAGAAGCTCATCTTCGAGTCGAGCATTAAACCAAGGTATTTAATCGCTGGTTTTAACTCTATAGTCAACTCGCCGATCGATTTGGGACGCAAGGTCGGGATTCTCCTTCTGGTCAGGATGACTACTTTGGTTTTTTCCAGCGCAAGGTTGAAACCGTGAGCAGTCATCCATCCGCTTACCCGTCGCATCAATATGCCAAGTCTGCTTTGCGCCTGTTCAACAGTGCGTCCGGCAACAAGTGCCACAACGTCGTCTGCATAACCGACCAGGCGCGACTCTTCGGGCATATCGAGTCTCAGCAGACTATCGCAGGAAGCGTTTCAGAGGTCCGGCCCTAGGATGGATCCCTGCGCTACTCCCGACGTGATTTCCATCCTCCTCTGGCCCTCTAGCGTCTCAAAGAACAGGGAGCGGTCTTTCAAATAATCCCTCAATATCCGCAAGAGATAGCTTGGCACGTGAAAGGAGTTCTCTAGTGTGGCCAGCATATCTGCCCATCTTACGGAATTGAAGGCATTTCTGACATCAAGCGTTATGAAGAGCACTATCCGTCGAGATCGGCGGCTGTGTGCCCCGGCTCGATTAAACGCATCTACGACCTCCATAACAGCATCCACTGTAGATTTCCCTGTTCTAAACCCGAACTGCCTTGCGGATAAGTCCCCGGCAGCACGGATCGCTTCAGCGAGTCTACCCCTAATGAGCTTCTCGAGCACTTTTCCGGCCGTGTCAAGCATACACAGCGGTCGGTATGCAGACGGGAGCTCCGGGTCTCCTTTACCATTACTGATCAACGCGAGTCTGGCGACTTTCGAGCGACAAGGAAAAATGCCGTCCTTCAAACACGCGTTGAACGCTTCGCGCAGTAATTCTGGCCTTTGGCGGAACACCAGTTTGTAAACTTCCGCCGGGATGCCATCAGGACCTGGCGCCTTCCTGTTTTTCATAGTGAGAACCGCTTCTTCGAGTTCTCCCATTGTGAAAAGGGGGCAATCCACGACGCTTTCCGCGCTATTTACATTAACCCGTACAGGGTGTCTGGGGAACATTGCCCGCACAATGCGGTCCATCTGGTCGATGCTCAATATGCAGGGCTTCCGCAGAGCCCCGATTTTCCGAGTGACAAGTTTATAGCCAAGTCCCCACGGGTCATCATTCACCTCATTAACAAGATTTTGCCAGCCGCGAGCTTTGCTTTTATTTATAGCGCTGTGGAGTCTCCTTTTTGCTGATCTATATTGTGCCTTTATGGCACATGCCTCCTCGTTGGCGTACAAACGTTGTGCCAAACGGCGGAGCTTATGACACTCCTTCCGTAGGTCGGCAATTTCTGCCGTCCACCAATACATAGAAGGCCTGTCGCGCCTGGGGCCCCTCCGGGGCATGGAAGCCTCACACGCCGTCGTTATCAGATTCATCACTGAATTTACGACGGTGTCAGCTGCGACACCACCACCCCCCGGAGTGCCCCCCAGCGCGGCCCTGCCTGCTCCAAGAGCTTCGACGAACCTTCCGATGTTCACCCTCGCGATCACCGCCAACCAGGATTCGTCCCTCCGTGCTCGAAACGGAGTCCTCCAGAGCATCAAGCTGGCGCTGAAAGTTCGGAATTGACTCATTCGGCGTCAGGTAAACGCTAAAAAACGTTATCCCTAAACACCGGATCCAGACAAATCCGTCCCCCCGGCCTTCGGCAAGAACACGAAGTCAAACGTCGTCCCGAACCCAGATGGCAGCGGTGCCCGATAAGTCGAGATACCATGAGGATGGGTCCTTGTTTCGGTATTGCTCGCTAATCAGCACTAGATCAGCATTTACTTCCACAGCGAACTGTGCTAGCAACTGGTGAGCGGTTGCACTCCGGTGCATGTTAATTTGCAAAATGCGGATCATGGCGTTCGCACCCTAGCCCTCTCCAATTTCGCCCTGGAGATCGGACACCGTCCCGAGCCCGCAGTGTGTGCGACGCTTTCGCCAGACGCGCCATGATCCCTGCAGAGAACACAACTCTCGCTTTCCTTGCAAGTCTTCGCTTGATGACCCGCTTGGCCGCATCTCCGGCATGCTGTCCTCCTGTCCGGACCCTTGCAAGCTGCTGACGTGGGTCCATAGTCCAGACACCTGTAGCACTTGGTGGGGACTATCCGCATTCGTACCCTGCATACTACCCATCCGATTTTGATTCTCCCGCTGTTAAGGAGGTTCCTCGCATATTGCTCGGGGACATCCACCACGGCAAGTTTTTGGCCTCGAGCATTTACAGAGGTAATACCTACCCGGGCATTGGTCACCTCTGCACATTCGCGCTTTGGCGCCTCCTCTACTTCGGCCTTTTCTGTGGGGCAGTCAAGATCCCGTATTTCCAGAGAGCACATGGGTTCTAGGCTGGAAACAAGAGCCTTCTTCCCCAATAGCTCTCTCTCTTGTTGGTCGTCTTTGGGCCCAGTTCGACTAGAACTCCACCACTCCTCGTTTTCCGTATCGAAGACACCTCTGCTCCGTTCTCCTCGGGTTTCATCCTGTAGCGGATTTCACTAAAGACTTCCGCAAATGTCTAGCCTTCCGTCGGCTTAATGAGCAGAGCCAACGGTCTAGTCCTTCTTCGTTTCCTCGTTTTTTCCGCTACTGGCTTTGGGTTGGCAGCCTCCTTGTTTTTGGACAAACGTGTCTCTGGCGACGGAGTCCGTTGTTTCTTTTTATCCTTTTTCGCCTTCTTTTTTTGGGCCTTGGAGACTACTTCGATAAAGTCTCCTTCAGGCACGTCATCCTCTTTCCGCTTTTTCCCCAGTTCACTTTGCAGAGGGTTATCTGCGGTCCGTTTGACGCAAGCAGCATTCTCAGCGGGGAGTGCGACTGTTTCTGCTCTACAATCGTCTTCCGCTGCTCTCCACGTTCGCCTATAAAAGGAAATGCGGTCCAGTAGTTCCTCCAGATCCATCAGCCCGTTTTTGACGCTTTTGCTAACGTTCCTCTGGAGGAACGTTGCCGACCGCATACGTTTCACCACTGCTGCGCACTTTCTGATGAGCCTTTCCTCTTCGGCTCTAGCGAGGACGGTCGAATGCACTTTCACTCGATTTGTGTCCAAATCCATCTGCTCAGGACTAGCGTTTCTCACTGAGCTTACTTCCAATACAGGGGCGCTGCAAGGTAATGGAGTTGCCATCTCCGCACGGTCAGTCGCTCTACTTGATGAGGCTTCCTCTTTATTTGGGCGCCCCGGTGTCTCATCGGGAATATCAGTCCTCGTTGCCTCTTTCACTGATCGCTGCGGTGAACGACGCATTTTTGTGCTCCGCCCAAACGCACCCAGCTCTTCCTCCTTGTCTGTTGTTTCGTCGTTTTTTTTTTTATAATTTTCTGAATATTCTCCATGAAAAAGGTACCAGCGCATCGTGTACAAGGGAGCGGGCCGCAATAGTCAAAAACGGGTATACCCTCGGGGACACAGCCCCTACCCCAGTTCCCTGAGGCCTGACCTACGCTCAGCTGATCCCGGAATTCACAGACGGATCAGCGCTCGCTCGGGGCAACGCGGTCTACTAACACCGGTTCAATGCACACTTCCCGACCAGCGTCCCGAAGGGGCTGGCTCCTGATACACGTCGCAACTACCACCTTGGCAGAGCTACGCTCACATCAGCCCGTCGACGCCGACAAAGAGTTGTCGACGGCTCCGGAGACTCCCAGTGTGTCCCGATATGTACCGGTCATTCACGGTTCGCTCTTCACCGAGAAGCTTTCTCGAGGCTACTACCTAGGACGCAGGTATGCTGCCAGCTAGGGGGCAGAACTACTTACTCGGGCACCTCGGGGACGTCACACCCCGTATTGTAAGCGACCCGTTTAAAAATCGCTAACGACCCCTGAGGCAGGTTGCCACATTAGCAAGCAAATTGTTCCACTTTCAAAAGGAGCACAATAATACTCGTAAGGACAGATTCAACCTATCATAATCAAAATTGTGAAATTGAATCAACCAAATCCATGCTCAATTAAAATAATTCTACTTCCATTCTCTGAAGCTATTTATCAGCTTCAAAGCAATTTTCCGGTAAGCACTGTGCATCTAAAATTCATGGAAGAGCTATCTTACAACGCTCGTATTAAAACGAGATGCTTTATATGAGTTGCAGGACCCTCATTCCCTGATGTGGAACTTTCATAGATCAACAAGATATTCGAGTGCTTGTGCAAACACAATTGAAAGTTATTACATAATAGTTAAGCTAGCAATTGCAATTTTAAGATTTGCTTAGTTGGAATTCATATTTGTTCATAATTCATCATCAAATAGTCATTTAAATTCAAAATTCCAGGAATTAAATTTTCAATTAATTTCATTTATGATATTTCCCTTATCATATTTTGTAAATAGGGGACTGAGAATTGTACCTGCAAGGTATGAAGGATTCAGAAGAAGTCCTGGCAAGTAGGTGTCCGTTCTTTATGTTGAAGATTTTATAGTTCAGACTAGTTCGCTCTACTCGTATTTAATATTTTAAATTTGGGTAAAACAGCAATAAAACCCGTTCACTTCCAAGCTATGATGCATGAGGATTTCATGAAAATATGTTGGTAGAACCATGGTACGTTTCAGTATCATAAGACAGGAGGAAGGGAATTGGCTGCATGGACGCCTAGTAGGATGGCCATCTTGAACCATTATAGCGTCCTCTGCTATCACTCGAGCATCCCATTGGATTGCGGGTGGTAGGCTATTCTCCGGCGGCCTTTGAAGACGAGAAGTTTACCTAACACGGAGGAAAGGAAGGACCTGAACTACATTGCCTGGTCGGTGAGTATAACTGCCTGCATATGGAAGGTTCGAATCAACAGATTTTGTCTTTCAGATTGTGAATTGATCGATAATTGTGAGGCAATACCTGAAACCATGAGAGTTTTGGAAAGGGCTAATTAAATCAAAATGGAGTATCTGGAAGCACTTGGAGGACCGAGGGAATGCATCTACCTCTTTCCTCGCATGTTTTGTAGTTTTGATTTGGCCCGAGCAATAATGTCTTTGTTCAGGGACCGCCAGAAAAACGTTGCAGCAGTGACTCAGTCTCTAAAGTCTGTCATCCTTCTGTGCCTCAACGATTGCCAGAAAGTCAACGGTGCCTGGGATTTTGATCTCTCTGTGACACGTTACAAAACGTAAGCATCTACGTTATTCGTCCAAGGTCCGTCTTGAATGTCGGAAGTGTATCGGCTGATAAAACTCATGTGAACGTGTGGATCTTCTGTTTTAAAGCAATACGTATGTGCCGTGGTTTCGTTGAGCGGGGTTGAGTTACTCGGTAAACCGCTCAACAACTTCCACATTTGATGCGCCTTGTGCTGATGGGGGGGAGGGGTGGGGGAACTTGCTGCGATGTCTGAGGCATCACCGAATACGCCTAGACGTAAGTCTTGCTAAGGGAATGCCAGAAATACAGCTTCCACCAACTGTTACTTGGTGGTCTTAAAAGCTTGGACAGTCTCTAGGTACTACGAAATCAGACGGGAACACTTGGTTTTAATCTCATAGGATGGATTAATGGTGGCCATCCTTGCGTAAGAAACGACCGTAGAAGTTTAGCATTTCTAAGAACTTTCACAGATCCTTAGTGATCTCAGAGAGCGGGAAGCTCGAAACCGCGAAGTAGTGAGGTGGCAGATGCACAGAATCAGAAGAAATCAGTGCTTAACATTGTAGCGCTGATATCCATAGGATTCCATCACCAAAAAAAAACATTTTTGGTCTGCAGAAGATCCATTCAGTGAGCCATTTCTCTGTCTGCCAAGCCGTGAGTCACTGATGGCAAGAGATTATAATCTGGGGAGATTATAATGAGTGATGTCTGAAGATTAGGGCAGGTGGGGTGAAACCTTCCATCTAAACTCTTGTAGCGTCTCTTTTACGACATGCAATCTTGTGTTGTCATGGAGGAGAACTAATTTATCGTGCCGGTTGGCCCATTCCGGTCTCTTTACTCCAAGTTGATTACACAACTACATAAGTTGCTGTTGGTAGCAATTGATAGTGATAATTTCGCCGGGTTGGAGAAGCTCGTAGTACAGTATGCCGCTATGGTCCCACCAAATGCATAGTAAGACCTTCTTCCAGTGGATATTGGGCTTTGAGATCGAAGTTGTCGGCTGCCTCAGAATTACTCATGATTTCTCCTCTGCTTACTTTTCATCATCAGTTATGATACGGTGAAAAAACGTGTTCCTTTAGAACCTATCCAGCAAGATTTGGAGAGTGTTCTTTCCTTGCTGCTTCCTGCGTTCTGTCAATTTGTAAGGTACCCATATCACCTTTTTCCGAATGTTCCTCATAGCTTGCAATTGAAGAGAAATTGCTTTCTGGGTGACATTGTGTTGTAATCGAATATTCATCCAGATGAGTCTGAAGTTGTTCATCTTGGAACTTTTTTGTTTGCCCTTGGCTGTAAGAAAGCGCCAAGCCGTCATCGCGTGACAATTTTTTTAAAGTTTGGGTGCTAAGCACTAAAAGAGGGGTCCTTGGACCAAAAAAAGAGGGAGTAAGTTGCTCCCCATTTGGTCCTGCCCGGCATTAAGTTGATGCGGACTTTGGCCCACAATTCTCAAAAAAAAAAAATGTCTTTTATTTGAAGAGCTTATATTTTATACCCCACATTACTATATTCAGTGAAAAAGAAATGTTACACCCCCTTTGGAATGTATAGAGATCCCCCCGCACTTAAATTCCAGGTAGAACTATGTAGTTTACTGTATGGGTGAGGGTTCAGAGTTCCCACCTTCTCACCAAATTTGGTGTCAATCGGTTTAACTGTTGGTAAGATAAATGCGTGTGACAGACAGACAAACATAGAGATAAACCGCAAAGCGATTTTAATAAGCTTTGGTTGTACATAAAACCCTCAAAGTGAAATTAACTATTTTATTAAAATTCGTTTAGGGAGGAGTACAATGTAGAAGGGTCTAAATGAGGTCTATTTTTGGAAGTAAATCAAGGAAAAAATTGGAAAAATTAAGTATTTGTTGTTTAAATAGAATTATTGGCCAAATCTCTGCCTTCATTTTAAAAAAAAACCTTCCTAGCCTTCTACGTCCCAAAACCGCGTTTGGCGTGTCAAAAACGGCGTCCATTGGCGGAAACGATTACAGCCCTCCGGTCGATCTGAAACACAAAAACCAAAATTCCTAGTACTCAGGTTACTTGCAATTATCGTATGAGGCTCCAATTTAAGTCCCGGGCTTTAAAAAAAAACTGTAAAAAAATAACTATAAGATTTTTCGAAAATTTTTATCTTAAAATTTTTAAAAAAATATTTCTGAAAAAAAAACCATTAATGTTAGAGGTTTACCTGAGAATGGCATGTGTTAGCTGTTTATTCTTATTCTCTATGAAAATTTCGATAAAACGATTTTTACCAGTCTGAATTAATTTTCGGGCCCTACATTACTCCATCCTCTTCGATGGCTACCTCTTGGGGTCCTCTGCTGGCTTCTCTAAGGGAGATTCTCGCTTCTTTTGTTGAAGCTACTGCATGGGCTTCGGCCTTTGCAATCCTTTCTGCATTTTTCTTTTCTATTGCACTGAAGCATTGACTTCCTGTAGTCACATCTTACTCTTCCATGATCTTCATGAGTTCATACCTTGAACAGGTAGACAGAAATATTGCAAGCAGTTTCAACTACCACTTTGTCATCGAACAGTGCGGTGCGGTTTTGAGGCACAGTGGTGATAGGTGGCCATTATGGCCTCCCTCATTTCTTCTACCTCAAAAGGTTTCTTCTGCTTCTTTCCATAATATTTGGACGACCTGTCTATCTGCGCTTCAGTCAATTTGCCTTTCCCTTTTAAAGAAGGGTGAAGCTTTATTAAGTTCCAAAGTCTCGAATCCATTTTTTTGCTAACATGGTTAAACATGGTTCCTTTTTTAAAAAAAGAATGCTCTTCACCAAATGGTTTAGCCTCAGATATTGCTTCCTGATTTTTTGTGTCATCATCAGCTGTGTAGTCCAGATAGCGAACCCCTCTAAAGCCCACTGATCTTTAAAAAATTTAACGAATGCCTTTGACTTCCATGCCCCAATGCTCCCTTCATAATCAGCATTGCACTCATGCAAATGGGTATCGATGAAGTATTCTTCAGTGCCAAATTTCTCACTCACTCAAATGTCTATCACTTTTCTCCCCTAGCAGCTACAACACCAAATAATAAAGGAAGTCCTCTTCATTAATTGAAATTGTAATGTCTTCTTAGCTTATAACCTGGCCTGAGTATAGTTTTCTCCTATTCCTGTATAGCAGCTTTCTTCATACAATAATCTAAAACTACACTAGAAGCTTCCCGTATCTTCTTAGTTAGCTCCTAGAAGTAACTTTTGCCGACTGGCAGGTCCATAACTCCACAAAACAAAGTAACACCAAGGCCCCCCAATTTATCCGCGCTGGCTCAGCAATACCATGCCATATGTATCTCCGAAACCTGGCTAGATGATGCCATATTAAAATCCGATCTCCCCGAAGGGTACACCACTTTCCGCTGTGACAGGGACCGGAATACTTTTCGTAAGTACACCGGCGGTGGGGTCCTAATTGGAATAAAAGATACACTCCTCGCCGAACTCGTCTTCTCCTCCTCTGACTTTCCTTTTGATTGTGTTGCTCTTCGTGTCTCCTCGCCCAACTTCCTCCCGTTCATTGTTTCGTGTTTATATGCCCCTGTGCTAGCCCTTCTCATCTGTATGAAGAAGAAGAAACCAAGCGTAAACCCACTAAGTTCAACTTCCGTAAAGCTAATTTTGCCGCTCTGAACTTAGCTTTAGTGTCTTTCAACTGGGTACATATGTTAAGCAGCTCATCGTGTGATAACGCTGCTAACATCTTTTACAATATTCTGTCTGATCTCCTCTCCTGTTATGTCTTTTCTTCCCCTCCCTGCCCACGTTCGTACCCAACTTGGTTCACAACGGAAATTCTTATTAACATTCGCTTGAAATATACACTGCGGAAGAAGTTTCGTGCTTCTACGAATGACGCCAACCTTACTCACTTTAAGACTATACGCTCTACTGTGAAGTCGATGTCTAGAAAAGCGCATAAAAGGTACTTATTGAGCGTCGAAGCCGCCCTTGTCTGCGGTAACTTAAAACCATTTTGGTCTCACGCTCGCAATTCTCGTAATCCAACTTAATCTCTCCCTTCTTCTATCAGCTTCGCTGACTCCACTGCCAACTCCCCACAATAATACTGCGACCTTCTGTGCACCTATTTCTCTTCAGTATTTTCTCCCTCGAGCCCTCCACCGTCCACACCCTCTAACTGCAGACAACTCCAAATCTCTGGCCACTCCTCTCCATACGCCTTCCTTGGTTGAGTTTCTCATTGGTAATCTTGACCCCAATGTCGGACCTGGCCCCGATAGGCTTCCTAATCTCTTCCTCCTTAACTGTAGAAAACACATTTCCCTCCCCCTGAGTATAATCTACAACAAAAGTCTAGATTAATGCTACTTTCCCCGCCTGTGGAAACAGGCCCTTATCATTCCTATCCTCAAGAGTGGAGACCCTTGCCTTGCTGTGAACTAACGCCCCATTTCTCTTCTCTTCCCTTGCTCCAAAGCCTGTAAAGATACGTCAACGACTGGTTGACCGCGCACTTCGGTCACCTCATTGTCAAAGAACAGCATGGTTTCGTGAAACATAGATCAACGACTTCAAATCTTCTGGTCTTTATCAACTTTGTTGCTAAATGCTTGAATTCACGACAGGAGGTACATGCTATTTATACCGATTTCTTCAAAGCCTTTGATACAGTTGACCATAACAATCTCCTCTCTTAACTTTCATTACTAGACTTCCCTTCCTCAGTCATCTCCTGGTTTACTTTCTATCTCTCATACCGTTCCTGCAAAGTTTCTTTTCATGGTCTCTCATCTGGTTCCTTCTCTCCTTCTTCTGGTGTTCCCCAAGGCTCTATACTAGGCCCCCTACTGTTCCTGTTTTTTATCAATGACCTCGTATCCATCCTCACCTGCCCGTATTTGCTTTACGCAGACGAACTTAAATTGTTTGCCTCTGTTTCGTCTCCGTTGGACTGTGCTCTCTAACAGTCCAACCTTGATAATTTTGTCCGTTGGTGTTCGGTCAACAAGCTAATACTGAATATCAACAAATGCCACTGGATGCGCTATTCCCTTAAACCTTCCCCATCATCCTTTTCCTATTCTCTCAGTGGACAACCCCTTTCACTACTGGCCTCTTTCAAAAACCTGGGTGTTACATTCGACGATAAACTTCGTTTCAATTCCCACTTCGTTGACATCATCAATAGAGCTTGCAAAATATCTGGTTTTATTCTACGTTCCTCCTCCGACTTTACCTTAATCCAGCCCTCCTTAACACTCTACGATTCCCTTGTCAGAAACATCCTTGAATATTGCTGTGTAGTTTTGTCCCCCTACCGCATTCTTCACTGCCGCGCTCTGGAAGATGTACAACGCAAATTCACCCGGACCCTCTTTTACCAAAAAGAACTTTCCACAGGTTGATTATCCGTCACGAATCCGCACCCTCAATTTCCCCTCCCTGCAGCAATGCCGTTTCTTCCCTGATGTGTGTACTCCTTTCAAACTCTGCAATTGTCTGATGGACTGCTCCGCCAACTCGGATATTACTTTCCGTATCGACTCGTCTCATAATACACGTAGTGCGGACATTTTTGCTCGAGATTTACTTTCACTATCCGATCCCGAGGCTTTGCGGTCCTACAACGCCCTACAACTTGGATCCTCTGACTCAATTTCCCTCTCTAGCTTTAAGGGTAAAATAAGCCATTCACTTGCTGCTCCCTCTGAGGATAATATGTAATAAGAAATTTGCTTTCTATGTTGTCCTCACTAAATAAATAAATAAATAAATAAACATCAGCATGACCTATTCCTAGAAAAACACGGTCTTAGGTTGACCTCATGACCATTCTTTACAAAGGGATAAATGGTGTCTTAACAGATTTGTACTTTCCTGAACTGCACTGAACGTTTATTTTAAATCTTAGTCCACGTTCTTCAGAGATCACGAAGTGCACATTTTTATGACACTTTTCACAACTAGCTGTCTCCGAACACCGAAAAGAACTCCAAAATTACGTACACAAAGTTCTATGATGTTGAGGGAATAAATTCGTTGCTTGTACCAAGTTTTCTTGCAAACGTTGAAGTTTGAGCTTGGCTAGTCTCCTCCTCATTGTCCTGGGAATGCTGATTCCCGTAAAATTTTCTTTTTTTGAGCATCCAGGGCGTTGGTTGTTTGTTTTAGTTCCTTTCTGATCGATCGAACCAACTTCGGAAATTATTATTATCCTCGGGTTAATAAAAATTTGCCAAAACGAAGATATTTTACAAACGTAAACAACCTAACCAAATTGTTATCAATAAACCATAACAACAGCCTTTTAATCAATAGCACGAACATCTAGTTTGATTAGTTTTGCTCTATAAAAGGCGTAGAACTCCCACCATGCAGGAAAGTTCCCGTACATTGTTCCTTCACTCAAGGGAAGCGAGGAGTCGGTGTCAAGCGTCCGAGACGATCAGACGTGTGCTCACGAAAGTGCGGAGTGAAAAATTCAAAGTGCGGAGTGAAAAACAAAACACAATCGCGACCGTAGTGTTTTCGATCAAACATTCAGCGAGGCGCTATGTCAAAGCGCCCGGTTGAAGACAGGTCACTGTCGCCCCAGGGGATGGATCCTGAGCCCAAGAGGATTCACCCCCTTGGGGACAGCGAAAGCGAGGCTCCATCAAGTCCCGAAGCCAGTCGGGAACCCGCCCGAGAAGATAGCGAGTCGGACATGGCTCGCGAAACGTCAGACGACGATCAAGACGATGTCGCCGCCCTGCGGAGACAGGTCCAAGAACTGAGGACCTCCCTGATGACAAGCCGGTACGACCGGCTCTCTGCGCTGTTCAGCTCTTCATTGGTGGAATCTACCATCGCCCTCAACAAGTCAGCTCAGCAACCCAACACAGCAACTACATCAAATCATGAAAACCAAGAAGAACGGTCCATGGCAGAAATGGAAATTCCCACACCGAAGCCACAACAAAAAATAGCCCCAGCAATAGCATCTACACCCTCACCCCATCTAACTACAACAACAACGAATGTCACCGAACATCCAGCCCGACAGCTACAACAACCAACCACACACACCCCGATAACAACCACCACAACCACGCAGCATCAGCGTTCGTCAATAGGAGACTAGCTCCTCCCGACGAAACGCGAAACCCCTCCACCTCTTCCTTGTAACGTTTTCCCCCAAATTCCAGCAGGCCATTCTCACGAAAGCCAGGGCGATGTTTCACTGCATCGTGAAGTTCGAAGCCGCCCAACTACACGAAATCACCCAATGCCGGAACTGCCAGCGCATTGGGAATGCAGCGTGAAATTACAATCTGGCTTACCGTTGCGTTAAATGCCACACCCCTCACGGGCCACGACAATGCCCAAAGAAGCAGGAAGAAAATCCATCCTGCATCAACTGCGGAGCCAACACTCATCCGGCTAGTTATCGCAACTGCCCGATGTTCATGCAAGCCCGCGCCCGCCAAACACAACAATCACCCCCCACAAAGCATAACCCTGCTCCACCAACCAAACCCGGTCCCCAACCAAAACCCGTTCAGGTCCCCGCCCCGTACAACCCCACGTCCCCACCACTCTCTTACGCTGCGATGGCCAGGAACGCCTCGCGCCCAGTCCCCACCTTTGACCTCGACTCCGAGATCCACTCCCTCTTCAACACCTCCACCACCCAACTAGCCTCCCAACTCACCTCATTCCTCCCCACATACAACTCCCTTTCCTCGCCGATGGAGAAGAGACTCGCTCTTCTCTCCTTCCTCTGCCAAGTGTCCCCCAGTAATGTCCACTAAAGTGGTATTACTAAACATAAATTCGGTGGTTAGTCGACAAAAACGTCACGATCTAACTAATTTCTTGTCCGTTAACAAACCTAACCTACTCCTCCTCACAGAATCCAAACTGTACCCAAGGCATAAGCTGAACATCCCCAACTATACCACCTTCCGCTCCGACCGTGTTGACCGCCCAGGCGGAGGCACAGCCATACTAGTGGCAAATCCCCTAGACGCTCAACGGGTCTACATCCCAAACACTATTGCCCCATCCATGGAGCTAACCGTTGTCTCCATCGCCACACCTTCCTCCATCACATTCCTAGGTAGCCTCTACTGCCCCGACCAAACTCTCAATCCCGCTGACATCTCCAACCTTACACAACACCTCAAAGCCCTCCCAGTCAGCCGAAACAAGCGTTTCTCCCTTGTAATAGGGGGCGACCTAAATGCCAAATATAACACCTGGTATAACACCACTATAAATGCCAATGGCAATAGGTTAGCCAACTGGTACTCACAACACTCCCACCCTCTACAGCTCACCCTCCTCCCCCCAACCAACCCACCTACCACAGGCAAAATACCCACTCCTTCATCGACCTCTTCCTGGTAAGCAACCACCTTCTCGTACACCCCAGCACGCCTACCTCCCCCCAAGACCTCCCCACCATCGCCGGCTTGAGCGACCATGACGGAGTGGTTCTCCACTTCAATATCACCGACCGCCTCCCCAATTCCCAGCCTAAATTCCTTCCCAACTACGCTGCCACTAACTGGCAACGCCTCAACTACAACCTAGCCGACAAACTCTCCACCATCCGCCTTCCGTCCAATCCGTCTCCTACCGAAATCGATTCAGCCGTGGAAAAGCTCACGGAATCCACACAAAAGGCTTGCAACGAAACCATCCCTCTCAGACCACTAAACTACCAGGGCCTAATCACCCTGCCACCACACATCCTAGACCTCATCAAACAAAAATCAACCCTACGGCGCCAACTCCACAGACACAGGTACGCTCCTCAATTTAACTTCCTCAAGTCACAAATCCACTCCCTCACACAACGCATCCAATCCCAGATCCAGACGCTATACGCTGATCACTACGCGGTAAAGCATGCGAACATCTCGCTTAATCAGCAAACATGCAATAAACTCCGGGGTACCTGCCCCCGACTAGCCAAACCCCACTCAGCCAGCGTCCTCCCACACAACACCTCACCCAAAGCCCACGCCGACCTGATTGAAAACAGCTTTTTAGCCGCCCATCACACCACCCGACATTTGTCTGACCCACCCACAGAAACAGCGGTGCGCCAACACATACACAACCTCACTACCACGCCAGCCATCCACACGCAATTCCCGATCCCACCATCCGAACCTACAACACCCCATTGCTTACCAACACAAGCCGTCACACCCCAAACAGTTGAATCCAACATCCTCTCCCGAAATAATAAAAAATCTACCGGACCCGACCACATCCCCATCATCATCCTCAAAAATTGCGCCAAAACGCTAAGCCCCTTTCTCGCCCAACTCTTCAACCAATGCCTCCTCTCTGCACACTTTCCCACCCCATGGAAACGAGCCCACATCGTCCCAATCCTAAAAAAGGACCAGCCTTCAGCTTCCCCGGGCAGCACCCCATCTCCCTCCTCAACGTGACATCGAAAATTTTCGAACACGTCATCCACGATATCATGCTCCAACACATCACCGACCACGCCATTATCCCCCCCCCCCCTTCCAGTTTGCCAACAGGCGCGGCCACGGCACCTCACATGCCCTCCTAGTCCTCAAAACCGACATCCTATCCCAACTAAACAACAACATCCCCACTACAGCTTGCCTCCTCGATATCCGGAAAGCCTTCGACGCGGTCTGGCACGACGGCCTCACCTACAAACTCTCCCACACTTTCAAATTTCACCCACAATTATGCAAACTCATCCTTAACTACCTGTCTGATCGCCAATCCTTAGTCCGTATCCACGATACCCTGTCCGACCCTTACAGTCCACCCGCAGGCATCCCCCAAGGCTCAGTTCTGTCAGCAACCCTCTTTTCTCTATACACCGCCGATATCCCACTCCAGCACCCTACCAACTCCCCCCAAGCAGTCAAAACCATCCAATACGCTGACCACTTGATCCTCTACACCTCTTCCCGGACAATACAATCCGCCCAAAACCGCATCAATACCTCAATCCAAACCCTCAACAAATTCCTCCAATCCTGGAAACTTCTACTCAACCCCTGCAAATGCGAAGCCATCGTCTTCCGCGGTAGAGTCACCTTTACCCGCAAGATGCTGGCCGACACCCGCAACCTCACTATCAAGATCGGACCTTCCACCATTCCCTCCGTCCAGTCCACTAAATACCTGGGAATAACCCTCAATACCCGCCTATCACCCATACCCCAGGTAAATTCCATCATTTCAAAGACCCTAACAGGACTAAAAACCCTATGGCCCATCCTTAAGAAAGACTCCGCCATCCTCCCCAAAGTGAAACTCTACTGCTATAAGCAGCTAATCCGTCCCTTAATTACATATGGATTCGTCGCATGATGTGACGTCTCCTCAGCTCAAATGGAGCGCCTTCGGGTACGCGAAAGGAGGTTCTTCCGCCTCTCCCTTTCCCAGTCCAATATCCACTCCAACCAAGCTGTCTACGACGAGGTAATGTGCTCCCGCATAGACTAGATCCTCCTTACCTCACTAACCAAATTCCTCATCAAATGTCAAGCTCATGAAAACAACCTCATCCAGTTTTACTCCCACATACGCAGCCATAATACTAACCCCACATACCGCCACCATCCCCTCCCTTCAGACCTCCTAACCCTTTCCTCCCAAAACAGCAGTTATCGCGGCGGGAAGATGATCATATTCAACCGCCCATACGATCGACATCGCCCTGGCCTCGTCTACTCCACCGCCCAATAACACCACCCTCCCCTATATGTATCCTTCCTCCATCCATTCATGCAACACAATTATCCAACGAACAAACAACAACATAAGAGGGTTTTTCCTGACTTTCCCCTCTATAGCATTAGCCATAGGATAAATTAATACCACCGTAAATTAAGTCTAGTATTAAGCAAAATGTTAGTCTCTAGGTAAAGTTAAGCTGTTAGAGATAAGTCTAGTATTAATTTTAGTCATAAACTACCTGTAACAAAAATCAAACAAAATAAATTGAATGTGTTAAGAAAAGAAAAGGGAAGCGAGTGCGCGCCAACCAATCCGCAGCGGACCAGCTGACAAGCAAGAAGATCAAAGCAGACCACGCGCGCTTGCAAACAAATGACTGTAGCGGCGGGAATTTTTTGAATTCAGCATTTGGAGTGTCCGCGTTTTATTCAGGAAGAAGTGGAGATTTTTTAAGCCCAAAAAACAAATGTTTTTTTTATCATCTACACTGCACTTCCCCCTCAAATATTTAATGTTTGCTGCTAGAGAAATATTATTCATGCCTCAGATAAGAGCAGGCATCCTGATTACGTTTTTCATCAATCAAGAACAAGAACAGAAAATCGCTTCAAATGTGTGCATACTCATCAATAGTAATGCCAGGAATCCTTGGAATGTTGCAAGAGGATATGAAGCTAAAAATGTTGAACCCGACCAGGAGGTATAATTGGACTAAATTCTGACAAGAGTGCGGTATACACCTTTGCAGCCAACAAAGTTGGGGTCATTACATGCTCTTCAAGTAAGCGTAGATGATGGCGAATGTTGGAAAAAGCACTGCATTCTGGTGCAACTGTTTTAGAGAAAATTGAAAATGCTGGAAAAAAGATAAAACTATCGTTCAAGTAAATTGAAAAGAACACCTTGATGCAATCAGCAAGGCAGGCTATTCTCAATATTGTAAGCTACCATTGACTTAAATTTCAAAAATGCTGATGGTATTACAGGACGAGGAAGTAAGCTACCTAAATAGAAAGGACATCTCGATTTTCCTTATTACGTGAGAATAGTAAATGAAAAATGAAGACGAAGATTAACATTGTACACATGTAGGCACGGAACCTGTCATGTCTGCTACGATTCAATAAAATGAAAGAGATTGCGTCTACCTTTGATTGCTAAGATTGATGAATTGATGATGAAAATTGATGAAGATATGATTGAGAAAATCAAAAAGATTTCTTAAAAAAAAAAGCATGATAGGTTCACGCCAGCAGAAAACCCAAGAAAACGATACAGAAATGCAATTAATGCCGACGTTTACTGTGAAGTAGGAGGCTGGGAAGGAAAGAGGTAACCTGTTAGGGGGGGGCCGAAATCTCCAAATGTCTTATACAGACGGACCCACGGAAAAGGGAATTACTTGATTGGATTCCCTCTCTGTACATCAAGAATGCCATTCCATTCTCAGTACCTTAAGGATATTAATATTTTCATTAAAATACTACGGAATTTTCCGCAAACATCAATCTTCTGAAAGTATAAAACGGTACCATATTGAAAAGAAGGTACACCAGATCCGATTTGATTTCCATAACATACACGCGCTGCTTTGGGGAAAATTTTTCTTATTAAAATAGAAAATCTGAAAATAACCAAATTCCTGCAGATACTCGATATCTGAACCGACATACCTTCCGCATAACATACCTTATATTAGGCACTGTTGTAGAATAATGTATATCCTGTTTTCGTATTTATCCTCCTTAAGACCGATGACAAATCCCTTAAACGACCCCACATGCCAAGCCCCAAAAATACCAATATTCGATTGAACTTGAAACTTCTTTCTAAAGAGTTTATCATTTATTTTTCTTTGGAAAAGGAAATAAAAACAAACACACACTCGTACACCTGGTACACTTTAGAAGGGACAAACTTAGAGGGAAAAAATAAAGTGGAAAACATGTCAAATGACAAACATATTTCATAAATGAAGGAAACCTAATCGGTGAATATGTTTGTGGGTAAGGAAAAGTAAATACCCTGTTTACTGAAAAGTACGCTTGTCAATAAGCTTGCACGCTTTGAAGTCGATCCAAATTAGACCAAATCGTATTTTGATTTCAGAAATTAACTAGGCAGACGGCTCTTGATTTGAGACCCAGAAGCTATTCATGAGACGATGCTAATTCCTTTTCTGTTTATTTACAGCTCAATAGACTTTTTGAAATGAATAAGTTTCTTCATTTATAGAGTACAAGTGTGTATGTAAATATCTGTATTATTTGGTCTCCATTTTTATCTAATGTAAGCTATTGTGGTCCTCTTCAACGATCATCTACCTTGTCGTAGTGAGGGAGCTCAGTAAGGAAGATCCTCTGGGGAACAGAGGTGACACCTGAAGCCAAGAAGTAGAAAAAACCCTAAGCCAAGGTGTGACTACCGTGCCAAGAGCTGAATGGTTGCAGGGGTTAAGATGTGGGCATGAACTTTGAACTCTGAATACCAGGCGACACTCAGTTTCAACTAGCCCTGTCTCGGCAAAAAAAGGCTCTGCCCCAGATTGACTTACTTTCCCCAAAAAACTGAGGCAGCCAATCACAAAAAACCTTTAAAAAAATAAATTAAATCTCAGTCGTAACGATCCAACTCCAAGTAAATGGGCTAACCTAAGCTCATCGATGGAAAACCCGAGTCTAGACTCAGATTTCCACTTATTCAAGTGGGAACCAATCTGACTCCAGGCTCCAATCACCGCCACCTGCTGAGGCTAAAGCCTAGCCCATGCGTAAACATCTGTCTTCCGCCTCTGGCCAGTCCTCCTGTGGGTAAATCACAACCTACAGGCCGCGCCAAGGTTGAGGGAAAAGGAACGACCAAGGCACCTGCGACTGAGAGCAAACCTAAACGTCAGTGGTCCTCAGACGACCCCAACTCTTCGACACAAATGCCAGCAAAGGGAGCTCAGTCGGCAACGGCTAAGCCTTCATTTGCACCCAAGGCTATCAAAGCCAATGGGTCTTTTATCCCGACACCAATCTGTCCGGTTTCGATACTGAGCAGTGCGAACAGCTTAGGTGGAAATTCCTGGTAGCTATAAGGACTGCATCCCCGCGAGACATTGGTTGTACGCCGTACAATGTCAGACTTAAACTTTGTTGACGAAATCACGAACGAATCTCTTAGGCAGTACTGCCCCTCTTTTAACGATGTGTGGGAGGGTGCGCAACTAACTCTGAAAACAATCTCTGAGGTCTCATCGTTCAAAAACTGCTTTCTCTATCTTCCAGAAAAAGAGTGTAATGGTGCTGAGGTTGTGAAAAAAACTTGGTGTCCAGATCAATCTTAACACCTCCACCTGGATGCTGTTAGGCAGCAAAACAGGACAGAGAGAGCCGATAGGGCGGCAACTTTCCTTACTATCGGCGTTTCCGAACCGCATATTAGGAAGGTTTGGAAACAAACGGGCTGCCGACTATACTACGAGCTAGGGGCTATTACGCTACAAGTGTCGGCTCCTGAAACCATTTAAGGGGACGTGGAGCCCACGGTATCTTCGACTGAAATGTCGATGAGGTGCCACATTTTTCAAATAATTTTGCAGCATTGTAAAGCGGTGACAGCAGTCGTCTGATCAATAGCTACAACACTTTTGTATACCTTATACAAGTACCACGGGTTGTTGATGGGGTACTCAGAGGCCTAAATTTCCAACATGCCGACCAGTTGTATGCTAATGGAAACGATCGAACCCGCTCCTGCATGGTGGTCTAAAAACGCCTCCAGGCTAATTTGGTTAACGACTCATGTGATGGCGACATCACAACCCCAAACTGACCATAGAAATCTACACAGAGATAAAAAGATTCTATGGTGCTATGTATATTTCCCCTATGATGCAAAAGTATTTCCCAGTGGAATCTTCATCAGACCTCTCCAATATGCCAAAAATAAAGTCATGGGGGAAATAGCAGGATGTGATGTCAACACTCATCACATATGTTGGGGAACATATTCCAAGAGAATCAAGACTATTAGAGTATCTGGTGAGAACCAGATCCTGAATTTGGGTAATGAACCCACTTTCTTCAAAGTGGTCAGGGGAGAAGTTATCAGCATCCCGGTGGTATCCTCTGACATTGCGGTTCTTGTCGGAGAGTGGCGAGTATCAAACGATATCACACTCTCGGCAAACACGCGCACTAATTTTGTGGTCAACCTCCGGCCACTCCATTTCGAAATCCGCGGAAGAAAGATTGGGAACATATAGAATAGAACTAAGCGGCTGAGTCACAATCCCTGGGAGATGCATCAAATCCATTGCTGAAATTGAGAAAATAACCCAGAAGATCACAACTATCATGAGAGAAGCTCTCGAAGAAAGGTGTTCCCTTAAGACGCCAAAGAGCGTAAAACACCCACGGTGAAACATAGATTTGGTAACATAGAGAAAAACGACAAGGGTGCTCCTCAATTGAGCTATGAAGTCTGATTCAGCCACTGGCTGAAATCGGCATAAACAGGCACAGACAGCTTAAGAAAAGGGCATAAGATCGGCTACACGATCATCATGGAAACACTTTTGTGAACAGACTATCTCTCTTGAGGCAACTTTAAAGTGGAAGCGGATTCTTGTTGAAGAACGTAGCCAGAAGCTGGGTTACTTTCGTCTTCAGAAAGCGATGAAAAAACGACAAACCATTTGCTTGAAGTGTACTTCCAAGGCAGCATCCAAAAGCTCTTCTAAGAACCGAAAATGCATACAGTCAACCGAGAAACTCTCAAGTCTACAAGTCCGGATGACATCATTCGTGCGGTGGTAATAGCGGGAATGGAGCGGGTGGGATGTCGGCACCTCCGACTCGCCGATGTTCTAGTTGTTCAATAGTTCGTCAAAATACTCAATCGACCGGTCCAATATCCTGAAGGAAATCTGATTTCCCTCTTTGTCTCAGCAGGATGAGCATCGAGTTGTGTAATGCTTCCTCCTGCTGACTTGTTGGTAAAAGTGGTCCGCTGGTGCGGTTGCTTCCTGTAATTCTTGAGCTCACAGACTTGTCGGATCTCCCAGGTGCTATACCACGGCTACTGCTTCATTTACCGCCATCCAACTTTCCTCCGACTTCAGCATCTCCTCCACCTGGTTGGAGGGCTCGATGTCCGCTCCCAAGATGCTGTTCAACCTCCTTTCCTGTTGCATAAATTTGGGACAATGGAACATAACGTGCTCCGAGTCCTCGGGTGTAGCGCCGCATTCAGGACAGCTAGGAGACTCGTCCAACTCGAAGCGATGCAAGCATTTCCTATAGCCACCGTGTCCCGTAAGGAACTGTGTCAGGTGGTAATTCAATTCTCTGTGCTTTCGATTGACCCATTTTTCGATACACGGAATCAATGTATGGGTCCTCCGGCCCTTGTCGGAGTTATCGCACCGTTGTTGCCACTTGCCACACAATTCTCTCCTGATGGCTTTTCGGAAATCCGCATTGACCTCTTCTGGATCAGCTTTCCGTTTTTCGTAGAGCCAGTGTGCCTCGCTCGCTAGAAGATCTATAGGGATCATTCCCGCGATGACACACACTGCCTCCGTCGACGTCGTCCTAAATGTGCTGCACACCCTTAGTGCAATTGGCCGGTATGCCTTGCTTATTTTCGTCCAGTTTACAGAGTGGTTCAACGCTCCCGCACAGACAGGGGCCGAGTATAACAGGATCGACTTCAGCGCTCCCGCGATGAGAAGCCTGCGACTATACTTCGGCCCTCCCACGTTAGGCATCATCCTTGTAAGGGATAGGATAGCATTTGCTCCCTTCTCCCCTGCATAATCCAAGGGTCCCTTGAAATTCAGTTTGACATCGATCATCACCCCCCAGGTATTTTACAATTGATTTTGAGACGACCTCACGATTACCAACCCGGATATTAACCGTGTTGTTCTTCTTGCGGTTGGCAATGAGGACCGCCTTCGTCTTTTCGTCCGCCAGGTCTAGTTTGGTCATTCGTAACCATGAGTTGATGGTATGAAGGGCTTCATTTGCATAAAGCTCCACATCCTCGGGATACTTTGCAATTACAACTACCGCCAGATCATCCGTAAAACCAGTCAGCGTTGCCTCCTCCGGTACACTTAGTCCAAGCACTCCGTTGTACATTATGTTCCACAGCAGTGGTCCCAATACAGAACTTCGAGACACACCTGCTGTCACAATGTTATCCTTCGGCCCGTCATCAGTCTTGTGCCAGAGAAGTCTGTTTTAAAGGTAACTCTCGATTAGCCGAGCCAAGTAACTAGGAACACCCAGTTTGGCCAAAGCGCCTTTAATCCAACCCCAGTTGGCTGAGTTGAAAGCATTTTTGACGTCCAGCGTCACCAGAGCACAGCATTTACCCATGGCCATTGCATTTCGAGCCAATTCCACGACTTTTGTTACTGCATCAACCGTAGAACGGGCTCGCCGAAACCCATATTGCCACTCTGAAAGACCACCCGCAAGCTCGATGAGCGGGAGCAGCCTGTTGTATATCACCCTTTCCAACATCTTCCCCATGGTGTCTAAGAGACAAATAGGGCGATATGAAGAGGGCACGCCGGGCGGTTTTCGGGGCTTCGGTAGCAACACCAGCTTTTGCCTCTTCCACTGGGCGGGAAATATTCCTTCCGCCATGCACGATTTGAATGTGCTTGCAAACCAACTTCGTCTGGCTTTGACGGCCACCTTCAGAGCCTTGTTCGGAATTCCGTCCAATCCTGGAGCCTTGCTATCCCCAATACGTCCGCAGATCAAGAAGACATCCTGCTGAGCTGCTAGTTGGGGTTCACTTTGATCCTACTCCTCCTGCGGGAAAAGAGTTATAATTATTATGCAACAAGAGCCGTGGGTATGTCACTTGAGGTGATTTTTGCCCGCGGATTTTGTTCATTACAACTTGGTAGGCTATACCCCACGGATTCGCATTAGTCTCCATGCAGAGCTTCTGGTAGCATTCCCGCTTGCCTCTCCGTATGGCTTTTTAAGGTTGCTTCACAGATCCCTGTATTCCTCCTCACGTTCCTGGTGTTCCGGCTTTCCCCTTGTCCTGAGGGAAAGTCTCCTCGCTCGGAGACAAGTGGATCTCAAGGGAGGGATCTCCTTGTTCTACCAGTAGTTTGGCCTCTTGCCGTGGTGCAAACGCCGTCGCATCCTTCGGTTACACAATGAGATAACTGTGTGATCCTTTCCACCTCTGTTTCATCCGGATCATGAGCTCCCTCCAATGCCGGCAGGAATGTCTCCTGCTGGAAAACTCCGATAGAGCAGCTAACCGCTTTAGCCTTTCTATCTCCGGAGCGCCGTTGATTGCTTCGTCGGTTTTTAATGCTGAAGAAGATGGCTTGGTGGTCATTGTGGGTGTAGTGCTCACTCACTTGCCAAGCCATCTCCCTAACCAGTGAAGTGCTAATAAATGTCAGGTCAACGATCGAACCCGACCCTCTAACTCGAAAGGTGAGCACGCATCCAACGTTGGCCAGAACGATGTCCAACTCCGCAAAAACTCCAGTAGAATTTGACATCTGGTGTTCGTCGATCGAATTCCCTGGAGTGGGGCCCACGTGTTGAAATCACTCGCAATGATTTTAGGGCTGCGGTCTCGAGCGTTCAACACCAGACTGTCCAACATCTCCTCATATTGTGCTAAGGTTGCACCAGGAGGAGCGTAGCAGCTGTAACTATGGTTACCGTTGACCTTCGCCCTTATAAAACCGGCTGCCGGAGGGGGCCATTACTTCCTGAATGGCCTATTTTCCGCACGTCCAGATTGCGGTGTTGCCAGACGCATCCACCGCCCAAGTCGCACTGCCGTGGTTTCTATACGGCTCGCAAATTACCGAGACATCTTCATTCGACCCTCGAATGGTTTGCGAGAGCAGGTCCTGATTGAGACTGATCTGTAACAATTTCATTTGCCTGTGCGGTTCAGCTCCCTCTTATATGTCGGTTCTCCGTGTTGGGTTGTTGGGCCTAGTCAACCCCTAACCTGGAGGACTAGTTGGTACAATTTGTTCCATTTTTAGGCGCAGGAGACTGATTTTCATCTTTTCATCTGTCTGCAGGTTTCCATTAAGAAAGAACTCCCAGTGATCACCACGCAGAGGTGGAGATATGGTTTGGTAGTAGAACTGTTGATGTTGGTTCAGCATGCATTTCCTAGGTTTTATGCTCCACGTTTCGCCCTGGGACATATACTACTATTTGACTGTCTTATATAGAGATTGCCCTATATAAAGGGCCAACAAATGGAATCTTGAAGAGCCTCGAATCAAATCTCAAATGTCGGGGCCAAATGTCAAATCTTATACCGTACTTGATTGAAATGAATAAATGAGGGAACGTTTTATATAAGTGATTTTTTCCGAGCCCCACAACTTTTTACACACGATCCTTCCTTCAAAACTGTTGCTTCAATGCTAGCAGATACGCTACCGTCTGAGAACATTACTATCAATTTCGATCTCACATTTACTGAAAGTCAGGCTCGGAATTCACCATTCAATTTCACCAATCAAATATTTGCTTGAACATTTCCAACAATGCCTTGACTGTGAGGTCCTTAACATTGTGACATACGTATATGTACATCCTGCAGCGTAGTCGTTTTGAACTCGAGACCAAGGAGTAGTGGCGCTTTCTTCGTTTGTGTAAATCTAGAATCGACGTAGATAAGCAAGCTTTATATGAAATCGAATTGAAAATCTTCTTGTCAGTTAGATGCATACAATCCCATGGATTTCAGATACAGGACATTCTGAAGTTCCCGAAATTTACCCAATATTTGTGAATGTAGGATAAATAACTTCATCTTATGGTATATTGTCGAAAATATTTCAGATAGGGATGAAAGTTGTTCCGTTCATATTCACAGTATGGGGGTCATGCTGTCAAAAGGAGCTTGAAATATTGCAAAGGTTTTGTTTTGTTTAAAACAGGAGCACAAGTTTCATGGCGTGACACATTTATTACACAAGTTTAGGGAGAAAGCCGAAAAAGTGCAGAACCTAATCCAGAACTATATTGAAGCGGTTCAAGCAAACGGGTGAATAGAGGAGAGACATCTTCTTTACCTAAAAGTTGATACTATTAATTTCCGCGTGTTAATCCGTAGTAAAATACGAATAAAATCCGATTTTTTTTTGTTGAGGATGATGGGAGTCCTGAGTCCGCACCCACTTGGTGATGGACCGGACCACTTGAGAAGCAATTTACTTCCTCTTTTGTGGCACACGGGCTCCTCTTTTTTGGGTTAAACACCCAAGTTTTCGAAAAAAGGACGAAAAAGTTGACTGACAGTTTCATCCAGGGCAGAGGCAACTCATCAGACGCTGCCTCACCTCTGCCCAGGCCGAAGTAATTTTTTTGTTGTTGAGGATAATGGGAGCCCTGAGTCCGCACCCACTTGGTGGAGCGATTACCATCTGTCGTTACTTTCTGTTACGCTGATCCCCGGGCAGAGGTGAGGCAGCGTCTGATGAGTTGCCTCTACCCTAGACGAAACCGTCAGTCAACTTTTTCGTTCTTTTAATAAAATCTGTGCTCGGGGAGAAAAAACAAAAATAATTGGAGGTACTCTGTTGTGCTAAGTTCTACCTAATCTGATGAAGGAAAAGTATTTAATGCCGTAACAGAAATGACCATCCCATTTAGCGAACCTTAGAAGGTTACCACGTTTCCACTACTATCGAAAGAGAGTTAGAAATCAAGCAAACTAATCAGAGCTACACACGTTAATATCCTCGTCGATAAAACGGAGGAATATTCAAAAGCGCTTCAAAAGAGACTCTATAAAAACTGGATGCTATGGTGCCAAGAGCTGCCATAAATGCAGAATGTGAATCCGGTAAAAATCTAAAGTCACCTGTCTAACAGTTTCCATCACGTTATCAAAGAAGTTGGGAGATTTGATGACCAGCTAATAAGTCCACTATTCTCCAACAAGATTAACACCTCACTCATAGTACGGCCTGCTTGACGTAAAAGGAATAGAAACGTTTTGGTTAACAACCTGCAAATTTTGAAATTTTAAAATGTTATCCATGCCCCGGATAAAGAAGGGTCTACCAGTAACGACTTTAGGCAATCGTATCAGGAAATGATGGCTTTTGGAACATGCGTATGCTCTTCGATAACGATATCGATGGGCACTAAAAAATGAAAATTGACTCCTGAGTTAGGAGGCTTTCTGTGAAAAATTGAATGCAGCCCGGAAAATGCTTGCCAAAGGTGACATTGTGATCGTGATAGGTGATCTGAACTCCATTGTGAACTCTGATGAGACCCTGCTCGGATTGTGATGAGTAGACACGATCTTGTCAATCAGAACGATAACAGTAGGAGGAGTGTAGATTTTTGCAGCTTCCAGCCAGTGCCATTGGTGGCACATTACTCGATTAGCGAGCTTGCCATAGTGTCAATTGGGTTTCACCTGACCAACGCTATACGACCAATCAAATTGACCATATTGGGATAAGCAGTAGATTTAGGATTTATTTTCTGGATGTGCGTAACAAGAGAGGCGCTGTTTGTCTATATGTTGCGCCAAATGTTTCCCGTAGAGTCCGGGAGGTGCAACTCAGCCCTCCTCCCAACTCAGTATCGACAATCCAGCTGATGGCCAACAGTGGCGGAACTACCTTGCTGATCGGATGGCAGATATCTTGAAAAATCCAACTGAGAGTACTGGTAAGGATTTGGCCACCATTAGAAATGTTCTTTTCTCTGTGGTCATTTAGGTTAATCTGGGTGACTGCGCAATCATGGAAATCGGTCGATGAACGGAAGCGATTGATGACTCCACTGATAGGTCGGACGAAATAGACGTGACACACTCCAACTCTCATAGCGTTCACCGTGTTAATAGGGAATTTGTTATTAGGGAAGCAGAAGCAAGCACAGATAATAATGAGAGGGAGAGAGAGTATACCAGATGACAAGAGAACTGGCATCTAGCCCTAAATCTTTCAACTCATGAACGATGATGAGCAACTAAAAACGTGATAGGAAGGCTCCACCATGCCGGCAGAAATCCGCCTCTAGTGGATGAAATGGCTAGTCAATGCGCCTAAACGGAGTAAAGCCGTTGGGTTTTGGCGGTCCCCCATGAGAGCTATTCATCGCTGCTCCTACTAGTTGTGCAGATTTGTTACTTGCACTTGTAATGGAATCCGGGCAATCCGAGCCCTTTCAAAAACATTGGAAGAAGAGAATAATCGTTAACCTTCCGAAAAAAGGCAACTGTCTTCATTACGACAACTGGCGGGGTATTTGAATGTTTGTTGCCGTTGTAAACAAATGACTACCATAATCCTGGATCGTATCAAGAAAGTTCTTGAGAGCGCGACCAACAGATAACAGACTCGTTTCCTCTCTGGACAGTGCGCGGAGTTTAGATATCCGCTTCACCCGGTCTTTATCGAGTTCGATCAGGCTTTCGACATCACCATATATCTGGAGTGCCATATGTAGGAGGGACATGGGCGGGATGGGACGGAACGGAAAAACTAATGTTTTGCGTTAAAATTAGGAATCCTTCGATTCGTAAAATCGAGGGATTCCTAACTCCGCCATCTACTTAATAGCGAACCGGACCAGTTGGAAAGGAACATGCTTTCTTGGTTGTAATCCACGGGACCCTCATCCTTGGGCAAGTACCTAAATTGCAAAATTGACTTGCGGTTTCGTTCAGGGCAGAGACAACTCATCAGACGCTGCCTCATCTCTGCCCTGGGAGCAGCGTGACCGAAGCGGTTACAAGATGGTATTTTAGGTCTAACCCGGCCGAGGCTGAACTAAAATTTCGTTCACGAAGGGATCCCTCGATTCTTAAACAAAATTTTAGTTTAGCCTCGGTCGGCTTAGGCCTAAAATTTTACAAGGCAGTTTTATATTCAGTATAAAGGCTGTCGTACGGAAGGTCGCGGTTCAAATCTCACTGGTGGCAGTGGAATTTGTATCATGATTTGACGTCGGACACCAGTCGACTCAGCTGTGAATGAGTACCTGAGTCAAATCAGGGTAATAATCTCGGGCGAGCGTAATGCTGAGCACATTGCCTCCTAGTGTACCGTTACGGTCTTGAATGAAGTGCTCTAACACACTTCAAGGCCCTGATCCAATATGGATTGTTGCGCCAATGATTATTATTATTATAATTTATACACACGTCGCGTTTTTGAATTAATATAAGGGAGCAAATACCACCTTGTAACCACTTTGGTCACGCTGCTCCCAGGGCAGAGGTGAGGCAGCGTCTGATGAGTTGCCTTAGCCTTGGTCGAAACCGCAAGTCATGATGACTAATATTAGTGCGATATATGATGCCCAAAGTGTCGCATGCTTCATGGAGGTAAAACCTCAGAGGAACTGGTAGTCCAAGCGTCTAACAGGTCATCGTACCCTTCCTATGCTTGCAATAGGCGGAGCATAGAAGCCGTTGACCAAGTTATATATCTAGGAAGCGTGGTTTCTGCCGACTGTGGTAACGAACATGATGTCGCTTGGCGCAATAACAGCGTTAGATCTGTCTTCGCTGGTTTGCCTAAAATCTGAAAATGTAGTTATGTCGGCACCAAGACCATTTTGACACTGTTATGTACTAACGTAGTTTCTGTATTGTTATATGAGAATAGGACATGGAAAGTAACTATAGCTTTAAGCCTTTGTCGAAACTCAACTGCGACGAGTCATCGGGGTACGCTGATCCGATCCTATCTCTAGTAAAGAATTTGTTTGACACACACCATGGTTGAGTTGATGAGAAGGTAGCAGTGGCAATCGATTGGTCATTAAAGGCGACTACTCGATTGTTGGCAGCGGTCAAAGGGTAGTATAGGTCCCGGGGCGAAACGTGGATTGGTACCCACGATGGAGCATAAAATCTGGGAAATGCCTGCTGAACCAACACCAACAGCTCTACTACCAAACCCTATCTCCACCTCCACGTGGTGACCGCTGGGAGCTCTTTCTTGACGAAAAGCTGCAGACGGAGAAGGATGAAGGCGAGTCTCCCGCGCCTAGAAACGGGACAAATTGTACCAACTGGTCCTCCAGGTTGGGGGTTGGGTAGGGCTGACAACCCTACACGGAAAACAACCTGTTACGAAGCCACAACAGGAGCCTCGGATAGGACGGATGTTAAAACGACGGACCCGGCAACGACAAAGGAACAACGATTTGCGCATTTTCTCATGGAACGTGCGCTCCCTGTACAGAGATGAAGCTGATAAGCAGCTATCCGATACCCTGTCCCAATATAGGGCTGATGTAACAGCGTTGCAAGAGATGCGATGGACAGGGACCGGTTTCCTGGAGAAGAGCCACTACACCATATATTATAGCGGCCATCCAGTAAACCATGTGCTCGGAGTAGGTTTCTTAGTCAGCCAAAAAATGAAACCTGCTGTTATCGGCTTTGAAAGTATAAGCGAACGGCTATGCACTCTGCGCTTGCGAGGCAAGTTTAGAAATATAAGCCTCATCAACGTTCACGCCCCTACAGAGGAGACTGCAGAGTCGGAGAAGGATACCTTCTACGAGGCAGTAGAAAGAGCCCTCGAAGCCTGTTCCAGATATGATATCAAAATCATACTTGGGGATTTTAACAGCCAAGTAGGGAAGGAGCCCGTATTCAGGCGATACGTTGGCTCCCATAGCTTACACGAAAAAACAAATGATAACGGACTGCGGACTATTCAATTAGCAGGGTCACACGAAATGGTTGTTGGAAGTACCTGGTTTGCGCGGAAAGCGGTCCACAAACATACGTGGGCCTCTCCAGACGGGACCACTTTCAACCAAATTGACCACGTGTTGATCGAACGCCGCCACCTCTCAGCCTTGATGAATGTCAGAACATATAGGGGGGCCAATATAGACTCGGATCACTATCTCGTTGGCATGGTGCTCCGAGCTCGAATAACAATACCACCTAGAATCCCCTCTGACAATCAGGTGAGAGTGAGCACTGAAGCCATCCACAACAGAACCCTCCGCGACACCTATAAGAGGGAAATGGATGCCGCAATAACCGCAGTCAATAGAGGACCTGGAGATGAAGCATCAACTATTGATCTTCACAACCACCTGAAGAACGTTATCATGGATACGGCCACAAATATACTTGGCCCCAGCCGCAAAAGGAGTCGGAACGGCTGGTTTGACGATGAATGTGAGCTAGCAACGGAACGGAAGAACGCCGCATACCGAGTAATGTTGCATTTTCAAAGAACGCGGGCACGCGCAGAGACTTATCACGAACTCCGTCGAGCGGAGAAGCGACTTCACAGACGGAAAAAGGAAGCCTGGGAGAACCAACAAGTCTGTGAACTAGAAAAGTACAGGGAGCAACCGCACCAGGCGCGGAAGTTTTACCAACAAGTCAGCAGGATGAAGCCTTATACACCTCGATGCTCATCCTGCCGAGACAAAGAGGGGAATCTGATTTCCGACAGAATGGGCATATTAGAGCGATGGGTTGAGTACTTTGATGAGCTACTGAACAACCAGAACATCGGCGAGTTGGAGGTCCCGCCAACTGAAGACGACGGACAAATACTGCCACCACCAAGTTTAGGAGAAACAGTCCGTGCAATTCATCGGCTAAAAAATCATAAGTCGCCAGGAGCCGATGGAATTACAGCCGAATTGGTTAAATATGGAGGCGACCAGTTACACCAAGTGGTTCATCAACTTGTGCTCAAGGTATGGGACAGCGAATCAATGCCTGACGATTGGCAGCGAGGCATAATCTGTCTCATACATAAAAAGGGAGATATCACACAGTGCAGCAATTATAGAGGTATCACGTTGCTGAGTACCATCTATAAGATATTCTCCACTATCTTGCTAGGCCGGATAGCCCCATACGCCCAGAACATCATTGGCCCATACCAAAGAGGCTTCACTCCAGGCAAATCAGCAACAGATCAGATTTTCTCTCTGCGGCAAGCGATGGAAAAACTGTTGGAATATGGACAACAGTTGCACCATCTATTCATCGACTTTAAAGCCGCCTATGATAGCATAGCCAGGGTAAAACTGTACACGGCCATGAGAGAATTCGGTATCCCGACGAAATTAATAAGACTGACTAGGCTGACCCTGACCAATGTGCGAGGCCAGATAAAGGCAGCAGGATCACTCTCAAGACCATTCGACATCAACAACGGTCTACGACAAGGGGATGCGCTATCATGCGTCCTCTTTAACCTGGCCCTCGAGAAGGTGATCCGTGATGCTGAGGTAAATGCAAGAGGTACGATCCTCTTCAAGTCCACCCAACTACTGGCCTATGCTGACGATATCGACATCATGGGAAGAACCACCCGAGACGTTCAAACTGCCTTCATCCAGATCGAGCAGGCGGCGCGAGATCTTGGGCTGCACATCAATGAAGGCAAGACAAAATACATGGTGGCAACGTCAGCACCGAAGACGAATCAACCAACAACATCAAACCGCACTGGTCAAACACAAGCACGAACAAGAATAAGGATAGGAGAATACAACTTTGAGACCGTTGACAATTTCTCCTATCTAGGGTCGAAAATCACAACCGATAACAACTACGATGATGAAATCCGCGCACGGTTGTTGTCAGCCAACAGAGCCTACTTCAGCTTACAAAGACTGTTCCGCTCGAAACGTCTCACCATAGGGTCAAAGCTCTTACTGTACAAGACTATGATCTTGCCAGTCCTCATGTATTCCTCGGAAACTTGGGTTCTTAGCAAGAAAAATTGCGAACTCTTGGCCGCGTTCGAGAGAAGAATCCTCCGAAGAATTTTTGGCCCCCTACATGAGGATGGACGATTCCGTAGCCTACACAATGACGAAATCTATGAGCGATACCATGACCGTCTGGTTGTGGATAAAATCCGGCTCAATAGGTTACGGTGGGCGGGTCACTTAATCCGTATGGATGAAGATGATCCCATTCGGAAAGTCTATAAGGGCAATATCTATGGTAGGAAAAGAAGACGAGGCAGACCCTGCCTAAGATGGAGCGATGGCGTGGGCCAGGACGCCAGACAGCTTTTAGGGATATCGAATTGGTGGACCTCGGCGCAAAACCGGGATGTCTGGAGTTCCTTATTAAGGCAGGCCTAGACCGGATACCGGTTGTTGTGCCGTTGATGATGATGATGACTCGATTGTTGGCTAGGCTATGTCGTGGAATTCGCAAACTTAAAATGGCCGACGAATGGGTCGCTCCCAAAACATATAGCGAAGAGTGAAGGCGAAGTGTGGGCTTTTTTCGAAGGATAGGGGGAGCAAAATCATATTAATGGGAACGCTCTTCGTTTTATGTCCGGGGTTGGAATCATTTTAGGGCGAATAGAGTATAGAGTATTTATAAGGATCAACCTCAATTTTCTCTTCTCGATTTTGGACGCATTGAAATTGCATATTGTTAGCGACATTTGATAACTTTCTATAATAGTTGTCTCTTACTCATCGAAACTAATAAACCTATTTATATCTATTGATTTCATGTGGTAGCACAAAGTATACCGAATTCTGGGATTTTATTCATGTTATCTGACGCCCATTGGCTATAGGCTGAAAAAAGCGTTCACTACTTGTCATAAAAGGGGAGCAAAAGAGAGAAAAACTTGTGGGTTAGAAACCTGCAAATTTTAAAACTATCGAAGCGTCAACTGCAATTCGGATCGGAGTTGATTTCTACAATGTGCGCAGGCACCTTAGAAACGGTGTCAGGAGCCCCTGCGAGGCTCATTTTCAGTGGGTTGGGACTATTGATAAGAACTACTGCAAGGCGCGTTTTCTTGACCTGGCAACCAGTTTTTGACAGGAGCTTAATTGCTTCCGAGTTAAGAAGCATCACAATTGTACACTGCTACTCCTCATTGAAGATTTAAGCAAGAAGGTGGTTTCTCTGCGCAATCACACGCAGTCTTGGAAGGACCTCCTGATGACAAAATTTGGTGGTAATGTCTGATCTCAATGCTAAGGTACGCCACAACGGACATCTAATCAGATGGACTACATCACGATCAGTAGTAGATTTAGAAGCTCTTTCCTGGCTTATAAATGAGATGCTGACATGGGCCTCGAAAGAGGCCACAATTGGACCGTCATTTACTTTTCCTTGCGTGTAACCACTGCATCAGCTTGCAGAGGAACAGAATATCGCCACCTCCACCATGGCCACCATGTAACGTATATTTTTCTCGACTGCTGATGAAGTTGTCGGCCACATCCCCAAGGATTTCCCATGACCTGCGAAGGCGAGAGACGGATCGATGAACGTAAAGGCTTGAGAGCTGCTTTTATGAATAGGAGCAATAGTGAGCGCAACGGATCTCCGTTACCGTTCCATGCAGAGTAACTATTTCTACTCATTCGTAGTTCCTGGGAAATGGAGATGATTCAGATTTCCGAAAAGGGGCCCGTCTTGAGTGCGACAACTAGAAGTGTCTCAAAAATACTAGCTGAAATCATCGAAGGATATTCACAAAGCTTTATCAATAGCAAGCTAGTTTCTGATCCTCTACGGACCTCATGAACAGCTCTGGGATCTTTGTGTCATTGATTTTAAGGTAGTTTTTCATAGCATGAGCTTATCCTGTATCCAGAATGTTCTATGTATTCTATTCTGGAGAAACTAATAGATATTATGAGGGCCATATGCATCGAAGTTAACTCTGGGAGAAATTTAATTTCAAAAACCTTGTCCTCAGTGGCTTTTCATGCTGCTTTGACTGGAGGACTTGGAGGGGTTCAATGAGCTACGTCACCCTCCCTCATTAATCTCGAATACGCTCATGACACATCTTTGCTCTCCCATCGAATTATGGATTTTGAAAAGCAGAAATTTACTAAATATCCGAAATGCCAAGAGTCCTGGTCTCACTAGTTATTGCACTCTTCTTATTTGCATTAATGGGTAGAACATCGAAGGCGTGGAACAGTTGATATATAGGCGGAACTTGATGTCAATTGAAGCAATACCAGCAATAAATCCGTCGTCGGGGGTTTGCTCAAAATCTGGAAACGCAACTACCTCAACATTAATGTCGAGTTAGAGCTGCTCCGCCCAATATTCTTCCTATGCTACTATATGGGAGTAGGACGCGGAAAGTGATCACCACAGTTAGTCTGAAGTTACAAATTTTCATCAATTCATATTTGTGTCGTGTCATCGTGGTATTCTGGTCTGAGACAACTGAAGGACTACGTCGATGTATGGACTGGATACCGGTGGGCATGCTGATCAAATGGCGGAAATAGCCATGGATTGGTCATATATCGAGATGGGTTGACTAATCCGTTCCGAGTTATGCCATGCAATGGAATCAAGGGTGGTTTACAGGCAAGTCGACAAAGAACTACGTGGCGTAGAATCGTTCAATAAAATTTCCAACTCCTCGGAAACCCGCGGAATAAGTGGAACTACATTGCCAGGAACTAAGGGGATTAGTCTTCTGTGGGAGGGCAGCAAGAAGTCACTCAAACCTGAGGCAATCCAGTTACTTCTTGCGTACAAAGCTTGATTAATTTCAACTGAAAGCCCATTCCAGCAGATGAAGGGAGGGAGAGAAAGGGGAGAGAGAGAGTCGATATTTTACATAGAAATCTGGGGTGCATTTCTACCTGCAACCCAGCCTTGTAATTGAAGCTATTTTTCCCCAAGGTGTCATCCCAAAAATGCTAGATATTGACCCGTTAATGATGAGTGGAAACTGATGATCCTTGGGTAGAGTTGAAGGTTAACGGCAGACGAGACGATTTGTGCAACGTGTTCCCTAGAATACAGAACGATTTCAACACCCTACGAATTTTCAAAAATATTTTTATTCTGTTGGATGAAAAGCAAAATCCATATCGTCGGATTGAATCTTTTCAGAGAATATCTTGAATAGCAGAAATGGGTTCTGAGGTCGTCTTTTCCAACTACACATTCAGATTTGTGCGCTTCATTTTCAACGTTTCTTGGAAGTGTTTTTGAAGTTTTGAAGGATTTATTCTTGCGTACAATTCACTTGGATTAATTTATTCAACATCGATTATATCTGAATGAAGATATTAAAATCAAAATGCAATTGAATAAGAGGAAAATACGTCTGAGATATATCACGTGAATTTTGCTTCACGAAAGAAATCTTTGTAGACTCGCATGTATTATGTATAGAACGGATAAGCATGTCTGGTTTTGATTCTTACAATTCAAATATATCTGGAGATACATCTGCGTATCTTACTTATTCTTTTAAACTGATAATCAATATTCCTGTGTAACTGAGCTAGGTAAACTTTCCAGGAAAACGTCCTTCATTCCCTGATCATCAAAGTACCTTTTTCTGGGGGAGGGGGGGGGGGGGGGGGCGGACCCGCGTGCCATTTACATAAATGTGGTCAGATTAATCGTTTCCCAGGAATGTCACCCTCATCGTGGTCGAGGGCAATCTTTTACCTCCGGTCTCTCGACTTCTCGGAAATAACATATCTGCATTAATAATTTTTACGGAAGAGAATTTCAACTGGTCAAAGAAACAGAAGTCGCCGAAAATAGTCATTTCAAAACCGTATACCGCATCATGAAAAACTTGCATCTTTCCATGGTCCTGTGAGGCAAGTTAATGGTCGACTCCTGATTCAGGATGACGAGCAGCTGAAGAAGTAGAAAGAACACTTCGCTCCGATTTTCACCGTGCTCCGTCCGGTGAAACCCCTTTCTCTCTGAATAAAATTGCTAGTCACGGAAGAATGACGATATGGGCTACTTCTCAAAATAGAAGAGAAATCGGCTCGACTACCAATGCCTCCCCCTCGGACACCACCTTGTCGTGGTGGGGGAGCCTGTAGTAGTTTACTACTACACTAAGGGTGTCCAAAAATATGAATATGGAAACGATGGATTTAAACTCTCCAAGTGGTAAGAAGTCACAGACTTCAAATCCACCCGCGACCATGAACAATCATGTCGCGGCCGAGGCGCGGATTTTGGAGGCCTCACCACATTCATATTCGCCTACAGATCAATCTGTAGAAGGCATGCTTTCCGACTCAGTGGAAAGTTTGCACTTGGTGCCTACGGCGAAGTTAGCCAGAAAGGAAAGTACGGAAGCTTTCAAATTGGGAGAAACTGGAAATCCGACTACGGCTGAATTCTGCCTGTCAGAACCTTCTCCTTCATCCTTACCAGGAAGAGCGGAAGAACGGGAAGCTGGTGACGTGGACGCTACTGGTTTAACGCCGGTGTGTGGAAATGAACCTGGAAAGGCCCGAAGCCGACGGCAGAAGAGAGCACTGCGAAGGAAGATGAAGCACCTTGGGAATGAGGACATGGACGTGGCTGTACCACTAGGCTCGGTAACGCCCAGAAAAATCGGACACAAGGAAGCGGAATCTCCGGCGGAAGGTGGGGATAAACTGGAAACCCCGGTAAGATCAACACTGGACGCACCAGACTCTTCTGTCAGCGAGAATAGACTAAGTTTATGTCGAAAAACATAAAGATTGGTCAAATCAACCTGCAGCATGCCAAAGCTCCCTCCTACCTGTTGGCAGCGAGAATGACAAAGCTGCAGGATTTCCCCTATATCTTTCTGGTGCAAGAACCGTGGGTTCGATTTAACAGAATCTGTGGCATTGGATCAGTAAAGGGGGCTAGGATCTTCTACGACGAAAGATCCATAAGACCGAGAGCTTGCGTCCTGCTGTCAAGACGGTTAGAGGCAACTATGCTGAGACAATATTGTTCCCAGGACTTAGCTACGGTCATCATACAATACCAAATAAATGGCGAGAGGAAAAACATCATAGTTGCCTCCGCTTATTTACCCTATGATTCTTTGTGTCCTCCACCGACGCAAGAACTTAGGGATCTGGTGGCGTATGCAGAATCAAGTAGTCTCGAACTCTTAATAGGTTGCGATGCGAATGCTCAACATATTTGTTGGGGCAGTAGCAAATGCAATCCAAGAGGAGAGAAGCTATTTGATTTCATCACTTCAGCTGGTCTTATGATTGCAAACGTAGGGTGCGCCCCTACGTTCGTGGGACCGA
This sequence comes from Hermetia illucens, assembly GCF_905115235.1. NCBI lineage: Eukaryota > Metazoa > Arthropoda > Insecta > Diptera > Stratiomyidae > Hermetia > Hermetia illucens. Next base: position 17,899,725 of record NC_051853.1, on the reverse strand, counting down.
GAAGAAGCGAAGTAATTGACCTAACAATCTGTACCCCAAAATTGTTAGAGTTGATTACACACTGGCGAGTGCTAGACGAGGTCTCACTGTCAGATCACCGATATCTAGAATTCAATCTGACTATTGCGGGTGAACAGTCTGCAGTACAAAGACGGAACCCTACGAAAACGGGTTGGGCAAAGTTCAATGAACTTCTTGGCAATAAGGTACAGTTCCCTAGGCGACTAAGGACTCCTTTGGTGCTGGAAGATGAATTGAAAACTCTGAACGGCACACTTTTAGAGTGCTATGAAGAGGCTTGTCCTATTTCCCGAGGCCAAAGCGGTAAAACGGCTCCTCGGTGGAACCGAGAACTGCAAAAACTCAGGAAATCAACCAGGCGACTTCTAAATCGTGCTTGCAAGAGTAACAAGGACGAAGACCGGTTAAATTTCAGGAACTCACAACGTGAATATAAGAGGCTCGTGAGGTGCTCGAAACGAGACTCCTTTAGAGCGTACTGTGAGGAACTGGAAGGCGAAAGGGAGACTTCAAGGCTGTGCAGAGTCCTCAAAAGGGATGAGTCGGCCAAGTTGGATTCTCTTAGAAAGCCCGACAGTACTTTCACGAGCTCCAGACTGGACTCAGTACAGACCCTCCTGGAAGTACACCACCCGGGAGAACGGGTGAGAGAAGTGGTAGGGGGAGAGTTGACGGTTCTTGCAACCCCTTCAACACGCAAGCGTTGCAAGGGGAACTGAAACACTGCAAAAGCGGTTGTTACCCATGAAAAGGTGAGAGCTGCTATACTGTCCTTTGAACATTTCAAAGCACCTGGCATGGATGGCATCTATCCGGCAATGCTAAAGGAGGGTATGGGGCATTTAGAGCGACCTCTAAGAAATATTTTTCGAGGATGTCTTGCTCTGGGCTACGTGCCTTCTTCTTGGCAACAGGTTAAGGTAGTTTTCATACCGAAACCTGGGAAAGATGACTATTCTAATCCAAAGAACTTCAGACAGATCAGCTTGACTTCATTCTTGCTGAAAGGTTTGGAGAGACTGGTGGAGCGTCACATTCGTGGAAACGCACTTAGGTCACACCCACTTAGTGAAAACCAACATGCTTACCAACGTGGAAAGTCCTGTGAGTCTGCTCTTCATTCTTTGGTCACAAAGATAGAGGATGCAACTTTGAATGGTGAGTACGCGATGGGGGTGTTCGTGGACATCGAAGGGGCTTTTGACTGTGCGCCTTTTCAAAAACTTTGTGATGCCGCCAGAGCGCATGGTGTTGATGATGCTTTAATTAAGTGGATCCATGCTATGCTAACGCAAAGATTGTTGTGCGCTGAGGTAGGGGTCGATCGCTACCTGACTACAGAAGCGACGAAGGGCTGCCTCCAAGGAGGTGTGCTTTCGCCGCTTCTGTGGAGTATGCTGATCGACTCACTGCTTTGCGAACTGCAAAATTTGCCAATACACGCTCAAGCTTATGCTGATGACGTGACTGTACTTGCTGTTGATCGGGATCTTGGAACGGTGTGTAGGAACATAGAGCGTGCCGTTGATTTGATAGATAGCTGGTGCCTTAGACATGGTTTGTCAGTTAATCCAAATAAAACCACAATGGTTTTATTCACAAAAAGGAGAAAACTGGATGGACTTTGCCTCCCTGAAATGAGGGATACTTCCCTTCAACTCTCCGAAGAAGTGAAATATCTGGGGGTCACTCTAGATAAAAAACTTATTTGGAACAAACATGTAGAGGTAAAGATGAAACTAGCTTTCACAGCTTATGGGCTGTGCAGACGGACCTTTGCCTCGACATGGGGACTCAGGCCTCATGTGATAATGTGGATATACGTTGCCATCATTAGGGCGATTTTCGTATATGCATCCGTAGTGTGGTGGGTTAAGGTGAGACAAAAAGGTTTTCACCGTAAACTAGACGCACTGCAAAGAACTGTTTGCCTGGGTATCACTGGTGCCATGAGCACGACATCCGGTGCAGCTCTGAATGCATTACTCAATTTGCAGCCCCTGGATATATTTATTCAAAGCGCTGCAATGAGAGCAGCTCATAGGCTAATTCGATTAGATCTATGGGAAAACAACGGATATGGGGGGCACAGAGCATTGAAAGAGCTACTGAGAGGACTGAATCCAGTTCTTACAATGCCTTCCGATTCTCGTGTCCCCATACATCTGTTTGGTAGAAGATATGTAGTTACCCCTGAGGACTGGGAAAACCCAGAGGAATGCGTGGCGGGATATACGGAAGTCTTCTACACCGATGACTCAAAAACAGAAGAGGGTTCTGGAGCCGGAGTCTACCTCTCGAATAAAAACGAGAAGTGGGCTTTTCCTTTGGGACAATATGCAACGGTTTTTCAAGCCGAAGTTTATGCGATCCTAAGGGTGGCAAACTGGGTGATTGACGAGCGGTTGAAGGGCAAGCGCATCGCAATCTGCAGTGACAGTCAAGCTGCACTGAGGGCATTGAGCAGTCCTTTGATCACCTCGAAAATCGTTCAGGAATGCAGAAACCGTTTGAACTCTATGTCTAGATTCAATACGGTGGAACTACTCTGGGTACCTGGTCACTGTGGCATAGAGGGAAATGAAATCTCGGACGCTTTAGCGAAAGAGGGGTCAATCTCCCCTATGCCGGGACCGGAACCAGCATTGGCTAAATCTGTTTTCAAAAACTGGGAACAAGTTTCCCATAACGACAGGTGGCAGAGCTTAAATGCTGCTCGGGGGAGGCGAGTACAATGGGCCAACACGGCCTGAGTGCTCAGAAGCTGTAGCTTCTCCCCCACCATACACACACACACACACACACACCAATGCCTTCAAATGGAATAAGCCGCTGGGCTTGTCCAATCCATCGCTGTTCCTTCAGTTACCGCTGCTACTTCCGTTTATAGGGGCATGTTGGGAATCCAACATTTATCTCAGAGAATGGGAGAAGGCGATGGTCGGTAAGATTCTGAAAAAGGGCCCCGTGATGAGTGTGACCATTAGAGCGGTATCCGCTTATTTACTGACGTCGCGAAGACCCTAGCTTAATTATTTTGTGTGTGAGGCCGACCTAGGTTCGCATTTTTTCCACATTCGTATTCCAACGACCACTTCAAATTCCCAGCGCTACAGGGTGGATGATTTTAATAATAGCAATAAAGATCGAGCAGGGTAGCCAAAAAAGGTCGAAAATGAAGGACTTCAGACTCTGCTGGATGAAGATTCGCCCCAAACTCAATAACAGCTTGCGACATCACTTAATGTCACCCAGACAACCATTTCTCTTCGATTGCAGGCTATGAGGAAAATTCGGAAGGAAGAAATATGGGTACGCTATGATTTCTCAGAACGCAACAAGGAGCAAAGGAAGGCAACCTTCCAAATCTTGCTGGATAGGTTCACAGCAAGACGATTCTTCACGGTATCATCACTGTTGACAAAAAGGAGATTTACTACAACAATCCAAAATCCAAGGAGAGGTGGGAAAGGAACTAATGAAGTTACGTAATCAACTCGGAGTATAGTGACGGGAGTGAGTAAATAGTGACGACAAATTGATTCGCATCTATAACAACGCGAAACCTGACAAAGGCACGCTAGAAAACTTCAAATGGGAGGTCCTCCCCTACCCGCCTTACTATTCAGACATCGCTTCATCGGGTTATGATCTGGCGGAGCAGCGCTTCCGAAAAATGATTGGATGAATGGGCCAGAATTTTTTTTTTGATGGTAGAATTCAAATGTTGCCTAGTCCCTGGGAAATCCCTGGAAATTATTTTTAATGAAATTATTGTTAAAATTTACCAGTTTCATGTGATCAAAAAAGCATGAAAGATGCGGAAATTAACTTCTACACCCAATAGTTTGCTCTCCCACCGGGTCGTCGACCTTCGCCAAATGACTCTGGATTCGCAAAGAGAGGCAAGTAGAGTTGGACTGAAGATGAACATCTACAAAACCAAGGTTCTTAATAATCGCGGTCTTCCTAACTAAATTCACAGTAAATACTGTTGTTACTCAAAAGCTCCTGCGATCTGCCTTTAATATACGCTGGGCTAATATAATTTCGAACAAAGAACTTTGTCGGCAAATTGACCAGTTACTCGTGGCCATTTTGCCGAGATGGTGGAAGTGGCGGAAGATAGGTCACACATCAAGCAGTGGTTAACCGGCATCCCAAGATGGTTGACGAGTTGGCTATTTCAGGAGAATATGATGGAGGAAGTCCTGGCGAGAACTGAAAAACACATTTTAGCAAACGATGTGTTTGATGCGCTATGCCTCATTAGGGATTGAATGGCAACCATATTCTCTAATGCCAGTTGAATGTAGTTGGCTGAAAATGCTAGTCCTTGTTTTCATAGGTTCAGACCGAGCTTGCTGACACAAGGACGGAAATATTTTTTGATCAGTGTAGAGTTTCAGGTAACGTAAGCGGTACCGACTTGTGTGGAGATGCATTCAAATGGTGGTCGATCTTTTGGGTAAATTTTTGTCACTTTGGATGTTTCCGGTTCCAGCTTTACCCCCGTGACCGAACATTGTCAACCTGAATATCCACTTTGACCAACCCCAAGGTCTATATTCATTAGTATTAGCTCCGAGCTTTATGAACTGGAAGGAGCAAGCATGTATTTGATGTGGAAATAAAGGACATTTTCCCCCGCTCTGGGGAGTACATGACATGCAAGCGGAATGATTGCTCCTTATCGAATGTATGGTAACTTCTCGTTGGCATGGTGCTCCGAGCTCGAATAACAATACCACCTAGAATCCCCTCTGACAATCAGGTCAGAGTGAACACTGAAGTCATCCACAACACAATCCTCCGCGACACCTATAAGAGGGAAATGGATGCCGCAATAACCGCAGTCAACAGAGGACCTGCAGATGAAGTATCAACAAATGATCTTCACAATCACCTGAAGAACGTTATCATGGATACGGCCACAAACATACTTGGCCCCAGCCGCAAAAGGAGTCGGAACGGCTGGTTTGACGATGAATGAAAGCTAGCAACGGAACGGAAGAATGCCGCATACCGAGTAATGTTGCATTCTCAATGAACACGGGGACGCGCAGAGATTTATCACGAACTCCGTCGAGCGGAGAAGCGACTTCACAGATGGAAAAAGGAAGCCTGAGAGAACCAACAAGTCTGTGAACCAGAAAAGTACAGGGAGCAACCGCATCAGGCGCGGAAGTTTTACCAACAAGTCAGCAGGATGAAGCCTTATACACCTCGGTGCTCATCCTGCCGAGACAACGAGGGAAATCTGATTTCCGACAGAATGGGAATATTAGAGCGATGGGTTGAGTACTTTGATGAGCTACTGAACAACCAGAACATCGGCGAGTTGGAGGTCCCGCCAACTGAAGACGACGGACAAATACTGCCACCACCAAGTTTAAGAGAAACAGTTCGTGCAATTCATCGGCTAAAAAATCATAAGTCGCCAGGAGCCGATGGAATTACAGCCGAATTGGTTAAATATGGATGCGACCAGTTACACCAAGTGGTTCATCACCTTGTGCTCAAGGTGTAGGACAGCGAATCAATGCCTGACGATTGGCAACGAGGCATTATCTGTCTCATACATAAAAAGGGAGATATCACACAGTGCAGCAATTATAGAGGTATCACGTTGCTGAGTACCATCTATAAGATATTCTCCACTATCTTGCTAGGCCGAATGGCCCCATACGCCCAGAACATTATTGGCCCATACCGAAGAGGCTTCACTCCAGGCAAATCAGCAACAGATCAGATTTTCTCTGTGCGGCAAGCGATGGAAAAACTGTTGGAATATGGACAACAGTTGCACTATCTGTTCATCGACTTTAAAGCCGCCTATGATAGCATAGCCAGGGTAAAACTGTACACGGCCATGAGAGAATTCGGTATCCCGACGAAATTAATAAGACTGACTAGGCTGACCCTGACCAATGAGCGAGACCAGATAAAAGCAGCAGGATCACTCTCAAGACCATTCGACATCAACTAAGGTCTACGACAAAGGGATGCCCTATCATGCGTCCTCTTTAACCTGGCCCTTGAGAATGTGATCCGTGATGCTGAGGTAAATGCAAGAGGAACGATCCTCTTTAAGTCCGCCCAACTACTGGCCTATGCTGACGATATCGACATCATGGGAAGAACCACCCGAGACGTACAAACTGCCTTCATCCAGATCGAGCAGGCGACGCGAGATCTTGGGCTGCACATCAATGAAGGCAAGACAAAATATATGGTGGCAACGTCAGCACCGAAGACGAATCAACCAACAACATCAAACCGCACTGGTCAAACGCGAAGAAGAATAAGGATAGGAGAATACAACTTTGAGACCGTTGTCAATTTCTCCTACCTAGGGTCGAAAATCACAACCGATAACAACTACGATGATGAAATCCCCGCACGGTTGTTGTCAGCCAACAGAGCCTATTTCAGCTTACAAAGACTGTTCCGCTCGAAACGTCTCACCATGGGGTCAAAGCTCTTACTGTACAAGACTATGGCCTGGCCAGTCCTCATGTATTCCTCGGAAACTTGGGTTCTTAGCAAGAAAAATTGCAAACTCTTGGCCACGTTCGAGAGAAGAATCCTCCAAAGAATTTTTGGCCCCCTACATGAGGATGGACGATTCCGTAGCCTACACAATGACGAAATCTATGAGCGATACCATGACCGTCCGGTTTTGGATAAAATCCGGCTCAATAGGTTACGGTGGGCGGGTCACTTAATCCGTATGGATGAGGATGATCCCATTCGGAAAGTCTATAAGGGCAATATCTATGGTAGAAAAAGAAGACGAGGCAGACCCTGCCTAAGATGGAGCGATGGCGTAGGTCAGGACGCCAGACAGCTTTTAGGGATATCGAATTGGTGGACCTCGGCGCAAAATCGGGATGTCTGGAGTTCCTTATTAACGCAGGCCTAGACCGGATACCGGTTGTTGCGCCGTTGATGATGATGATGATGGTAACTTTTCATGTTACTATAGTTGACATTCCGTTTCAGTAAAGAATTTCAAACTCCGTAAATTCCATTGAAAATCCCTCGTCAAAATTACAACTCACTTACTATAATCAGTTTAATTTGTCAGGAGAAGTCATGAATGTAGGTTCATTATTTTAACACAAAATACCACCTTTTCCCACTTCAGGGAAATTGACACTCAAATAAATGAAAATTTAACGATGGCGTTCTTCTTTCTCCTGATGATGAATCGTCCTTTTTCGCCGTTATGACTGTTTAACGGAGGACCTTTTCTGACCCGAAATATGATGTGGCATCATTATCATAAATCTTGCAAATCGCCGGTCGTTGAAACAACGCCCGAAAGACATTAAAAAATCAGCATTCCTGCGTGTGCATTTGTTAAGAGTAGCCTATTTTTTTGAAAATTGCTTCATGCCCTTGGGTATCGTCCTACGAGTTGTAAGTGGGGGCGACTTTATTATGTATGGGACGTAGGTTGAGGGCAAGGGAATATGGACAAATGGAGGCTTGCAAGAAATAAATCCACGTGTTCTTTGTGAATGGAAAACGTGTTTATTGACAAATGGAATTGAGCTGGTGTCCATATGTCCGTGTTTGTCTGAAGGACATGCTCAACAAGGCAGTCAAGGTTGGAAGTTAGGATAGATACGTACTATAAATAGCAAAATAACTTCTTTTATCAATTTTTTGAAAATTTCTCGGAAATTTCCACAATAATTCATTTGGATTGACTTTAATTTTGTGTATCCTGGAAGGTGCTCCGTGTTTCAATGGAATTGAAAATTGAAATTTTGACTTGCTTCCTAGATGCCCTTGAATTTACATCAGATGTAAGTAATCTAATAAAAATTGTGATCCTGAGAAAATTGAGTTCCAAGGTTTGAGTTTTCGAAATTGGCTTGTTTCCTAGTAGAGATTATGTCTAAATTTTACAAAGATTCGGGAAGTTCACAAGCAAGGAAATCAGTTGCTAAGAACTATCGCTTACAGTCGTGGAGAAATACAGACTTTTTCTCTAAGCTTTTATTTCGGACCACGAATGTGTAGGGGACTGACGAGGATATGTCTGCCTGCTTGTCATGTGTTAGGCGTAAAAAGATCTGGTGGAGCGATGAACCGAACCAATAGCCGGGGCATCATTCTCCCTGCACTGGAAAAAATGCTAAGAGGTCCTTAAGCCAAAGTGGAAGCATGCGCCGAGGGATGCGCGGTCAATCGCCCTTACCTTGGTGGCCGGGCTAGCTAGGGTGGACGTTCTTCCCGGACTACTCGAGAAATCAAGACATGGACTCAAATAAAAACAAAACGACCATAGAAAAATAGGTGGTGCTGCTTGGTGTATCATCAGCGGACGAGCTGCTGGCATCTTGTCAGGAGACAGCATTCAGGGCAGTACAGTCGGTACTATTTGTAACACCGCTCAGTTGAAACCAACCCCAGGGACCTTCCGGAGGGAGATGACAAACGGACAAGTGATTTACAGTTTGGAATCTACTGTCTTTGAGCTGGGTGTAGCGAGCATCAGCCATACTTTTTACCCGAAACCGTCCACTTCGGGGAACACTCAAAAGCAGGGGTTGACAAGAATGTTGGCCACTGGAAACCGGCTAAGAAGCAAAGATCCACTGGACCAGCATGTCATATACATTCTGAGGAAGATTGCGATGAATAAGGAGGCCCGTACTGTCGACGAACGGGATGAAAAATACCTTGTTAAATACCAGGCAGTTGCCTGGAAAATAAGCAAAAGACGAATGTCAAATTAAAAAATAAGCGGATCAGAGTGTGCAAGCGCTCGAACGCTAAGCGACCTCTGCCAACAGGTAAGCAGCAACAGTCTGCCGACGAGGCACGCACTGCGAAACCCTTCAGAGTATGGCGCTGGCGGGTGATAATTCTGCTAGCAGCAAACTAGCGCCAAAAGTGTGGACCGGTGTTGGGGCCAGGCTAGGAAGATGGTCATCGAGTATCTCCTGGACGACTAAGACACACCCGGGAATCATTCCCTGCTTCGATTCCTCTCAGGTGGTCCGTGGGTCCCATATTGTAGCATGGGGCGATAAATCCACCAAGGAATTTTTTGGTTTGAGCGTCGCTAAGTTCAGCGACGCCTAAGAGGGTGTAATACTCAAAGTCATCCCCTATCATGAGATCCCTGAGTGACCGGTCGCCGAGCCTGATCCGCATGGACATAAGCAAACTCGTTCAATTCCTCAATCCCTGCGCCATCAGCACCCCAGGACTCCTATGGACCACTGGGGTGTTATCAGGAAGGAGGGATCCCAGGCGCCAACAGCCACCCTTGTCTCCTCCTATAAACCCAGAGTAGCTGAAGACACAGGAGAAGGTAGATTACATAGTCCAGTTCAGAGAAAGTTTTCTGTTCCGCGAAACCACCGCCGCCATCGAGCTGTTCTAGGAGAGGAAGATCGACGGTCCGACGGGGACTGACGAACCCCTCACGCATGTATATCTTGCTGAGGGTAATGAAGATAAATCTACGGGACTCGAAGTGCGCCTGGGCTAATCTGCTTGTCTACCTCCTAGAAGAAAACATTGACATCGCACTAGTGCAGGAGCCTTGGATCGGAGACGAACAAACCATCAACGGACTGCAAAAGAAATTATTATGAACCACAAAGGCGGCCCAGTCTGATTATGTTTCACATTAAGGTTGTCTAATTCGGTAAGTTCTTACACGACCTCCTCGCGGTGGTCGCTGGAAACCGTATTTGACGAGCCAAGAGTGTGTAGGGACAGGCTGGGAGTAGGCTCACCCAACTGACGAGGATCTGCTTGTCTGCCGGTTATGTGTTAGGGCTGAGCAGATGAGCCGAAGCAACAACCCAGGGAGCATCCTCCCTGCACTATAGAAGGTGCTAATAGGACCCCAAGCCAAGGTGGAACTGCCTACGCCGAGGAGGATTTGTATCGTGATTTGACGTCGGATACCAGTCGACTCAGCTGTGAGTGAGTACCTGAGTCAAATGAGGGTAATAATCTCGGGCGAGCGCAATGCTGTCCGCATTGCCTCCTACAGTGTACTGTAGTGTACCGTTGCGGTCTTGAATGAAGTGCTCTAACACACTTCAAGGCCTTGATCCAATATGGATTGTTGCGCCACCGATTATTATTATTATTATATTAAGATAAGAGTACCTGAATTTGACCTACCACGGTTGGATGGACAAAGATTGGTTCTTTCCTCCAATGTAAAGTATCTGGGTGTGATCCTGGATCCAAAAATAAATTGGGGACTAAATATAGAACTGAGGGCTCAGAAGGCCTGCATAGCCGCCTATGTCTGCAAGAGAACCTTCGCAAAAACTGGGGCCAAGGATGGTTCTCTGGATGTTGGCCGCTGTGGTCTGTCCAATCCGGACGTGCGGCTCTATTGTATGGTGATAGGTTTTGAACAAAAAGTACAATAGAACGAAGCTTAATAGGATTCAAAGAGCCCCGTGTGCAGGTGCTACTGGGGCTTTGCAGTCCTGCTCGGCACATGCTCTCAATGTACTCCAGCATCTCTTCCCCCTAGATCTCCATATTAAATACGTTGTAGCGTGTAATGCCGTGCTCGGATGTTGAACAGCGAAGCCCTACGGCCATAGTAACAGCCTAGACGACAACCTATCGCGGAAAATGAGGGTATTCCCGCGGACTGCGCCCCACTCAAGCAGAATTTCGCGAGAAACTTTACTGTGGACTTTCCCACCAGGGCAGGATGCAAGACCGGCGGCGTGTTGCAAGGTTATGAAACATTATTCTTTTCCGCTGGACCAAATATGGTCTGTGGAGTCGGTGCAGAGGCATTCTCGAATATACATAGTGTATCCGAGTCGTATGGTCTCCCAGATTTCGTTAGTGTACTGCAAGCGGAAGTACTGGCGATACTATTATAGAAGTCTGTCGATGGCTGGATCTAAGTAGCTAAGCGGCAATTAAACCCTTCTACTCAGCGACGACATCCTCCAGGCTCGTGGGGCAGTGTAGAAATGCGCTAGACAGTCTGGGCGCACGCTCACGATCACCCTCCTCTGGGTTTCTGGGCATAGGAACATAGAGGGGAATGATCGGGCTGACGGATTGGCTAGGCGGGGCTCTACTGTTGGCAGTACTTTGGCCGGTACTGTTGGTGTATCGGTGGCAGCTGCCAAGGGTGGAATCTACTCTCTAGGAGCCGCGGGTTTTAGATGGTGAAGGCTTACCCTCCGATTCTCATTGCCAAAGCTATGGAAAAGAGGAGGGAACCCTGCGATTGGTCAGCTCTAGCTAGAGTCAGGCTACGGACACTGGGTAAAACATTTTTTGGGGATCTCAGAGAGATTTATAGCTGAAAGGTGGAGAGTTGCTTTCCTTCATGAATACTACGGGCTGGCTTTGAAGATCTGAGCCAGCTGGACTCTACCTTCCTGCTCTCATAACAACAGTCCCGGTCTTAGGAATTTGTGGCTGTGGCACAGCGCTAATTGGGTTCCTTGGAGCAGCCATTGATACCTATCTATCTACCCATGATCCATAGCAGAAGAGACGCTGATCAGGATACACCTAGAGAGCATGTATCTTCGGGTGAAAGGGTCTGCACGCAATCTCTATGACTTGGTGATATTGATGTCACGAATGCTTGCCTCCATTATGAGTGGTATCATGGAAGGAACATTGGGTCGCGTCTGTAAGTCGCAGATTCGTCATTATCAAACCAAAACGGAACTTATGACTTTCACAATTAAGGCGAGGAGACGAATTCTATCTCCCGCGGCAAATGAACAAAGATTAGTTCCTTCCTCCATTGTAGAGTGTCTGAGTGTAATCCGTGTGCAGGTGTTACCGGGGCTTTACAGTACTGCGCGACAGATGTTCTAAATGTATTTCAACACCTCCCTTCTCCTAGACCTCCGCACATTAAATACTCAGTAGCATGCAGTGCTGTCAGGCTACGTGGATCCGGATGCTAGACATTGAAATCCTACGGCCATAGTAAGATCCCAAATTCTGGCCATTCTCCACGGACTAGACCACATGCAAACCGAAATTCGCAGCAAATTTAGCTGTGAACTTTCCAACCAAAACAGAGTGGAAGGCCGGCTGCGTGTTGCAAGACTTTGATATAGTATTCTGCACCGACGAATCGTACCGTCTCCCAGGTTTCGCCAGAGTGTTCCAAGCGGAAGTGCAGGCGATATTGGAAGCCTGGGTTGGGGCGTAATCCGAGCCCCAGGGGTAACACAGCCGTTCTGACCGGCAGCCAAGCGACCATTAATCATAAGAACTTTTTAAATTTTGCACGACGAAAGCTTTATGTACTTACTTAGGAATTATCCAGAACTTAAAACCAGTGAAAATTTGATTTGAATTTGGGTAATTAGTAACCATTTTTGAAGGGGATCATTCTTGTGCTAGATGAATAATTGGAGTTAATATGAGAAGAATAAGCGAAGTGGCACGTTTTTACTTGTGTATGCCTGGATTTCCATCTTCGTCCCTAATTATACAGTTTAGCTTCTCTCCTACTGCATAAAATTTTACTCTCAATTTACCTTCCCAATATAGTCCCTCGGAGCGCTTAAGTAAAAATCTCTATTACCAACTTACCTACCAGCATTCACAAAGCTTCTTTGATCAAATATTTGGACATTCTCACTAGATATTTCCAAGGTTCTTGTGGGACATTAAAATTCTACAAGCGCTTTCACGTTTTATAATGAAACATTCCAAGAAGTTCAGTAAACTCTAGAAGGCACCAACGAATTGTTTGAAATTGAAAAGTATGAGTCCTTTCTTCTGGTTCCACGTTGAAATTATCTGTCAGGCAGGAGTTAAGATAAACGTGACACACGTATGAGGTAATAAAAAGCGAAAGAAAATCTGATGTTGGTAGGTGGGGAGTAGAACACTTAATTTTTCTGATGGTTTGTTGGAAATATCGTTGGACTGTTTTGTGTTGAAAAGTAATAATAATTTTTAAAGAAAATGCATTGTAGAGACCGCTATATACTATATAAGAAAAATATATGCCATATGTAAGGGTGCAGCTTATGGCGTATTTGATGGGCGGCCAATGCCAGCTGGATTATAGAACAGAATTTGAACTTGCCCGGAGCGTTTGAGAGCAACTGAGTGTCCTGCCACTGTGACTATATGATGCTTAGTTCAGTGACTCGACAGTTTTCCGGTTCCGTTTGAGCGAGTTATTTCTTCACTTCTGTAGGATATCATAATATTTGATTCCTCCAGTAATTGTGCTTATCGTCGGAATTATGTATTCTGCCAACTCTTCTTGGTAGGTTCAGTAAATTTTTGAATTTCAAAGGCAAGATTTGGAAGAGTCCGTAATGCGCCAAAAAATCTATTCCTTTAAGGGACATGTCGTAATATGACTATTCTGAAGGTGGAATTTGGTGTCCTCAGGTTCATTAGGCGTTGCCTCACCCCTGCCCTGGGAGCAGCGTGAGGTACCATCAACATAATCACACAAAAGAATTCAATTCAGCCTAGTTTAGATCTAAACGTTCGTTCCCAGTGGAGCAGATCAAAAACATCAAATCAATCCAGAATACAATTGTTGGTTTCGAGCAAATAAGGAACAAATAAACCCTACAATGCAGAAACTGGTAGCAAGTGGTCAACGCGGCAACTAACTGTCACCTGTCTTATAGCTGCGTCAAAAACGACCAGTTACCATGCACCGAAACACCGGGGCAAGCCCGAGGTGCATCGCAGACGACTCCCTGCAACGGTTTCCAACCCCGGCTTCCTTGAATTTGCCAGAAAATCACAATGAATGGCCGACTCCAGTCCAACCTGCAAGGCCATGACAGCTGTGGTGGAATGGCCATCTTCATATCCGACAAACTTTTATCCATGCTGCCGTTCCCATCTCCCGACATCTTCAGATTTATTGAATCCACCAACATCTCCTTTGTTACACAATCATCCACAGTCTTCGTCGCTTCCGTATACTGTATAAACCAATCGCTCGACTCCCTTGACTTGATCTAGATCCAGTCCATCTACGCATCACAATGGCGCTCTCTCGGAAAACACTGGCTTTTAATAATCGGTCAAACCAGAATGGAGAAAATTTCCGTCGTTTTCTCACAACCTTCCATCACTGCATCAACCTACCCCATTGCAGCCCGGCTCTTCCCAACTTCAATAAAGGCTAATACCTCTCCTATTTCGACTACTTCCTTATTAGTAGTGACCTCTCTGTTATTCCTAATCAGAACTCCTATCTCTTTCTCGAAACAATCCTTGTGATTAGCGGTCATGATGGTATCATCCCCAATATCAAACTCCCGGACAGAGCGATTCGTCCCACACCTCCCTCAATACCAGACTTCCAGCGCGCAAACTGGGAACGCGTCAACCAGACCCGTAAATACAAACTTCATCCCTTCTTACTCCCATTCCATCAAAGAGTTTCCAACGACACCAACGATTAAACAATTCGTCAATACACTGAGATAATTCAGCAAGTATGTGACGAACTGATCCCTTCTCGATCGCTAAACTACCGCAACTTCATCTTGCTCCCGGGCGATATTTTCAGTGATATCAGATTCAAAAGGATTCTCAGGCGGAGACCGACTACGCGACTGGTTTCTGACCCTGCAACCGTTAACTGGAGATGAGTCGATAGACGGCCAACAACACGCTAGTACCCAGGATGAGAGTTGAAGTTTTCCACGTCGAGTGAGAAAATTATTAAAAAGGACGACAGCTGACAGTGCTACCGTGCACAAAGTATGCGCGTCAAAACAAGAAAAAAAAGTTCAATCTGCGATGGGAGGGATCAAAATGAGCACTTCCGTTTAATTTTTACTGATTAGCATACAATCGAGTTGGGGTTGGATCACACAACTCTGCAGCACATCAGCGCAATCGGAGTACCTTCATTGGGGTCGCCAATTGTAGTGACTTATTATACATTTTTTTTATTGAGTAAATATTGACAAAACGATGTGGGGAGGCCAACCGATGCGACGTGATTAGAAGCAACTAACTGTCAAAAACTACTAAAATAACCAAATTCTGGAGTCACGGTCGTCTTTGCTGATTTCAATGCATTCAAAATTGACTGCTTACGGCATATCGGTCGCCTCACTCAATCTCTCGCGAAAAATGTATAAATCGAGATTTTTATTGACGTTAAAACTGTGTATGGAAGCCACCACTACACGCTGGACAGCCAAAAATAGGCTCAACAGTAGCATCACAACCTTTCACCCTATGCCAAAAGATTCAGAGCCCTAATTTCAGTAAAAAAAAATATGGCATCTATGTTGATTGATTACCGGGCTCAGAAGTATACCATTACCGCGGCAAGACACTGTAGCCCCCTGTAAAATTTGAAATGGACAATTCAGAATACAATGGAGGGGGAGAGGACATGCTGTCAACATCAGTTTGCCTGCTGCACGACAATTTCAGATCTTACATGGTCGACACCACGAAGCAACCCCTAGATTCACTTTGATAGAACGGTTTGAACCCCGGCATTCTCCTGACTTGACGTCTTCAGATGCCCAATTGTTCACTTCTATGAAGGTAAACATGGTTTCCAAACAAGGGCGGGTCGAGAAGTGGGTGGAGGAATTTTTCGGAAGTCTACACAAATTAAATTTAGAGAGTGTGCTCAGTATCAACAGCAACTGTCACAACTATTATACTCAGATTGATCATGAAATTTTAAACAAAGATTTTAGGGATAAGTGTATTATAAGGACTGTCGGACTGCGGAGTATCCAAATAGTTGTCTTGGTAGAACAAGCTACGAAGACTGAGCCAACCCACATGCAGATATTACCGATGGCACCCAACATGGGGTCTAGCCAAGAGCAAGGTCGAAACACAGATGTATCTTCATCCGACACCCATCTGCAGAGATCAGAAATCAGAAATCGCCTATATGAAATCTAGGACTCAAAATATGACAAATAAACTTACTAATAGTATATTACCAACTTTTAGAAATTAACTGAAAAACCCCCTTAAGTTGGTTGTAGGAATATCAAGTAGGAAGTGGAAACTGTGAACGCTCATGCATACAGAAGGTAACATAAATCTACATGGAATTTAAGGGGGGTTCCCCATACATGCAAAAGACGAGTGTCAATTTTTTTTCATCCGTTGTTTGCATATCAGTGTCAATTATTCGAGGTAGACATGTGTATGTATATGCACGTGTAATAAAACTTGCGGGTAGGTAGGTATCAGTGGCCGCTCCGAGGAGCCTAATTAGCGCTGTGGTGCGCCGTTTTGATGCTGTTATGAGAATAGAGAGGCAGAGTCCAGCCGGCTCAGATCTTTCGAGCTACCCCGTAGCATTCACGAAAGGAAGCAGCTAAAAATCTCACTGAGGTCCCCAAAGAATGGTTTACTCAGTGTCCGTAGCCTGACTCTAGCTAGAGCTGGGCAATCGCAGTGGAAGTGCCTGAGGGTTTCCTCCCTTCTCCGTAGCTTCAGCACTGCGAATTGTAAGGTATGCTAAGCTTGGCGACATGGTCCCATATGGGCCAGTGCCCCATGCAGACCGCCGTAATCTTGAATGCTTTTGCAAGCATCTGGCACAGGAGCTCTTGTAATCGGTCTATGCTATAAGCGAGCCAAATCCTCATTGGCTTGGCACAGGTGGTAAACATTCGTCATCAGCTTGCAGATAGTAACCAATATAATATGTGTACCGAGTTACCAGCGTTTTTTAGTTTACGTACGTGCTTTTGTGATCGGAGTAAAGCGGAAATGCATGCGTTGGATGAACTGTTGACATATATCTACTTATGTGTGTTTTGGAGTTTGGCAAACTATGATTGGAATATTTTGTATTCTTAGCTATGTACGAATGGAATATGGTTTCCCGACTTGTTTTTTCTTGGTTTTGATTTTCTTTGAAAGAAAATTGTAAATTGAAATGATTTCGGACTAATTTTTTTTAAATTGAGCACTTACTTTTCCCGCCTCCTTTCTAGACCTCTCTCGTTACAAAGGGGCATGCCAATAGAATGGCCTGAGAATACCAAGAAGGAGAGGGAACCTTAGAGGCTGCGCCTTACTGTACAGATGAGGCAGGGGAAGCATCGATTGTTGATGCGTTCCGTCGTCGATCTGCCCTTTCGATCGTGGCACTAGGGTCCGAAATTTTACGGCTTCACGCAAGCGACACAGAGCCCATACAAACACGGAGTGCTTTTATCGAGATCACCAATTGCAGTTATTTATTATGCACTTATTTTAATCTTGCGTAAAACCTCCAAGTTGATTTTTTTAATGACATTAGCACTCTTTATAGGGGTTGCCAGTACGCGCCTGCAATCAAAAGATAGTCTCAGAAGTGACATCACATCTTTTCACACTCCGCGAAACAATTCAAAACTTCAATTCCAGCCCAAAACATGATGGAATCCATATTAACACATCGTTCAATAAGTCCCGGGACTAGCGTAGAAATGGCGCTAATAATGCCATTTATATACCAAGGTTCAGAAATACCAACCTTCAGATAAGATGTGCCAAAATTTGATGTAATTTGAAACATAACCAAGAAAGCTATAGTGGTTAAACTGACGCTACCTTTGCAATCGTGAAAAAATGGACCAAAACGAGTTTCGTGTGTTGATAAAACATTGTTTTCTAATGGGGAAAAAACACTGCTCAGCAATGGCTTGAAAAACGTTATCCGGACTCTACTCCGTCGAAAACAACCATTTGTCGGTGGTTTTCGACCGAACGATTTGTTCGGTGGTGAAACGCGGTCGTGCTGATATAAATGATGTGGAACGTTCGGGTCGGCCAAATGAGGGAGTAACTCCCGAAAACACCAAGCAAGTATTGAAAATCGTGATGGGTGACCGCAAAATGAAAGTGCGCGAGATAGCTAAGATGGTGAACATATCAACTGGTAGTGCATTTACTATTTTGCACCAAAAATTGGCTATGAAAAAGGTTTTTTCCAAATGGCTGCCGCGTTTGCTCACAATGGAACAAAAGCAACAACGTATCAATGATTCGGAGAGCGGTTGGCACTGTTTACTCGTAATAAACAGGATTTTTTGCGTCGATATGTGACAGTGGACGAAACATGCATTCACCATTTCACTCCGGAGCCAAGTCGGCAGTCAGCTGAATGGCGTACGACCGGTAAAAGCCGCCCGAAGCGTCCAAAAACACAACTGTCGGCCGGCAAAATGATAGCGTCCGTATTCTGGGATGCGAATGGTATAATTTTCATTGACTACCTCGAAAAAGGAAAAACCATCAATTTGAAGGCCGAAATAGCGAAAAAACGCGCACACATGAAGAAGAAGAAAGTGATCTTTCATCAAGACAACGCACCGTGCCACAAGTCAATCAAAACGATGACCAAATTCAACGAATTAGGATTCCAATTGCTTCCTCATCATCGGTACTCGCCGGATCTGGAAAACTTGAATGACTAAAGAAGAAGTGAAGGGGAGAAAGCGGACAGCTTTTTCGAGAAGGGATAAAAAATTGGTTCCTTGTCTTAGCACCTGCATCCGAATGGATAACGACAAATGTCATGTACTCGTCCTTTTTTCAAAATATGTTCTTTCTTTAAATCTACACAAATTGAGTGCGTTTACTTTTGATTTAGATAAAAATTTGAATAGATTGGATTTTTTAGATTTTCCGGATATGTATATTAAAACGATCGAGTGATCACAAGGGCACCAAATGAAAGGATTCCACAGATAGTCCTTAAAAATGGCGCCCAATATGGAGTCTAGCTGGGAACAAAGTCGAGATACTGATGGGCATACACAGGAGTACCCCAAACTGAGCCGTTTTCGAGACAGTCGAGTTTTAATTTATTTTAGATATTTTGAAATGTATGACTCTTATTATTTCCGAGTTGTCACAATCTCGGAAGATGTCGGATTTTTTCCAATACTAGCGCTAAGTGCCAAGCATTTAGGCTCGAACGATCCTACCTACTTAAAAACTAAAGGGGCGCTGGTGGTGGTGGCCGGTGGTAGGTCAATGGGAGAGTTCGTCGAGCACTCCCAACAACACCGGGAATGTATGCAGAATGGTGTACTTCTGCATGGTTTGAACCAGACTGTGCAAAAGTCCCATTACATCAAGGGAAGTCGTGAGGGATTTAGGTACAATACCTGCAGCTGACAATATTACGGGCGCTTCAACCACCTGCTCGAGATACTAAATTTCTTTGATTTCCCGACCCAATGGCTCATAGTTCACCGTCTTCTTCACATATTTCCGTTCAATGTTACTATTATGGGGAACGGGGACGAAAGTATATTGCATAAAAAGATAGGTTTTCCCAAATTTACAAATTGCAATTCCATTCGCCGCATCAGTGAACTCTAGCCTTTTAAAGCATTGCATGCGTTGAGCCCAAAACGGAATTCGTTCACGATATTGGGGTAACCACAACCATCAAGAATGACCGCAAATAATAAGGAGGGAAACCCATCTTACAAAATTCTCTTGAGGCATATGCTTTCGTCCTGGCCCATCCCCATTGGTATCAGATACCCTCCGTCGAAATTTCCTAGTCAAATCCATTTTAGATGATACCCTTGCAGACTGGGGTCTTTTCGTCACCTTCGAGTACGGGGGACGGTACTCCGCACTAAGAATTTTAACCAGAGGTGTACTGTATTCCACCAATGCAAAGAGAATTCTGTTCTCAGCTAAACATTTTTTATTTCCTCAAGAGAATAGTATAGTTGATCCCCGTTCTCCGGTTCTTCTTGAAGAGAATGTGTGGATAATTGGTTCCTGAAATAGAGCATTTGTAGAATATAAACAGAAAAATTATAGCCATAGCTTTAGTGGGTTCAAAAGAATACTAATCATCATTGGGTCAAAGTTATTTTTGGAGGTGAGTCGCATTGTTGGTAAATAACGTGGAAAACGTGCATATTTTCAGAAAGACCAAAGATTCATACAGTGCATTATAAAACATCCAATGAAAGGTCATTCTTGTGGACGCTTTTCAGCGCAAGGTGTGGGACAGTTTATCTTCTACACCAAAACTCTGAACACAGAATCAATGGCGCAACTATACAAAACTTGTTTTACAATCTAGAGAAAAACTCGCTGTTAATGAGAAATGAATGAATTTCTTCTAAATGTGGTTGATTGTTGTAAACTTCATTGATCATAGACCAACTGTGAGGTTATATCAAATATAAACGTGACAACTTCTTTAACTCTTCTTCTTCTCTTTCTACCTCCCGCCTTGGAAACACTTTTTTTTCGATGGCTCCGTTAAAAAACCTTTCAGAAGTTCTTTGACTCAAAAATGCTTTTCCGCCTCATTGTCATCGAAACGGTGGCCTTCGTGGACTTTTTTGATCAAAGGATGGAAATTAAAAGGTAATAAATTTGGGTCGCAGGGCGGAAGATTAAGCCCCTACCATCCAAAAAATACAATTTTTGCCGCATAACAATGACCCCAAGGAACCAAGCGTCGTCGTGAAGAAGAATGACCCTTTTCACAAAATTTTGTCTTTCTTTCACCTGGAAACGACTGTTTCGCCGAAAACAGTCATCATCATCATCAACGGCGCAACAACCGGTATCCGGTCTAGGCCTGCCTTAATAACGAACTCCAGACATCCCGGTTTTGCGCAGAGGTCCACCAATTCGATATCCCTAAAAGCTGTCTGGTGTCCTGACCTACGTCATCGCTCCATCTTAGGCAGGGTCTGCCTCGTCTTCTTTTTCTACCATAGATATTGCCTTTATAGACTTTCCGGGTGGTATCATCCTCATCAAAACTGATTAAGTGACCCGCCCACCGTAACATATTGAGCCGGATTTTATCCACAACCGGACGGTGATGGTATCGCTCATAGATTTCGTTATTGTGTAGGCTACGGAATCGTCCATCCTCATGTAGGGGGCCAAAAATTCTTCGGAGGATTCTTCTCTCGAACGCGGCCAAGAGTTCGCAATTTTTCTTGCTAAGAACCCAAGTTTCCGAGGAATACATGAGGACTGGCAAGATCATAGTTTTGACCCTACGGTGAGACGTTTCGAGCGGAACAGTCTTTGTAAGCTGAAATAGGCTCTGTTGGCTGACAATAACCGTGCGCGGATTTCATCATCGTAGTTGTTATCGGTTGTGATTTTCGACCCTAGATAGGAGAAATTGTCAACGGTCTCAAAGTTGTATTCTCCTATCCTTATTCTTCTTCGTGTTTGTGTTTGAACAGTGCGGTTTGATGTTGTTGGTTGATTCGTCTTCGGTGCTGACGTTGCCACCATATATTTTGTCTTGCCTTCATTGATGTGCAGCCCAAGATCTCGCGCCGCCTGCTCGATTTGGATGAAGGCAGTTTGTACGTCTCGGGTGGTTCTTCCCATGATGTCGATATCGTCAGCATAGGCCAGTAGTTGGGTGGACTTGAAGAGGATCGTACCTCTTGCATTCACCTCAGCATGACGGATCACTTGCTCGAGGGCCAGGTTAAAAAGGACGCATGATAGCGCATCCCCTTAGCGTAGACCGTTGTTGATGTCGAATGGTCTTGAGAGTGATCCTGCTGCTTTTATCTGGCCTCGCACATTGGTCAGGGTCAGCCTAGTCAGTCTTATTAATTTCGTCGGGATACCGAATTCTCTCATGGCCTTGTACAGTTTTACCCTGGCCATGCTATCATAGGCGGCTTTAAAGTCGATGAACAGATGGTGCAACTGTTGTCCATATTCCAACAGTTTTTCCATCGCTTGCCTGGAGTGAAGCCTCTTTGGTATGGGCCAATGATGTTCTGGGCGTATGGGGCTATCCGGCCTAGCAAGATAGTGGAGAATATCTTATAGATGGTACTCAGCAACGTGATACCTCTATAATTGCTGCACTGTGTCATATCTCCTTTTTTATGTATGAGACAGATAACGCCTCGTTGCCAATCGTCAGGCATTGATTCGCTGTCCCATACCTTGAGCACAAGTTGATGAACCACTTGGTGTAACTGGTCGCCTCCATATTTAACCAATTCGGCTGTAATTCCATCGGCTCCTGGTGACTTATGATTTTTTAGCCGATGAATTGCACGGACTGTTTCTCCTAAACTTGGTGGTGGCAGTATTTGTCCGTCGTCTTCAGTTGGCGGGACCTCCAACTCGTCGATGTTCTGATTGTTCAGTAGCTCATCAAAGTACTCAACCCATCGCTCTAATATGCCCATTCTGTCGGAAATCAGATTTCCCTCTTTGTCTCGGCAGGATGAGCATCGAGGTGTATAAGGCTTCATCCTGCTGACTTGTTGGTAAAACTTCCGTGCCTGGTGCGGTTGCTCCCTGTACTTTTCTAGTTCACAGACTTGTTGGTTCTCCCAGGCTTCCTTTTTCCGTCTGTGAAGTCGCTTCTCCGCTCGACGGAGTTCGTGATAAGTCTCTGCGCGTGCCCGCGTTCTTTGAGAATGCAACATTACTCGGTATGCGGCATTCTTCCGTTCCGTTGCTAGCTTACATTCATCGTCAAACCAGCCGTTCCGACTCCTTTTGCGGCTGGGGCCAAGTATGTTTGTGGCCGTATCCATGATAACGTTCTTCAGGTGATTGTGAATATCATTTGTTGATCCTTCATCTCCAGGTCCTGTGTTGACTGCGGTTATTGCGGCATCCATTTCCCTCTTATAGGTGTCGCGGAGGGTTGTGTTGTGAATGGCTTCAGTGTTCAATCTCACCTGATCGTCAGAGGGGATTCTAGGTGGTATTGTTATTCGAGCTCGGAGCGCCATGCCAACGAGATAGTGATCCGAGTCTATATTGGCCCCCCTATATGTTCTGACATTCATCAAGGTTGAGAGTGGTCCGTCTGGAGAGGCCCACGTATGTTTGTGGACCGCTTTCCGCGCAAACCAGGTACTTCCAACAACCATTTCGTGTGACCCTGCTAATTGAATAGTCCGCAGTCCGTTATCATTTGTTTTTTCGTGTAAGCTATGGGAGCCAACGTATCGCCTGAATACTGGCTCTTTCCCTACTTGGCTGTTAAAATCCCCAAGTATGATTTTGATATCATATCTGGGACAGGCTTCGAGGGTTTGTTCTACTGCCTCGTAGGAGCTATTCGCAATAATACATACTTCGCATTGATTATGCGTCGACCATGAAGGAAATCGACGTGAAAAGCCCCTTCTTGATAGAAAAGCTATTATTATTACTTTCCCGACTGACATCCACGTTCTGACCTTCTTTGGTGCAATCCTTTCTGTTCTTTTTCTACCTCTCACTGGCTTGTTTTAACTCGGGCGTGAAATAGTAAACCATTATTTCATCAGAGATGACGATTTGATCCGAAAAGTTTTAACTTTCTTGTTTAATCCATTTAGCCGACACTTTTTGAAATCCTAATCCATATGCGACTATCCGTCGAGTCTCCAAAATTCGTTATGATTTCTTCAACAATTTACTTTATTCACCGATTTTCTCCCAAAATATTTGAGATCGCCTCGTCCTAGGGCTATTTTGTAGTTTTTCTCTCCCTACAGAAAATTCCCCCCTCCATTCACTCAGGGCGTTGAAAGAGTATTTTCCCTGTAAAGTGCTTAAAATCACTGAAAAGTTTTGGTCAGATCTACTCCTCCTTTGGTTGAAACTCTTAAAATTATCCTTTATTCCATAGAGACATGCTCATAGCAGTGTTACGCTCCTCGTCCAATGTAACATTTTCGTCTCCATTACCGCAAGACGCCGTTCATTGTCTTTTATAATCGGCTAACACTCAGAACCATAGAGAGTGACAACAAGTCAATTTTTAAACAACTTGCTCAATATCAACTTTGTTATGAGACGCAGGGAACACATTATTTGCATGGGAGAGTGTGTAGAACCCTTGACTTTCGATGCACCGTGTGCCAGTGTCTATAACAAGAACAAAGAGGAGTGACGAGAATGCGTTTTCTTGATGAGCACCCCCAGAAACTCGAAGCGATTTTGATATGCACGCCAGGAAGCATTACATTATGCAGGTCTGCAGGATCACATAGGTCTATCTGAAAGGCCAAATGGGAATGGTGGAACCGGAGTAGGCTTTCTTCCACAGTTGTCATTAGTCGCAACCTAAGGAATGTTCAGTCCATCTTCATATTCCTGTCATGTTTCGCCACCCATTTTAATGCTCCACAGGCAACAATCACGCGGTTTGCTTGCCTTTTACTAAACAAGACAGATTAAATGACCTTAGACTTGTCCTTAGACCTTAGAATTGTGTAACTATTCTTCGCATTGACTGTCTATCGATTTGATTGCTTGACAAGCATGTTGGGATCGCTTCTGGTTCACACCAGTGACGGTTCAATTCCATCTATTTCAACGAAACTTAAGTAAACAGAAAAGTTTTGCAGATGGAAAATTGTTCAGCGAAAATACAGTTGGATTCCTTCAAATCTAGAATCCACTCAGATTTCCAGGAAAGGTAAGCAATGGCTCTGGTCTCGAAATACTTCATTCGGCGTTTTAGCACGCACTTTGGATGGGACTGGACGATTTTTTTTCCCAATCAAATTCGTAACTCACACAAAAGCAGTGTCCTCTCTTCCATTTGCTGTTTTAACTGGGCCAGGTCCTGAAAGTGGATTAACTCTTGGATCATGGAGCAAATTTTAAAATTTAATTTGTCCGGATACAGGATAGACATAATATTTATAATAAAATTTAGAGTGGACTTTCCGTCCTTTACGGTTTACGGACATTAGAGGGATGGTATTGAGGGAGATGAATTTTCCAGTGATGTATTTTGAAGCAGCAGTAATACACCAATTAAGTGGAGAAAAAAGTCCTTTTTGTATGATATTTTAATGAACACACATACCCCAGCTAATAACGCTTACAATCCAGATAAAATTTTACCAGAGTTGGGCAAACATAAAAGCAGGAAAAGCTAGAACAAAGGAGTGAAACCAGAGCTCGCTAGATTTCGAGCCAATTATTCCGTGCAATTTTTATTGAGAGCTCACTTGAGAATTATTCAATTTTGCGGAATTCGTTTATTAATTGTGGCTATACATAGGATAGTAAATATCTTTCATGTGTATAAGGACACATTTTCGAAGGTTCCAGGACCTATCCGCACTGACATGTATGTATTCTAGTAGAGTTGACCAATTAGGGGATCTGTCATTGGCTCAACCCTCGAACAGCCGCTGGCAGATTGAATTTAATGAAAAACACAATATAAAATTGTAGCTAAACTTACAGAGTATTCATGGACCAGGACTGGAGGGTAATATGGTTGTTGAGCAGTAAATAGACTTGGAACGTTATTAAATTGAGGGGTTGAAAGGGTATTTGAGAAATAAGGGACATGATTGAAATGAGAATTTCCTGAACTGGAATAAATTCGTCATTCTCATTTCGGTTTACTTCCTTCTATTTAATGTAGGTAGATGAAATATTAGACTATTGCTACTCGGATTATTTGTACTCAGAAAGGAGCTCTGTTCGTCACCATCATTCAAATAGCATTTTGAATGCAAACCATAGATTTATACGTTTGCTATTCTACGTACGTAAAATTCTCAGTATTTGAACTCTAAGGAAACCTTACTGTCTTCGATTTTCTCTGTTGATTTTGACAATGCATGCTTATGCTATTGTATTTCCTAGAACTGTAAGAAGTGTTATGTCTTACCTCCTGAGAAGAAATATAAATCCTAAACCAAATAGTATCCCTTTTATCGAACTCGTTCCTAGCGAGTACTGTGCCACCATTCAGGATATCTAACTCCCAGGTCGACCCCTTTACCGATAGTTTCTAACAGCGTCGGATTTTTTAGCGGGTCATAAACAATCTCTCAAATCCGGTCTGCTCGAACACCAGCTTCCAGAAATTAAAATTATCAAACAATATAATCAATCGGTTCGTCAATGTGACGAATTCATCTCCCTTCCGGACAAAATCCCCCAAGCCATCCAATGTAAGAGAACCTATATCAGGCACTATCTAAAGATAAATATTCTCCGTACTAATCTTTTCTAAGGGCCCAAATGCACAATCTCGACACCTCAATCTACGAAAAAATCTTCACTATGTACACCAATGACATACATAAACGTCTTTCCATTTCCGAACGAGCGCTGATCCGTCCGTGAATTCCGGGATCGGCTAAGCGTAGGTCAGGCCTCAGGGAACTGGGGTAGGGGCTGTGTCCCCGAGGGTATACCCGTTCTTGACTATTGCGGCCCGCTCCCTTGCACACGATGCGCTGATACCTTTTTCATGGAGAATATTCTGAAAATTATAAAAAAAAAACGACGAAACAACAGACAAGGAGAAAGAGCTGGGTGCGTTTGGGCGGACACAAAAATGCGTCGTTCACCGCAGCGATCAGTGAAAGAGGCAACGAGGGCTGATATACCCGATGAGACACCGGGGCGCCCAAATAAAGAGGAAGCCTCATCAAGTGGCGCGACTGACCGTGCGGAGATGGCAACTCCATTACCTTGCAGTGCCCCTGTTTTGGAAGTAAGCTCAGTGAGAAACGCTAGTCCTGAGCAGATGGATTTGGACCCAAATCGAGTGGAAGTGCATTCGACCGTCCTCGCTAGAGCCGAAGAGGAAAGGCTCATCAGAAAGTGCGCAGCAGTGGTGAAACGTATGCGGTCGGCAACGTTCCTTCAGAGAAACGTCAGCAAAGGCGTCAAAAACGGGCTGAAGGAACTGGAGGAACTACTGGATCGCATTTCCTTTTATAGACGCACGTGGAGAGCAGCGAAAGACGATTGTAGAGCAGAAACAGTCGCACTCCCCGCTGAGAGGCGAAAAAGGATAAAAAGAAACAACGGACTCCGTCGCCAGAGACACGTCTGTCCAAAAACAAGGAGGCTGCCAACCCAAAGCCAGTAGCGCAAAAAACGAGGAAACGAAGAAGGACTAGATCGTCGGTTCTGCTCATTAAGCCGACGGAAGGCTAGACATTTGCGGAAGTCCTTAGTGAAATCCGCTACAGGATGAAACCTGAGGAGAACGAAGCAGAGGTGTTTTCGATACGGAAAACGAGGATTGGTGGAGTTCTCGTCGAACTGGGCCCAAAGACGACCAGCAAGAGCACGTTCTGCGAAGCGGTCAAGGGGCTCTTGTTTCCAGCCTAGAACCCATGTGCTCTCTAGAAATACTGGATCTTGACTGCCTCACAGAAAAGATCGAAGTAGAGGAGGCGTTAAAGCGTGAATGTCCAGAGGTAACCAATGCCCGGGTAGGTATTACCTCTGTAAATGCTCGAGGCCAAAAACTTGACGTGGTGGATGTCCCCGAGCAATATGCGAGGAAACTCCTTAACAGCGGGAGAATCAAAATCGGATGGGTAGTATGCAGGGTACGAATGCGGATAGTCCCCACCAAGGGCTACAAGTGTCTGGACTATGGACACACGTCAGCAGCTTGCAAGGGTCCGGACAGGAGGACAGCATGCCGGAGATGCGGCCAAGCGGGTCATCAAGCGAAGACTTGCAAGGCAAGCGAGAGTTGTGTTCTCTGGAGGGATCGTGGCGCGTCTGGCGGAAGCGTCACACACACTGCGGGCTCGGGACGGTGTCCAATCTTCAGGGCGGAATTGGAGAGGGCTAGGGTGCGAACGCCATGATCCGCATTTTGCAAATTAACATGCACCAGAGTGCAACCGCTCACCAGTTGCTAGCACAGTTCGCTGCGGAAGTAAATGCTGCACTAGTGCTGATTAGCGAGCAATACCGAAACAAGGACCCGTCCTCATGGTATCTCGACTTATCGGGCAACGCTGCCATCTGGGTTCGGGACGACGTTCGACTTCGTGTTCTTGCCGAAGGCCGGGGGGACGGATTTGTCTGGATCCGGTGTTTAGGGATAACGTTTTTTAGCGTTTACCTGGCGCCGAATGAGTCGATTCCGGACTTTCAGCGCCGGCTTGATGCTCTGGAGGACGCCGTTTCGAGCACGGAGGGACGAATCCTGGTTGGCGATGATTTTAATGCCAGGGCTCTTGAATGGGGCATGCCTCAATCAGGCTCCAGAGGGAAATGGATTCTGGAAATGGCGGCGAGAACCGGGCTCGTAATTTTAAACACCGGATCCACGCCAACGTTTCGACGCCCAGGTTGTGAAGGAAGCATTCCCGACATCACTTTTGCGTCGGAATCTCTGGCATCATCGGTGGACGGGTGGCGAGTCCTAGAAGACTTCTCCGCAAGTGATCATCAGTACATTGCGTTCGAAGTGTTTGACGCTACTTGCCGGCGAGCACCAACACGACGTTCCCCCTGCGTGTGGAATGTCGCGAAGGTGAACAGCGGAAGGTTCGTCGAAGCTCTTGGAGCACGTAGGGCCGCGCTGGAGGGCACTCCGGGGGGTGGTGGTGTCGCAGCTGACACCGTCGTAAATTCAGTGATGAATCTGATAACGATGGCGTGTGAGGCTTCCATGCCCCGGAGAGGCCCCAGGCGCGACAAGCCTTCTATGTACTTGTGGACGGCAGAAATTGCCGACCTACGGAAGGAGTGTCATAAGCTCCGCCATTTGGCACAACGTTTGTACGCCAACGAGGAGGCATGTGCCATAAAGGCACAATATAGATCAGCAAAAAGGAGACTCAGCAGCGCTATAAATAAAAGCAAAGCTCGCGGCTGGCAAAAGCTTGTTAATGAGGTGAATGATGACCCGTGGGGATTTGGCTATAAGCTTGTCACTCGGAAAATCGAGGCTCTGTGGAAGCCCTGCATATTGAGCACCGACCAGATGGACCGCATTGTGCGGGCATTGTTCCCCAGACACCCTGTACGGGTTGATGTAAACAGCGCGGAAAGCGTCGTGGATTGCCTCCTTTTCACAATGGGAGAACTCGAAGAAGCGATTCTCACTATGAAAAACAGGAAGGCGCCAGGTCCTGATGGCATCCCGGCGGAAGTTTACAAACTGGTGTTCCGCCAACGGCCAGAATTGCTGCTCGAAGCGTTCAACGCGTGCTTGAAGAAGGGCATTTTTCCTTGTCGCTGGAAAGTGGCCAGACTCGCGTTGATCAGTAAGGGTAAAGGAGACTCGGAGCTCCCGTCTGCATACCGACCGCTGTGTATGCTTGACACGGCTGGAACAGTGCTCGAGAAGCTCATCAGGGGTAGACTCGCTGAAGCGATCCGTGCTGCTGGGGAATTATCCGCAAGGCAGTTCGGGTTTAGAACAGGGAAATCTACAGTGGATGCTGTTATGGAGGTCGTAGATGCGTTTAATCGAGCCGGGGCACACAGCCGCCGATCTCGACGGATAGTGCTCCTCATAACGCTTGATGTCAGAAATGCCTTCAATTCCGTAAGATGGACAGATATGCTAGGCACACTAGAGAACTCCTTTCACGTGCCAAGCTATCTCTTGCGGATATTGAGGGATTATCTGAAAGACCGCTCCCTGTTCTATGAGACGCTAGAGGGCCAGATGAGGATGGAAATCACGTCGGGAGTAGCGCAGGGATCCATCCTAGGGCCGGACCTCTGGAATGCTTCCTACGATAGTCTGCTGAGACTCGATATGCCCGAAGAGTCGCGCCTGGTCGGTTATTCAGACGACGTTGCGGCACTTGTTGCCGGACGCACTGTTGAACAGGCGCAAAGCAAACTAGGCATATTGATGCGACGGGTAAGCGGATGGATGACTGCTCACGGTTTCAACCTTGCGCTGGAAAAAACCGAAGTAGTCATCCTGACCAGAAGGAGAATCCCGACCCTGCGTCCCATATCGTTCGGCGAGTTGACTATAGAGTCAAAACCAGGGATAAAATACCTTGGTTTAATGCTCGACTCGAAGATGAGCTTCTTCGAGCAAATCAAAGCAGCCGCGGACAGGGCTGCAGCAGGAGTCGCGGCCTTGAGTCGGCTAATGGCGAATGTCGGCGGCCCTATATCAACTAGGAGACGTCTCCTTATGGGAGCAACGCAGTCCGTCCTTCTCTATGGTGCGGAGGTATGGGCTGATGCCCTTGACAAGGAGGTGCATCGTAAACGCCTCGCTCAAGTGCAGAGGCGGGGAGCTTTGCGAGTGGCGTCTGCTTATCGCACCGTCTCCGAACCGGCTGTGATGGTGATTGCGTGATCCCCATTGCCCTCCTTACCAAGAAGCGCAAAGCTATCTACCGCCGTAAGGGCGAAAACTTAAGAGAAGTGGTTGCCCGTGAAGAACGTCAACGCACCCTTAACGAGTGGCAACTTTCTTGGCAAAATGAGCCAAAGGGTAAGTGGACTGCGCGGCTTATCGACAAATTAGACCCGTGGTTAAACAGAAAGCACGGTGAGATTGATTACTTCCTTACCCAAATTTTAAGTGGGCATGGAGGTTTTCAGTCTTACTTGCACATGGTTGGAAAGGTGCGATCTCCTGATTGTGTGTTCTGCAATAGAGTGGCGGATGACGCTGAACACACCTGTTTTTCTTGCGAGAGGTGGGACGGCGTCCGCCAGCAGCTTTATGCAGACACAGGGGAGCTCTCTCCAGATATCATTGTGCGAGAGATGCTTAAGGGCGCTGGTAGCTGGAATCGTATTGCGCATTATATTCGGGCTCTTTTTACTACGAAGAAGATTGAACTCGACCGGCAAAGGGATCGGACGGTAAGGGGTTCCCTGAACTAACAACTCCCTTTCTCCCCTCCCCTCCCGTTGGTGAAAGGAATTCCCTGACTTGAAGGCTCCCAAAGCCGGGAGAGCGGGAGGGCTACCCCGAAGTAATGTGTCAAACGGTTGCAGGCTAGTTCTCTGATGACAGGGAAGTGTTTAGTTGGTAGTCCGCCAGCGTGCTGTTGCGGGAGTCCAACACTGTGCGTAAACGCATTCACCTACCCTACTCCCAAAAAGAAACGTCCAGTATTAAGGTCAATTTTAACGCCTATGGGGAGCGCAAACAAATATCATCCCTGGGTTCTTCTGCAAGCTAGAATACATCCTTTCCCCACCTATCTTCAAGCTAATCGTTAGTTTTCTAGAAGGGCAGAAGTTCCAACTAAAAGATCAGCAGCTCGCTCCTCCTTTTCGTTTCCGCGGTTCTATCAAGATTTGTCAATAGCATGAAGTTTAAATCACGGTTACCTGACATGTGCTTCAGCTCCCCCCATGACTTCCCGAGACGCTCGCACTCCTCCACTGCTATTCTGCGCCGCTTCAACATGGTAACTTTCGGAGTTACTGTGGAAGACGTTGTCGCAACGCCTGCGTAGTCACGTGCGTCCAATGCAGGGACACCCTGGTGACTGGGGCTGGGCTCTGGAACTCAACATTTTGAACATACGGTCTTACGTGTGTTTGGGCACCCGCAACCGAAACAAAAGGTTTTGGGTACCTCCCAACAGTTTTCAAATAAATGGCCAATTTGCCGACGATCAGCCCACGACTTAGCAACTCTACCAACTTGTTTTCCGTTAAGGAATTTTCTAGCACAGCTTTATAGTAACTGTCGAAATCTTCGGATGGACCTTGCATGCGTTCTCGCATCAGTTCAAGGATATCCCAGTGATTTGGAGAATCCTTAAACCGTTGACGAAGAGCCTCACGAAAAGAGGTCCACTCGACTTGCCCGACAGAATGGTGGTAGTCCCAGTACCAATCTGCTGCTCTGTCTCTGAAAAGAGTGTGTACAAAGTACACAGCAGGCCGAAATCCCCTTATGGGGTTGTGTTGGTAAAAGCTTCCGTACGGAAGAAAAACTTCTTGATGGGCAAAGTTGTTGATGTGCCATCAAAAACCAAGTCCCAGGATGCCAAAATTGTGTAAACATGATCTGTTGACATGGTATTAAGCGCTCGTGCCTGGCATCCATAAGGCGAATCGTCATTGTCAGAATCGTTAAAACCGTACATATAGTCGAGTCCGGATCTCTCATGTCGGTGAAAGTTCTCAGATCTGGACCTGTTGTCACGTTCGTAAAGATTTCTATTATGTCTCGCCGACCCACTCGTCAGCCATCTTGGGAGAGTGGATTCCACTGCATGACGTAGCCAGCAATGCAATTGTCGCCCCTTTTGACCAAGTTATTCGTTTGAAATAGTGCCAGACCAGCGCACTCCGATGATACGACGGTGCCGGGTATTGAGGGAGTCGACTAGATCCCAGTCGTCTTCTTTTTACGCGCAACATAATACTTTATCTCTTCCGTTCTTGACTGCGAAACGCACTTTGTAATCTGCCTTTTACTGTGTTTCCAACACTATCTATTTTTACGGGGCAGTAAAGGTTGCTGTTGACCTGGGTTTCCTCGTCCATGGCAATCCTGAGCTCTTGTATAGGCAGGGATTAGACGAGCTTGTTCTTATGCACGCGAATCTTTATTACACCCTCCCCGGCATCGGCGATCTTAGCCACGCACGAACCGTGAAAGCCCTTGAGAATTGCTCCCCACTTGCTATAATTTCAAAACCCACAGACCGATTGAGAAGAATCGAAGCAGGAGTTGAATACAGTATGTTCGGTTTTGCCATTCAGGAGATCCTCGATGACTATCTTCGACAACCTGGCCTCAACACTGGTCCATTGGGACGAGTTTGTCGCTAGCCGAATCGCCATTCACCAGCGCCATACGTAAGTGATTCCTGGCTACATCGCTGACGGGTCTCCTAGTTCATGGCCCGTCGGCTGGCTATTGCTGCTCACCTGTTTTCAGAGGTTATTTTGCGTCGGAATCCTTTCACACTCTGCTCCGCTTGTATTTTTGTTCAACTTCCTCTTGGGATGGATTGCATTTGAGAGCAGTGGGTTTTCCTATTTGCTCGTCTGTAAGGCGTTTGCTGTTACATTCCCCAACAATAACCTGGTATTTGACGATATCCTTTTCATCCCACTTGTCGGCAGTACCGACCCCCTTATTCCTCGAAATCATAATATGTATGAATCTTTGGTGCTGATCCTTGAGCAGGGCTCCATTCTGAGCAGATTCGATGAATTTCCTTGATCGGTATCAGCTACAGGAATCCTCCTTCCCTTCAAAACTGACAACTGCCTTGAAATCGTGATTCTAGTTCAAAATCGGAAAAAACACTAAAAGGAAGGCAGAAAGTTATCTAATCCCCCCCGACGGCACGACGCAGACATAGATTAACGAAACCTTGAAGCTGATTATCAGCGAGGGTCCTCAGAATCTTGGCTTTCTCCCCCCTTGAGCGATATAAAGCGAACATTCTGGACTAACGGAATCAAGATGGTGAAATTCTGAAGAATATTCCTCGTCTTTCTTGCGGCAATATGGTTTTATACACTTGAAAGCCAAGCCGCTTCTGAACTTCTGACTTCTACTACAACGCGCGCTCTCGTGACTTGGGATGCTGTTTCGGAGAGACTTCTAACTGCAAGATTCTGGCCCAGGTTAAGGAGCATCATAATTGCACAATGCTATGCACCTCGGAGACCTCTGATATAGTGAAGAACGATGCTTTCAATGACAATTACAGGCAGTTCGGGGAGACATTCGAAAGGTGACACTGTGATGGTGGTGGGGGATTTGAATGCCAAAGTAGGCTCTGACAACAACTTGCTCGGACATGTGATGGGGCGTAACATTAATGGTGAAGCGATTTTGGATTTCTGCAGCACCTACAGCCTCGTAATTTTTGGCATATGCTTCAAGCATCGAGCCTCTCATAAGGTCAACTAATAGCGACCTCGAAAAGGATCACCATCTGATGGTGGCTAACGTTCGCTTACATGTTGTTTCCGCCACTTCCCGTAAGATTGGAGTGCTGAGTTTCCTGAAGTTCATCATCGACCACTTGTGTAAGCAACCTATCGCTGGGTAGTGACAGGGCTAACTTGCTGATCAGATATTCTGCGTAACTCGCTTCCTGAGAACATTGATTAGCATTGTTCCGCTGTCAAAAATGCTCTTTCCTCGGGTATTACACAGGTCGTCGTTCAAGGCTCGAAAAGGGTGCAAATGGATGAATGTAGCGATTGAAGGCTCTATTTTGACTACTGCAAATGATGGCGGGGGTGACGCACTCAAACTCCGATACGGTGCAAAATTCTCAAAAATGCAACTTAGGGTACGCGATGTCGCAGCATGTGGATTCGGACTGTTTCCCCAAATAGCCAGACTCCAAAGAAAGACAGACGTCTTGAATGCGAAAGTTGGAGGGGCGCGAAGATAATAGCTGAAATAATACCGCAATGCATCAAAGTATACCTCGAAACGCGGGATCTCTTGCATTTATCACATCAACACCTTGCGGATTATTTTGGGACAGTGTGGGGAGTTTAGATTTTCGCTTCACCTGCTCCTCGCTAATTTCGAGAAAGCTTTCTACAGTTTGAAGAGAATCTGTATCTGGCGCTCTCTACGCAGGAGAGGCATTGCGGAGAAACCAATAGCTATTATCAAAGACTTATGATGAGGAGAAGGAATTTTTCCACAAGTATCTCATCTTCTCACCGATATTCTTTCTTTTTTCTATTGGTGACGATTTTATCCTGCCATGTCTGGAGGACGTGATCGGAAGGTGGAAGTACCAGTGGATAAGTCACAGATTAAAAAGTGGCAAGGATTCAATTGCTGACTACGCCATGCAGTGGAACCTACATTCCTAGAACGCCAACGAGTAGGTCCTCCTATGAGCATTTGGCGCAGAACATCAAAGAAGGAGGCGGGCGTCTTGGGGAGTCCTGGTAGGAGTTCAAGTGTAGTTCTAAGTAGTTCAAGGGGTTCTAAGTAGACCGCGTATGATGGCGCGTAGGTGTAGTTGACGCAATGTTACTCCGACAAGGGGTAATTAGCAACCATATATTGCATCAGAATCCTGATGTTTTGCTGAATACACCCCCTCTCCTTGATGAAATCATAGAGTTCATTCTTGCTTCTCCCAGTGAAAGCTAGCTGTTTTTTTCTGGCCGCCTTTTGTAATAGCACCATTAATGTCGGAGGTTGCCCGTATTCCTTTTCGAATCTCGGGATGAATCTCGACTGCCGAAAGGACTCCAATTTCACTCTACTATTATCCTCTGTGCAAGTATCAGCTGGTCACCTCCAGCATTATATCAGCAACCACATTTTACAATTTTTGTAACTAGTTTTCCCAATCCTCGTAGTTATTTAAAGGACGAACTGCGTACTTAATCCTTTCTTTTAAAGTATGCCTACATTGAAATCCCCAAAGGATAATCCTGTAATTCCAAACACGATTAACTTCCAAACAATGGTCTGGAACCAATTCCTTACAGTAACAAAGCGAGACCAAATAAAATTCCAAAAAGGACATATTTTTCCAGAGCCTGTCTTCGAATTCATTCTGAATAAATGGAAATTATTGAGCTGATTCCCAATAGCATGTCAGATGTTCATGGAAAAGAGGTTTCAACTCTTACTCTGGACGTTTTTAGGATGTCCTTTCTAATCTTCCACGTTTTCATAATAAAGACCCTATTGCGAAACCTTGACCCGAGATTCTCAAGTTCAAAGATATTTCTGAAGAGCATTCTCCTCTCAATCTTGCAAATGCTACAAACTTTCAAGACTTTATATACAACTGAATACGGCAATCAGTTCCATGCATACTTTATAAGTTTAGTATCCGCTTCCGAGAAAGGAATTCGATATGATCGCTACCCTTATGTCCCAACATATCATTTCTTTGTTCTCAGGGGTATGAAAATTTTCCAACTTGTTATTCTTTCCTCGAAAAATCATCCAACACACTCCAAGGGAGTTTTATTACTTTTTATTGTGTTTTATTATCGAAAGGCCGAAGTGGAAAGATAAAGATCCTTGGGGTGAAATTTCAGGGCGGCGAAAGTAGGAAGATGGTAAGAATCGAAATATGTATAATATCCATAAATGTTGTTTTTCGGTTAAGCGGATTTACATATGAAAATATTACAGGGGTTGAGGCACGATTGTGTTTCCTTTCCTAATTCTCCAATATAAAGAATGGTAGCTGAAATTCTTCAATGATTCAGAATAGCAGAATATGATTTGAAAGTAGTTTATGCCAGTAGAAAGTGCGACAAGAGCTCCTTTGCCGATTTGTCTTAAAGTGGAGTGAAATACTAAGATAAGATATTCAAGTCTTCAGTTGAATCCCTCCTTTGACCTTTAATTCCCACTTGGGGCTAAACAAGTCGAGGACGTTGATTGATTTACGTGAGGTAATAGTGGATACCTATACAGGTTGACGTGACCAGTTCGAATGTTCTGCATGCTTCGAGCTCTTTAGTCGCCAAGGGAATGGGCCAAAGGAAGTGAGTGGATTGTAATTTCCACTAGTCACCACTCGTCGCAATCCCGTAGGTAACGATGATGTGTGCTGCTTGAAAATATTTTTCGTGGCATAGTTGAAATTTTTGTAGGTTTTCAGATCGTCAATCTCTCCCTCGGTAATCAGATTTACTCCTACTGCAAGGCATTTCCCGACTTAGTCAGGAATTGATGCAACTATTGCAGTACCCATTTTCCAAGCTGTCTCCCTATTATGGTCTAAATGGCGCCAACCCTTCCTCTCCTAATAGCATCTGGTATTCTCGCAGGTGCCTCGACCTACTTTGCATAAGTGCCCAGAACCTGTATAGAAAATACACTCTGCTCTGCAGACAGTGCCCGTAGATATCGCTAGCTTCCCTAGGTGATAGTTTAGTCGTCAGTGACCAGTGAAAATTCCCAATATGATTCGAAGGTGAAATTTAAACAGCCCTTTGTGCGCTTGGATATTTATTTCCTAATAAACACCCTGGACTGCTTCATTCCTTACCAAGAGCTTGCCCAGTATAGTTCGCTCAGCTATTCCTCTCCTTTTTTAACGTCATGTTCCGCAGTTCGGGGTTCCGCAGAAGGATTCTGGCCGGCTCCTTCTTGACTAGTTTGTCTGCTGCCTCATTGCCTTCCAACCCAATATGGGCTGGAACTCAAAATATCCAGACCTTATTCAGCGAACCGGGCGTATTCAGTCTTTTAAGGCATTCCCATATCAGTTTAGAGTTCGCCTGATTGGACCCAAGTGCTTTAATCGCTGCTTGACTATCAGCCAGAATAGCGATGTTTTGCCCCCTGTAGTTCTTTTGGAGATTAAAGGAGGCGCATCTGTCTGTTGCATACGGCTTCGCCTAGAATATGCTGGTGTGCTTACTCATTGATTCCAAGCATACTTGCATTGGACCCCGACAGTAGGTCTGTTGCGGAGGATCTGTCCGTGCGCCAAGTAATCAGATCCTGGTTTAAGCCATATGTCACAACCACGCTCTCCCAATTTGCCTTGGTATTCTAACGTGTTTCAACCTTCTTATGAAGTGAAGACGGAGAAGGGTTAATCGCAGAAGAATCTTCAGGGATGCCGTTGGGCAGGTCCTCATTACCTCCTGATACACACGGAAGTCGGTGTTTGGAATTTGGTAACTCCCTGGTTCGTGTGCTTAGTTCAGTTCTTTCTGCCCAAATTACCGCTCGTGAGGTAATCATTGGCTATTTCCACGGCCGTCCAATGCGATGCCAGAGGAAAATTTGCGATAGCGCTCAGGTTCGCGCCTCCGATGTGCCGCGACATCACTCCGCCCCCAGCTGA
The DNA here is from genome assembly GCF_905115235.1 of Hermetia illucens. Taxonomy (NCBI): domain Eukaryota; kingdom Metazoa; phylum Arthropoda; class Insecta; order Diptera; family Stratiomyidae; genus Hermetia; species Hermetia illucens. The sequence goes on along the minus strand of NC_051853.1, from coordinate 17,862,232 downwards.
AACCACGCGGGTTAGCGAAGCAAACACTCCGCGTGATCTCGCCAATGGGGGTCACCGGGCAAATCATACGATTCGCGGGCGTTTTTTCAAAGTGGCTGCCTAATTGTTGATAGCCTTCAGTTGCGATAAGGACACCCACTTGGGCCTGCCCCGAACGTCGAGCTTAGAAAAGTGCTCGCCTCGTTCCAGAACTCTAAAGGAATCCTCTTATGGTGGTCCACCCGAATGAGAAACTGTTTCGAAACCCCTGGTGCTCTGAGGTGGCGGGGAGGAAGACGGGTCGGCAACCGTGTCGGCTGAACCAAAACCAAGTCGCCCAGGAGAACCTCCACGTGGTGGCACCGAGAAACGCTGTATCGCACTGGTTTGCCGGCCGTGATGCAGTAGGCGAATGCTCCAAGGCCTAGCAAGGGCGATCAGACCCGAGTCTGCACGGGGACTCATCTGAAGTGGGTTCGGTCACGAAACCTTACCAGGGGTATACTGGTACCATGGGAACCGAGGTAACCCCTGGACTCCTATACTTCAGGAAAGTTCCTGTCGTCTCTGAGTACACCTCGGTTAGTTGCGGTTGGCCCCCTAGTGGGAGTTTCATGGGGGCTGTGAGGATGCTCAAGCGAGAAGAGACCTTTGGGCCTCGACGTGGTGTTGCGTACCAACACGGGTACCGTACTCCATAGTTCGGTAGAGATTTAGGTGATGCTCGCATACACCAGTATGAATGCCAAGCCATGCACTTGACATAGACTGGTACCATTCTGCTTGTCTAACGGAGCTCTGATTGTGGTCACAAAATCAATCCGCGTCTTAAGAAGACCGTAGGATTAATCCTACGTTAAACCATGCTATCCCCTCAGGGGGGAGGGTTCGGCCGCAAGGCTTAGGCACCTCCAAGGCAACGTTGAGTAGAACATTAGGTCCTGTCTCGAAATCCCTGTTGGTGTTGAGCTCCTGTCGCGTGTCAGGAAGTCTCGTCCCTGAGCAGACTCAGCATTCCAGAGTCGCCTAACTCTGCTCTGATGTCCAGCACAGGGTCGGCGGGAATTCGCATATTCTCTCCGTACACAATCTCTGCAAGGTTGGCCATGAACTCCTTTCTTTGGACTGTACGGAGACCGAGGAGGACGAAAGGTAAGAACAGCGACCACGACGGATCGTCGTGAGCCACTAAAGCGGCTGTCAGTGCCCGGTGCTAACGTTCCAGCATAGCATTGGGCTTTGGATAGTATGCAGTAGTTTTATGCCGTTTGAAGCCCAATAGCTTTCCTAATTCCGCGAAAGGAGTATATTTGAATTACATTCCCTGATTCGTGGTGATAACGGCTGGAACACTAAAGCGCAGAATTCACTCTCGACGTGTTACGTCCGTGTTCATGGATGGCCAGAAGTATTTATCTGTGACTAGCCGGTTCGTCGCTTTGACGCCTGGATGTGCAAGGTCCTGTATTACTTTAAATATTTCCCTTTGAAAATGAATGGCCTGCGTCCCTTATCTGAGGTCTCGCAAAGTAAATAAGATCTTGAGCGGCAAATAGGAAACTCCTGAACTTGTATTTAGAGCATTCAGGCTCTGAAGCTCCGCGTCGTCTTTTTGTGCCTCGGCGATTGCCGTATAATCGACCGCGGCCGGGACTGTGACCTCCGAGATTCAAGATAAAGCATCTGCAACAACATTGTCTTTTCCAGACACGTGGTGGATATCAAAAGTAAACTGGCCGATATAACTCAAGTGCCGAAGTTGGTCAGGCGACGCTTTGTCGGGCTTTTGTCTAAGCGCAAAGTAAGGGGCTTGTGGTCGTGAACACGGTGAACGGCCGGCCCTCAAGAGAGGAAACGAAGTATTTTATAGCGAGGTACGCGGCGACTAGCTGATGATCGTAGGCGCTGTAATTGCGTTGAGCTGGGTTGAGCTGTTCTGAAAAGAAGCTCAATGATTGTCAGGTTTGATTCACCCATTGGTGAAGACCGGCGCTTTCCGCTGTATCCGAGGCATCGACGAACATAGCTTGAAGTGCATTTGGCTGAGGAAATGCCAGCAGTGTTGCATCAACAATCTGCCCGACTCAAGCGCATGGACAGACCATGGCAGACCAGGCATCCTCGCGAGAGTCTTTGGTTTTTGGTCCAGACAAGTAGCCGTTCAGGATCGCTTGGTGATGAGCGGTCTAGAGCAAGAAACGACAATAGAAGTTTAACATGCCCAAGAAATTTCGCAGATCCTTTACCTTGGTTAGTAGGGGAAAGCTCTTTATCGCCTCAGCCTTGTCTGAATCAGGTTGGATACCATCTGAGGTTATCAAGTGGCCGAGAAATTTTTCCTACTTCTGGAGGAATCTGCATTTCTCAACGTTTAGGATAAGTCTGGCCTCAAGGAGACGTTGAAAAATGCACTCGAGATGTTCCAAATGCTCAGATTATGAAGAGGAAGCGACCAAAACATCATCCATTTAGACGAAACAAAAGCTCAAGTTTCGTAAGACAGAGTGGATGAACCTCTGAAAAGTCGGCGCAGCGTTGCACAAGCCGAAAGTCATCCTAGTGAACTCGAAGAGTCCGGAAAGTGTACAGATAGCCGTTTTCAGAATGTCTTCCGGAGTGACAGGGACGCCTTGGCCAGATCCAAGGTCCTAAAAACACGGCAGTTCATAAACGATTGCGCAAAATAATGGATGAGTGGAATGGGATATCGATCTGTAACTTTTTGAGCGTTCATTTTGGAAGATAGAAATTTCCCTGGCGTGTGTAATGAGGTTTCAGGGTCTACCAAAGCCTTGCTCTGTAAGTCCACCAGCAGCCCATAATGACATAGGAATTCTGCGCCTAATATGGGGATGCTAATGTCCACCAGAACGAAAAGCCACGAAAACGTTCGGCGTAGTTCGTGATTCACGTTCACCTGCCTATATCCATAGGTACGGATGGGAGAGGAGTTCGCGGCTGCCAGTTGTAGGTTCTGTGGAATTAGGGTTTTCGGACGGGGTACAAGAAGAACCGACACCTTAGCGCCCATTTCTACTAGAAAGCAACGTCTCCTTAGGGGGTTGAAGTTTACAAGGCGACTTGGTACTGCCGCCGAGGCTCCCAGCGAGCCTAGTTTCTTGTTGCGTTAAACGTGCATCTAGTGGTGCATTTAGTCGCTGAAGCTCCGTATTTATGATGGTACCAGCAGATTGTCGAGGCCGATGAGAATCCCGGCATGCGACTACCCGAACGCCCATTTCGGGAAGCATATCGTGATTGCAATCGAGATCTACTTTTGTACCTTGTCTCGGGAAACTTCCGCGACCACGGGACGTGCGTACACCTCGTGTACTTTGTCGGCCCTGGCGAAAAACACCTCCTCCGAGTCCCGATCTGGTCGCCATGCGTGAGTTGGGACCATTCTGACATCAAACGAACATTAACAACGGCTCCAACATCTATCTAAAGTCGGACAACTTTCTGAAACTAAAGATCTTCATAGAATCTTAGGATTACTATGGCTTATTTTCACTAAAAGAGGTGGCCAAACTCTTCGGTGCTAATACTCAATCTAAGTTGAACGATATTGTCGGGCTCTACCATCGAACGCAGAAGATCACGACCATGTGGAACTAGGCCCGTCTTGAAGCTGATAATTTTTCTCGAGCTAGGAAGAAAACTCGAAGAAAAACTCCAGGTTTGTTCAGGTCAGATGATCTGCAGAATGACGCTGTGGTTCCTAGGGGACCGTTTTTTTATTCATAAGATATCAGACGTTTTAACGAGAGTTGCTTTCGAGAGACTTCTGCTAACAGCGTCAATAGCTAACCACGCTCATCTTCTCGCGACAACCTTTTGTACCTTGAGTCCTTGGCAGACTTGTCAGAGTCGAGTTTCCCATCCTTATTAGATTCAGTAATTTCCTGCTAACAAACTATCACCGAAACTCCGGAGCTGCAAGCCTGGTCTCCACTGAACTCCATCCACCCCAAAAGGGTCTATCTAGGCCAACTCGACCAAAATGATATCAATTTGAAGTTTCAACTAGTCTAGAGGGTGCAGAAATTGAAGATAATACAATCACCGATACCACCTCTGGCTCCAACGGCATCAGACTGGTGGGATACCGGGCCCAAATTAAATGGGAACTACGGCTGATGGAGAACGTTCTACCACATTTTTGGATCAATGATGCACCAGAGTGAAGGTCTGTCGGGAATATGCAACACTTGAAGGCGCATTTTATGTCCCAAATGATTCAAATCATGACACAAGTGTTCTGGGCAAGGCTAATCCTTGCGTAGCTAACTAATTTCACTCGTGTAGGTCCAGTCATTTCGGAATAATCAGGAACATTTTCCATTTTTCCAAAGCCATTCTAATGGCCCCTTAATGAAGCAACTCTGCGTTCTACTGCAATCAATTAGAATCAATTGTACGTGTTTCGCTTTAGTCCCGTGTACTTTTCCTGTAAATTGAAACAGCAAACCCATCCCCACCATGTTATGTTTCCCTGCTAGGCTTTCCGCGCAAATAATTGGTAAATTTAGTGTGGCCAAAATTAATTGCCCAGTCACTGTCCCATGAAGATTTGTTCATCTCGTGTAACATCGTTATCTAGGACGCGGAGTAGCGACGAATTTTCAATTTAAATTACCACTGAATGATAGTCATTGAATAGTAATTATGTGTTTACGTAGTCAAATTGCAGCCTGCACCACAGTGAACGTAATGCAGGGCTGTCAGGGTGCATCCCTCGCACTTTGTTTTACTCAAAGGAAACCATGTCATGTGTCGCATTGCAGAATATTCATGTAAAACAGATTGTAATTCTATGAGGTTAGTATTTAGCGGAATATAACGTTTTATTAAGCAAAAACTTCTTTTTAACCATTTCTGCGGGCGGATTTTAGGTTTGTAAGGTAACAAGCAACGAAGTATCTTATAGACTTGAAATGGAAGCAAAAATATCTTTTGCATTTTCAAATTAAATTCAACAGGATTATCCCACAGGACATGCACAAAATTCATTGCAAGTTGCGCGGAACTTACTGTTAAGAACACAATTTCGATGGTCATCCCAAATGAGTTAGTCCTTTCACGGTTCCTATCGACACATGCTTCGCTGAACACAGAGCGTCGTTGATGAGCAATAATTTTCCATCGCGAGCCCTGGATTATAACCGACATACGCGGCAGTGACAGCAAGTAAAAGGTTTTTCCACCAGGGACTTTTTGACTGAACAGAATATAATGCTGGGTGGATGTGCTGCGTGTGAAGGTAGTTCAAAAGTTGGTATCTGCTGTAATTGACTCATGAAACCCAAATGCGTGCAACATTTTCTTTGATTAGGATATTCACAGAAACCCTGGGGGAATCGAGAATTTCAACCCCTTCATCATTTCCGAGTCATAAACTGGGGTGTGGAACGATGTGACCTACATATATGCAGACGCCAAGGCTCGATCCTTAATATCTTTTACATTGGAGCCCCACGAGTTAAATTGGAAGCTTGCCACTTCTTTACTTTCTAGGTTTCGAGATGTAATCCTTGGCCAAATCCAATAAAAGATATTGAATGATTCTACGTGTGGGCTATCACCTTTAACCTCAGCTCCTTTAAAATTCAAAGCTCATAAACCTGCTTTTCTTGCACTTTGTCCCTTTTTCACAGCTAATTCATCATCGAGGCACTACAGACCATTTCGAGTCTTTAGGATGGGCTTCAAGATGTTTTTCCTCCAACTATCTCGATCCATCGATCGCGTCCTTCAATTGCGTAATCCTACCAATGATACGCTGTTTTTATCAATAGAACTTGCCCAGCGTTTTTGGGTTAATTCCACCGGTCTCCGTCCTTCTGTCCTCCTGTTAGCCTTTAGGCATATCACACTTTATTGTATTCTCAACGAATACGGGCACGCGCAGAGATCTACCAACAACTTCGTCGAGCGGAGAAGCGCCCTCACAAATGGAAAAAGGGAGTTCGGGAGAAGCGAAAAGTCTGCAAACTCGAAACATGCAGGGAGCAACCTCAGCAGGCGTGGAAGTTTTACCAACAAGTCAGCAGGATGAAGCCCTATACAACTCGATACTCATCCTGCCGAGACAAAGAGAGAAATCTGATTTCTGACAGAATGGCCTTATAGGAACGATGGGTTGAGTATTTTGATGAATCACGTTGCTGAGTATCATCTATAAGATATTCTCCGCTATCTTGCTACGATAATATGCTCAGAGAGACGGTCACACCTTTTTCTCTTGCGAGAGGTGGGACGCAACTTTATGCAGACACAGGAGAGCTCTCCCCGGACAACATTGTCAGAGAGATGCTAAAGACCGTTGATGAAAGAAATTCCCTGAATTCAAGGCTCCCAAAGCCGGGAGAGCGGGAAGGCTTGCTCGAAGTAATGTGTCAAACGCTTCCAGACTAGCTGTCTGATGACAGGAAGGTGTTTAGTTGGTAGTCCGACAGTGTGCTGTTGCGGGAGTCCAACACTTTGTGCGTAAACGCATTCCTATCCTATCTACCTATCCTACTCCCAAAAGAAAGATTCTGACGAAATTAGTTAGTCTGAATAGGTCGACCTTGACCAATGTGCGAGGCTGGATGAAAGCAGTAAGATCACTCTCGAGACTATTGAACATCAAAAACTGGGTAAAACAAGGGGATGCCCTATCATGCGTCCTCTTTAACTTGGCCCTGGAGAAAGTGATTCACTATGCAGATATAAATGCAAGAGGTACCATCCTTTTCAAGTCCACCCAACTACTGGCCTACGCTGACCATATCGACATCATAGGAAGAACGACCCGAGACGTACAAACTGCCTTCATCCAGATCGAGCAGGCGGGGTGAGATCTTGGGCTGCTCACTAATGACCAGACGAAGTACATGGTGGCAACGTCAGCGCCAAAACCAAAACCGAAAGAACGGACAACATCGAATCGCACTGGTCAAACGAAAACAATGAAGATAGGAGACTACAACTTTGAGACCGTTGAAAATTTCTCCTATATAGGGACGAAAATTACAACCAATAACAGCTACGATGATGAAATCCGCGCACGGTTGTTGGCAGCCAACAAAGCTTATTTCAGCGTTCAAAACCTGTTTCGCTCGAAATGTCTCACCATAGGGTCAAAGCTCTTACCGTACAAGACTATGATCTTGCCAGCCTTTATGTATTTAGAAAGAAAGGTGCGAACTCTTGGACGCGTTCGAGTGAAAAATCTTCCGAAAAACTTTTGGCTCTCTACATGAGGATGGACGATTCCGTAGCCTACATAACGACGAAATCTATGAGCGATACCACGATCGTCAGGTTGTGGATAAAATCCGGTTCAATAAGTTATGGTGGGTGGGTCACTTAATCCGTATAGGTGAGAATGATCCACCCCGGAAAGTCTATAAGGGCAATATCTATGTTAGAAAAAGAAGACGGGCCATACCCTGCCAGAGATGAAGCGATGGCGTAGGTCAGGACGCCAGACAGCTTTTAGGGATATCGAATTAATGGACTTTGGCGAAAAACCGGGATGTCTGGAGTTCCTTATTAAGGCAGGCCTAGACCGGATACTGGTTGTTGCGCCGTTGATGGTGATAATACCATACTTTCTGACCACTTGGGTCCAGGCCCATGGGTCACCTGATAGGATAAGTTTAGAAGAGATGCTGACTGTTGTCTCTATTTTTTCCAATGTTGTTGGTTCAATGCTCCCATTCAGCTTCGTCCCTGTTTTTCCTTTAGATGTTGTCTCTATGTCTCGTTATTCTTGTCAAGTGCTTGCTGGTTTTCATCACCCGTTCAATAATTTCTCCGGCGCCGCGATCCTTATCAAACCATTTCCTCCGCTGTCCAGCCTTTCTCGTCGGATTCTGGAAAATAGTATCTATTCATTTTTCCAGTTTTGCCTTTTACTATTTCACTTTTAAATCATTTTTTAATTCTAGATCCTGAAATTTCCGAATTGGGTTCATATTTATGCCGCGTGTCCTTGAGATTCGACACCTGTAAACGCTTTTTGTCATGTTATGCAGTTTGCTCGTTGAAGATAGTGCGATCTGGGGACGCCCATGTCTTCTTGTGAACGTGCTTATATGGGAAGCATGTCGGCGTGGGCCGTTGTCTTTGGATCCATCATGGAGACTCGAAGGCTTTAATAGTTTGTTCAGATAAAACTGATGTATTTAAAGGAGCATCTTCGTTCGCATAAAGTCAAAGAAGCAAGGGGGGGGGGGGGGGGGGAGGATCCAAGGAATCGCCGTAATTGCTTCTCAGTTTTCAGATTGCTTCATTTCTCTCTAGGTCTACTCAAGAGGCTTACACTCCTTCCCCACTGTTGTGGGCTACATATTTCCAGGTTGAACACTTTCGATCATTCATGGATAATAGATTCCATTGCTTGGCGTAGTCAGCAGTGGAGTCTCCCTCGACGATTACCTACCTCGTCGTGGTAAGGGCGCTCAGTAAAAAACATCCTCAAGGAGACAAAAGGTGACATCTGAAGCCAAGCGGTAATCGAAACACCAAGCCAAGCTGTATCTACCGTGTCGAGAGCTGAATGGTTACATGGGTTAAGATGTGGCCGTAAACGGTGAAGTCTGGGTACCAGGCAATCCTCAGTTTCAACTAGCCTTGTCTCAATTTACTTTCCCCGATAAAGCTGAGACCATGGCGGCCAATTATGAGAAAACAAAAAAACAAAAACCTTTTAAAAAACTAAAATTAAATTGCGATGGTGATGATCCAACCCCAAGTGAAGAGGCAACCCTAAGGTCATCGATGGAGAATCTGAGTCTAGATCCAGATTCTCTACTTACTCAAGTGGTAGCCAATCTAATTGCGACCCAGTCCTTAACAGACGAGCCGAAGCAGGTCCCTTCTATCAGCACTCCTGACCCCAGGCTCCAATGGGCACCACCGGCTGAGGCAAAAGCCTTGCTCATGGGTAATCCTGTCCATCAACAGCAAACAGCCTTCGGGCAAACCGCCTCCAGACAAACCGCCTCCGGGTAAACCGCTTTCGGGCAAATCCCAACCCACGGGCTGTGCCAAAACGATCCGAACTGTTCGAAACAAAAAGCAGTAAAGAGGGCTCGGCCGGCAACGGGTAGGCCTTCAGTTTCAAACTAATTCTAGCTGTAAGGATTGCAACCTTGCAAAGGGATTAAGCTTCGCTTTGACTTTGCCGACGAAGACACGAACGAGCGCCTCCGGCAATACTACTCCTCCCTCAACAATGTGTGGAAGGGTGTGCCACTAACCCTGAAAAAAATCAAGGATTCCCGCAGCCGATTGGAGAAATTTGATCTATTGCTGGCAGGCGAAAAGCCTTGTGAGCAGCATTTTTGCTGTCCCTTAAGAAGATGAAAATCCTAGTAGGGTTTTTAACGGGACACTGCTCCTTAAACTACCATATTGAAAAGAATGGAGGGGGAGGGGGGGTTGTTTAAAATATGTGCAGCTAATGGGAAGAGGAGGAAGAGACGGCCCTACACCGTATATGCAGCTGCCTGGAATCCTTAGATCTCAGACGAAGAGACCGTGGTAAGGTTTTCTTCGATGAAGTATCTACACTCTCTCTGCCTCTAGAGAATGTTCGCAAATTCGCTAAACCCTGCGAACGCCGTAAGCAGGAAGTCATTCAATAGGCAACTTATGGGGGCAATATAATGGGCCTAACAATGGCCTGAGTGCTCGCTGCTACGGCTCCCCCCCACTAAACTAAACTAAACAGCAATAGAGTTGGCACCCCTATTCAGACTGAAGCCCATTCACTGCACTTCCGGCCTCTAACTAATACGTGTGCTGGTACCTACCCCATACACCGACGTAGTTTTTCATTCGAAATTGTATCCGGCCAGATTACACAGATGCAAAGGGGCATTTTGCTGAGTAACCCTCAAACACGACCTTTACGTGGTGAGGTAGGTTACAGTAATTCACTACTACACTTAGAGTGTCTAAAAACACATGAAGATGGGAGTAAGGGAAGAACTCCCCAAGTGGTAAGGAGTGGCAGACTTCGAATCAACCCGAAACTTTGAGCAAACAAACGACAACTCAGATACGAAATTTGGAGATCCAACCATGTTCCCGCTGAGACATTTGTGGGTGACAAGCGTTTTATTTCAGTCAAAAGCCTTTAAGCAGTGCTCGCAGTGCGGTCGGCCATAGAGAAGAATGTAACATGAATAAGGAAAGGAGAGAGAGTGATGAGATGAACTGGAAACCTGATTGTGGCCGACCTGCTGGTGGCACTGTTACCTAATTCTTACAGCTTTACCTTACCTTCTGTCGAAAGTTCTGCAGAAATTCGCTTCCATATACCAACATTAAATCAGAGGAAGGTTCGGCAGAAAGAAACCCAAAGGAATTGGAACTACAGAATAAATCTTGCCTGTTTGAACCTTCGTTACCGATGATGTGAATGCAGCTGATTCAATACTGGTATATGGAAGCGAATTTGTATAGAACATCGTGAACCTGAGAAGGCTCTTGGCCGATGCTAGCGAAAGTTACTGCAAGAGAAGGCGAGCCTTCTGGAGAATGAATAGATAGTCATTACTGCCTGCTTATAACATAGCCCGATCACGAGAGCTCCTGTGCCAGGCTCGGATTACCTTACAACTCGCATTGCCGAAGCTGTGGAGAAGGAGTGGAAACCCTCATCCACTTTCTCTGCGATTGCCCAGCTCTGGCTAGAGTCAGGTTGCGGACACTGGGTAAACCATTCCTTGGGGACCTCTGAGAGATTTCTAGCTGCAGGGTCGGAGAGCTGCTTTCCTTCGTGAATGCTACGGGTTGGCTCTGAAGATCCGAGCCGCCGGGCTCTGCCTACCTGCTCCTATAACAACAGTCACGGTCTTAGGAGTTTGTGAATCAAAACGGCTGTGCACCAAAGCGCTAATTGGGTTCCTCGGAGCGGCCACTGATACCTATCCGTACCATCCAGAGAAATCAGTCGTTACGAGGCAGAACTTTCGACAGAAAGCTGATAGACGCCGTGAAACCCCAACAGGAGCAGACTAAAGTTATGTTTATACACATGCAGGTTAGTCTAATTAGCATGCGCCATGTCAAAGCCTCCTCTTTTCTACTGACTGCTGGACTGGCAAAGCTGCAACACTGACGTTATATATTTCAAGAAGAAGAATCATAGGTTGCGTTAAGGAAGCAAGAATCTTCTGATCGATTTTCAAGACGGTGAGCATGTGTACTGATGCCAAAAATGTTAGAACCACCCATGCTGACACAATTCTGGAACTTGGACCTAGTCGAGGTCATCTTACAATATAAGATTAATGGCAAGAGGAGAAACTTCATGGTTGCTTTTGTTTATTAACCTTTATAACCTCCCCTGCCGCAATAACTAAGGGATCTGATGGTGAATGCAGAATCAGGTGGCCTTGAACTCTTAATGGGATCTGATACGGACCCTCTACATATTTGTTGGGGAGTAGCAAATGCAAAACAATTAAACTTCATCACTTCAGCTGGTCTCATGACTGCGAAAGGGGGATGTCTGGAAACTTTCCTGAGGCGAACAGTTGACATAAAAATCTGCGCTTGACTAGAGACTTGGAATTCAATCTGATTGAACTGCAATAAGAAGACGGAATGTTAGGAAAACGGATTGGACAGCTTCTTGATAATAGAGTGCAATTCTCTATGCGACTAAGGACTTTAGAGTGCTTTGATGAGAAGTGTCCTATTACCTGAGGCAATCGAGACATAATGACGGAATCTCGGGAAATCAACCGCGACTTTTGAATGGTGTTTGTAAAAGCAATAAGAATGACGACTGGTTAAATTTAAGAAATTCACAGTGTGAATATGAGAGCATACTGTGTAAAAGCGGACGACGTCTGCCTAGCTATCGTTATTGGGTTTATAGCTAATTTAACGACAGCTTCAGGTGTATTGCCACCATCTCCGGAATATTCTCCAGTGCCTGTTTCAAGAGCTTCGACGAATTTCTCAATATTCACCTTCCAGCCGTTGTATGAACAGGAACAGTAGCAGGCTGGCGTACTGTGATAAATAGCATCAACCATTTTGAACGCGACGTATTGATGGTCATTGTGAGAAATCTTCCAGAACTTCCACCAGTTAACCAATGACAGCAGTGATTCTGACGCTAAGGTAAGGTCTGGAATGCTTTCTTCTTAGCCTGAACAAACGAGCGTTGGTGTGGGCCCTGTGTTTAAAGCTACGAGTCCTGTTGTCGCAGCCCGATTCTAATGCTCTGGCACTGGAGCCATACTCAACCAGGATTTGTGCGACCGTGCCTGAGACACCGTCCTTCAAAACGTCAAGTCTGTGTTGAGACATCACCGTTGTGCCATTTGGAGTTGCATAGACGTTGAAAACGTTATTCCTGAATACCTCCACAGGGAATTCTGCTAGCAACTCGTGAGCGGTTACGAATCATGTTAGGCGCAATATCTACAATGTTCTCACCCGACATTCCATGATCCCTACATAGAAAACAACCACCTTGTAGAAGCGTGCCCATATTCTAAGCATTTAAAGCACTTGGTGGTGGCTACCCGAATTCGTACCCCACATACGAGCAAACCAATCCTGATTTCTCAGCTGTGAAGCCAGCTTTTAGCCTTGAGAATTCACAGAGGTGATACCTACCTGGACAATTGTTATCTCTGGGTATTGACGTCTGATGACCTCTTTTGCTTCGGCATTTTCTGTAAGACAGTCATAATCTTGGATTTCTAGAGATTATTTAGGCTTTAGGCTAGAAGCCAGAAGTTTCTCTTCCAGTAGCCCCTTGATCGCCACACAGAACGTGTCTTTGTTAGTTGTTTTCACACCTATTAGTACGACGATTCCGTCCCTCGTCGCTAAGGACTTCTGGAAAAGTTTTGTCTTAGGTCGGTTTAATTAGTAGAGCTGACGTTCTTGTCCTCCTTTCTCTCTTCAACTTTTCCTTAGGTATTCCAGTATTTATATCAGCCTTGGTACACGGTCCCATTATGGCGTGGGTTGTTGTTTCCTCATGCCCTTCTTTGTCCTGAAGACTACCTTGGAAAAATTTCCACCAGGAGTATCATACTCTTTTCGTCTTTCCCGCCGGGAAATGTGGTTGCTTCTATTTTCTGTGCATCTTTCATTCCTCCTCATGTCCACATGGAGAATGAAATGCCTTTGCTGGTGTTTTTCTGAAGGAAAGTTGGGGACAGCAGGTGTTCCATAGCTTTTCCGCGACTGTGTTCCGCCTCGGCTTATATCCAAAGTCATCTGCCCAGTTTAGTCGATTTTTTTTTACCTCTTTCCGGAACAGAAGCTTTGTAACTCTGCACATCGGCCTTCGTCCTGACTTCAGTAACACTTTCTCCCGTCGGGTATTGCAAGCCTTCATGCCTCCTTCGCTGAGTGCTGCGAGGAGCGCCCAAATAGAATCTACTCTTACTCTTTATCTTTCCGTTTTACTTTCTTAGTTTTATCATTTGTATTCTCAATGGAAGTGTGACGAGCGGATGGAAAGCAGGGGAATGGCTGGAGTCTTGTAGAAGAAGCCCTTACTCGAACTCACTGAGGTCTGCGTTTAGCTGATCCCGGAAGCCACGGACGAATCATCATTGCCTCGGGACAACGCGATCTATGAATATCAGTTCAATATACACTATTCGACTAGCACCTTAGCAGAGGTGGACTCATATCACTCGTTTGGAATCGAAAGATATTACTCTAACGGGGTGACGGATTATTATTATTCTGTTAAGGGAAAGTCGCACCGCGTCCTTGAAGAACTATTGTGCCCCTTTTACTGATTATAGTGTACCTGTTGATCATAGTATCTCAAGCAGGCCTGTAACCGTTAGGAACTTTAGTATGTTCCCCACTTCCAGAAGTTTCAGCTTTGCATCTGGTATTAAGTGTTCTCCCAGATGTATCGACCTACTTTGCACAAGTGCCGGACACTGTCCCAGGACGTGCATAGAGGTTTCGTCCTCCTCCTCACAGAACCTGCAGGCAGTGTCCGTAGATATCCCTAGCTTCCCTAGGTGATAGTTCAGCCGACAATGACCAGTAAGAATTCCCACTATGATTCGGAGGTTCTTTCTGGTGAGGTTTAAGCAATCCTTTGTGCGCATGGGTTCGTATTCCCCAATAAGCACCTTGGACTGCTCCATCCCTGGTAGGCCCGCCCAATATAGTTCCCTCAACCGTTTCTCTTCGTTTCTTAGATTCATAGCCATGAAATCGTTTCCGATTCCACAGAAGGGTTCTGGCACGTGTAAAGGCGTCCCTGCTCCCTTCTTGGCTAGTTCATCCGCTGCCTCGTTACCTTCCAACCCAGCATGGCCTGAAACCCAAAGTATCCAGACCTTGTTGGACGAGCCGAGTGTATTCAGTCTTTCAAGGCATTTCCATACCAGTTTAGAGTTTACCTGGTTGGACCTAAGTGCCTTGATCGCTGCTTGGCTATCGGTGAGATTAGCTATGTTCTGCCCCCTGTAGTTCCTTTCCAGATTAAAGGAGGCACATTTGTCTATGGCGTAAATTTCCGCCTGGAATATGCTAGTGTACCTGCTCATTGGCTCAAATTACATTTTCCTTGGACCAATGACACCGGCACCCGCTCCTTCTGCTGTGAGGGATCCGTCAGTGTACCAAGTAATCAGTTGCTGGTTGAAGCCGTATGTCGCAGCCACGCTCTCCCAGTTTGCCTTGTTATTCCAACGTGTTTCAAACTTCTTATCGAAGTGAAACCTCGTTGTCATGTTGTCCCTCGGTATCAGTAATTCGGGATACCGCCTAGAAAGGATATCAATCTTCCTTCGATTTAGGCAGCTCCCCGCCTCACTCATACTACCGGCCATCCTGAATATTGATCTCCTTGCCTGCATCTGTATGTGCAGATGGAGAGGGGTTAATCCCAGAAGGACCTCCAGGGATGCCGTTGGGCATGTCCTCATTGCCCCACTGATACACACGCAAGCCAGCCTTTGGAGCTTATGTACTTCCCAGGCTTGTGTGCTGAGTTGGGTTCTTTCTGCCCAGATTACCGCTCCATAGGTAATCATTGGTCTTACTATTGCAGTATATATCCAAAGTAATATCTTCGGGCTGCAACCCCATTTTTTTCCTGCTATGGATCAGCAAGTCATCAGAGCCCTCGTGGCTTTTCGACAAGTGTTTCCGACATGTGTCTTCCAGAGTAATTTTTGGTCTAGCGTGATTCCCAAATATTTGACCTCTGTTTCTCGTTTCACCTCCATATCATCTAATGTTATGGCTTTGAGGTGATCCAGCTTACGCCTCCTAGTGAATGGTACTATGGTGGTTTTGGTTGGGTTGATCCGCAGTCCCACCTTCCTGCACCAGGCACTAGTAACCCTTAATCCAGTTTGGATTCTATTACATAGGGTATCTTCATATTTGCCCCTACAGATTAGAACAATGTCGTCCGCGTAGCCCTGGACTTGTATTCCAGTATTAGTTGACACGTCCAGGAGTTCCACTACCATACTCCACATCAGCGGCGATAGTACTCCACCCTGTGGACAGCCTTGAGTGGTGTTCATGACAATAGAATTTGTACCTGTTTGTACCTCTATTTGTCTGCTTTCTAGCATTTTGCCCATCCAGAGTGCCAGGGTGTTTCCCACTCCTTTGTGGCTCAGGGCATCCTGTATCTCTGTGTGCGATGTGTTGTCGAATGCTCCTTCGATATCCAAAAACGCGCACAGTGCAATTTCTTTTGTTTCTATGGCGTCCCGTAGTACCTCTGTCAGCAGATACAGAGCAGTTTCAGTTGACCTTCCTGCCCGGTAAGCGTGTTGACAGTGATGTAGGGGATTACGCTTTAGAACGTTAGTTCTAATATAGTTGTCTATGACCTTTTCCACCGTTTTGAGTACGAACGATGTTAGGCAGATTGGTCTGAAAGATTTAGGGTGAAAAGGATCCTTTTTACCCGCTTTCGGAATAAAGACCACTTTTGCCCGTCTCCATGCCCTTGGTATGTACCCCAGTGCTATGCTCCCCCTTACCACCCTCAGAAGAGACCCTAAGATAATTCCTAGGCCTCTCTGGATAAGTGCTGGGAAAATGCCATCTGCTCCGGGAGATTTCATTGGTTGAAAAGTTCTCACTGCCCATCTTAGCCTAGCTTCTGAGCATACCTCTTTTGCTAGTTTCCAGCTCTCTTTCCTTCCCCTTTTATTCGTTGTTGGGGTGCCAGGCAGATTATTGTCGCCTGCCACCGAGGGGTAGGACCCCGGGAAATGAGTTCTGAGAAGCAGGTGTACCCTGTCCTCCTCATTCTCGGTGAATGTCCCATCTTCCTTTTTCAAGCAGACAGAGGATATTCCCCCGACTTTGGCTACAGCCTTGTACAGCCTGGTTGCTTCTGTGATCTGTTCAATCCCTTCACAGAATTCCCTAAAGCTTCCCTGATCGCGTTGCTATACGCAGTCAGTGCATTTTTCTACCTCCGCCAGTCCCTGGTTCGTTTTGCCCGGTTAAAGAGTTTTCGTACCTCCGTTCTCATTCTGGCTAAGTTCCTGTTCCACCATGGTACATCCCTTGATGACTTGACTGTCTTGGCCGGGCAGCTGGCCTCATATGCGTCAATGACGATTGTGTTGAGGTCTTCCACCACCGTTTCTAATACCAATTCGCTCCTGATGGCACCGCTCCCTTGAAGGTGGGCAATGTTGTTGCTCAGGTGCATTGTGTAGGATTCCCAATCCGTTCTCTTGGGATTCCTTATTATTCTTTTTATTTCGGAGTTACCCTCGATGTCGAATCTGATTATCCTATGATCAGACATTGAGGGTTCATCCGACACCCTCCAATTCCTGACCATCCCGTTCATTAGGGTATTTCCTAGAGTTATATCTAGTACCTCTTGTCTGGTGCTGGTCACAAATGTTGAAGTGTTCCCTACGTTGTATATTACTAACTTATTACTAAGAATAAATTCGAGAAGGTACTCACCTCTACGATTAGTGTCGCTGCTTCCCCACACTTCGTGGTGGGCGTTGGCATCGCAGTCGAGAAGAAGTGGTAACGCCCTCTCCTCGCAATACTCCGTCAGCTTTGCGACTTGTTCCGGTGGAGCCCGGCTCTCGTCTCCTGGGAAGTATCTCGATGCTACAACTGCCTCTCGAGTGCTCCTCCCGGCTTCCAATGAGACTTGGATAGCCACAAGGTCCCCGGTTAAGAACTCTGAAAGACATATGTATTTTAAATTACGTTTGAGAATTATGCAAGCTCTTGGTTTTTCACAAGAGGAGCCCCAAATTACCTGCATGTCTCCTCCTTGCAGACCGCGAATCTGCCCCCGGTACACCTAGGGCTCCTGAGCCAGCACTATTCCAATGTTCTCCTTGGAATTCGCCCTTGCAATCACTGCAGATGCAGCTCTCGCATGGTGGAGGTTTATCTGGGCTATCCTAGTGCTGGCCATTGGCTCCGTTATTGTTTGGAGCTCTTTTCCACTGTCGGAGTGTCACCCTCCTCCTCCGACATGGGGCTTTCCTGCGCGTCACTGTCCACCCCGAGTCCTAGGAGTCCTAGGTCTAGGTCGTCCAGCTTCTGCTCTTCACTGGGCAGCAGGTCTATTTCCCTGGTTGATCCAGTTCTTTCCGCCTCTATGGCTTCCGCGACTTCTTCAGGGACCTCGGTAAGTTTTCCACCCGATGCCTCCTCCGAGGTCTCTTTCCTTGGCTTTTCCTTGTGCACATGCACGGGTATGTTGCCAAATCGGTAGTTGATATGACAGCTCCGACGTTTAATTGCCTCTAGGGATTGGTCATCTACCCCAATCCTGAGGAGTTTACCCTTTCCCTCCACCTTGCTTCTGAAGACTTTCCATAGTCGAGTATGGAGATCTTCGTTCTGAGCAATTAGGAGTCTCATAAGGTCTTCCGTTATTATTGCCGCGGCCTTTGGGAGAAAAGCTGTCACCATGTGGGCTCCTGGTATATCATCTCCAGCACATGTTGACAGTTCCACCCCTTCCCAGCCTGGCAATCTAGGAATTATGGTTCTAATCCATTCTGCGGTACCTTCCGTCGCGCAGTCCACCAGTATAAGGCCTGGTCGAAAGCGTATCCCGGTGAACACCAGTTTCGACGTCCAACCCTTGATCATCTGTTTGACGATAAGTTCCTCAATGATTTCCTGTTCCTCCCGAGTGAGTATTTGCTCGGGAAACCTTTTTGGCAGTATGGCCAGTCGAATGCCCTTGACCGCACTAGCATAGCTAATGCCGGGCTTCCTGGGTCCTGCCTTCACTCCTGACCTGCTCGGGTTTTCTCCTCCCGTGGGTTCAGGTCTGGGTTTTTTGGGAGCATTCCCTTCATGCGGGCTGATCTCTGCTGCTCCCCGCTTCCTCGGCTCCGGTAGAGATGGCTTAGGTCTGTCCTGAGCCTTCTTAAGGGCCTCTTCTGGTTTCAGCCCTTCCTTCAGATAGCGCAGGTACCATTTAACCCCGGCGCCACTGAGACCTGTCTCCTTCCTGACGTCTGTTATATTTATCTCAGACGTGCTTTTGCTGGTCCCTGCTCTTTGAGCAGTGGTGTTCGTTGGCTGTAGTCCACGCAGTATACCAATGCTCACCTTGGATCCACTGCTTGACGTCCCAACTTCTCCCTTCTTGGGTGTAGTCACCTGGCTTTCAGTAATTCGGAGACGTGCCTCCGCCTGATTAACCAGTTTTGGTGCGGTACGGGGCCCCGCTTTTTTGGTTTTTGTTTTCTTTTCTGGTGTTGTACTCATTTGATTCCCACGAGTATGGGGGTTAAGAGGTCCACCGTGCCATAGCCCCCCGTAGCACGGTAAGATCTAACTGACACACTGAGGCGACCAGGTGTCAGTGAGGCTCCGTTCGAATACAGTCAGTTACCCCCGACTGCAAACTATCCAATGGGCACGGTTCGCATGACACCCTGGATTGGGGGAGGGGTGACGGATGCGCACTCCCGACTTGCCTCCATAGAATGAGCTACTAGTTCTTAGCAATGTGCTTCACCTCACGATTTTCCGAGAAGCGTCTCCTCCAGAATCTTGTGCCACATTCTTTCCTAGATCCAGGAGCACAGAAGTTTCCTTTGATACGTTCCACGATTATTTTGGATATCATGGATATACTTTCGCCGAAAAGTACCTTATATTCAAGTTATCCTAGCATAGATTTCAAGTGAAACAGGCTGTGTTTCACTGGTATCTTTCAATACCAAACGCCCGGTATAGATTCCATTTTCCTCGTAAAGGACTCTAAACTCCCCAACTCTAAAATATTCAAAGTGTAATAATGAGGACCTAATACTCGAATGCAACAGCAATAAAACCTTCAGGCTAAATATTGCACATCATCCATATTAATGTTGCCTCTTCTGTCAAAAGTAATGAACGCCCTTTGCAGATGCAGTAACATGAGTGAAACACGAATAGGGCATGCAATGGCTTCCTGGGTAATGTAGAATGTGAAGCCTTTCCTCTCATAAACATTCGTTCCTAGAAGTAACATGTTGAAACGAAGGAGGTCAGCAATTGCAGTCTTTAGGCTTCTTCACCAGAACAGGAATACCACGCTTTGATCAATTCCAATTGTTAGAAAGGACTCTCAATGGAGGTTCTTCGTTCTGTAAACTATCGAAATAGTTTCAGAACCATTCAATTCCCTAAATATGCTGATAGCTCTTAAGAGTTCTCTGCTCTAAACACAAATCAATGAGCAAAGGATTTCAGGCTTATTCCATTCCTGAAATCAGCCAGCACCTGAAAGTGATTAGTTCACAAAGGTGTCAATAAGCATCACCGTGCAGGCTTGGAGCTTTGTTGCATGTGTTCCTCGTCATTGTAATGGAAGTTGGAAGAGGTGGGAAGGACAGGCAGGAAAAAACTCTGCACTGCGGTGTCCATTTTTCATTGAAAGACCTTTATGTTGAACAATTGCTCGATAACGCAGTTTTTGTTCAACCACTGCACAATTGAATGAGGATTTTTCCATTTGTTTTCCGTCTGTTCGATTTTTCACTGGGAAAGATTGACGACTTTCAAATAGCATTTTATTTTGCTGCAGTTGCCGGACAATGTGTGCAGTCCACATGGGCAGTAACATTTATCACCATTTTTTTCAATTACATAAACTGTAGCCACGTTTGGTAACTTATTAATGCATTGATGTTTGAGGCGATTAAAATATGGCTCAACTTGCAATCATACATGAAAAAGTTTGATAAGAGTTTCTTCTGTACTAATTGATAGATAAATTGGAAAAACTGCAGAAAATTAATGGGGTGAACTTAATATATGTCACCAGTGTAAATTTTGCCTTTGTTAGTTTTGCGACAGATCCACTTCCCTTTTCTTTTTGTCTCCGGCCTGAACATTTGAGTCGCTTCTTATTCCACGTCAACATTTCCTCTGCGTTGGCTTATGGGAGTAGCGCGGCAAAAGTGACGCCCCAGCTCCTTAAGCTGCAATCTTCAATGCATGCCTATATTTATCATGATTCTCTGGCCTGAGGCAATATCCAAAGAAGAACTAGATCGTGATTATAGGGAATAGGGAGCAGTGACTGTAGTTCAGGTCCAGGGACGAAAATGGGCATAGAAAAACTGCCCCCAGTGAGATTTGAACCGCGACCTTTCGTACGACAGCCTTGTGCTCTAACCACTCAGCTGTCTGGACAGTTCTAAGCCTCGAAGAAATGCTAGGGCGTCCACGTTAGTCGGCGCGACAGAACGGACTCCGGTCCTGTCAGAAAATGGGCAAATGCCCTTGATGCATGGCTAGCGTCAGGGCGTAAGTAAATTAGTCCGAGCAAACAAATACATATCTGCACCCTCACTGGAAAGACCGAGAAGACGAGAAGACCGAGGAACAAAAGCCCTCCCTAAAATGCGCATTCATATCTCCGCTCTACAAAAAATCCGATGATCTGGTGCCAAAAGCTGTCAAATAGAAACTGCGAACGCAGTGAAAATGGCTATAAACTTCCCTATTCTGGTAGCCCAGAATCTCAATAAGGTGTTG
Organism: Hermetia illucens; assembly: GCF_905115235.1. Lineage (NCBI taxonomy): Eukaryota > Metazoa > Arthropoda > Insecta > Diptera > Stratiomyidae > Hermetia > Hermetia illucens. Next base: position 17,841,253 of record NC_051853.1, on the reverse strand, counting down.
TCCTTGCCATCTCTGAAGGTTTAGCTGATGCCATCAAAGAGGTGGAACGATTTGATGACCGTATGAAGACGTTCACTATTACATCAGTTAGTCGCACCATTCATTCCTTCACCCGATACGCACTAGAGACAGGTCGACTTGATGCTGGGAAATATGGCTTCTGGAAACTTCTCGATGCAAAGGCTTACAGTGTTCTTACTGATGATCACATCATCATTGCAGGCGACCTTAATCGTCATGTGGGTAACAAGTAAGACGGTAACCGGTGCTATGGGGAAAAGGGTTTTGAGTGCGCAATGAGGGTCGATTTTGGAGACACATTTACCGATTGTCTCATCTTCCTACATTTTGCAGTCGGTAAACAGCACATTGACAACATTTTCATAAGAAGCTGACATATTACCAACGTCACCGACTGCAAAGCCGTTCCCTTTGAGACCACCTCACCTCAACATCGGCTTTTGATTTCCGCCCGATAACAGCTATGATGATAAAATCTACGCACGATGGTGGGCCACCAAAAGAGCCTATTTCAGCTTACAAAAACTGTTCCACTTAAAACGTCTTACCATAGGGTCAAAGCTCTTACTATACAAGACAATGATCTGGCCGCGTTCGAGAGAAGAATCCTCCGAAGAATGTTTAGCCCCCTATATGAGGATGGACGGACGAAATCTATGAGCAATTCTACGACCGCCCGGTTGTATATAAAACTGGACTCAACAAGTTGCGGTGGGCGGGTCACCCAATCCGTATGGATGAGGATGATCCAGCCCAGAAATTCTATAAGGGCAATATCTGCGGTAGAACAAGAAGTCGTTGCAGCCACTGCCTCAGATGGAGTGATGGCGTAATCGAGGAGGCGAGACGACTTTTAGGAATATCGAATTGATGGATTTCGGCACAAACCCAGATTGTATGGAGCTTCTTACTAGAAGGCCTAGACCGAATACCGGTTGTTGTGAGGTTTATGATGATGATGAGATTCAAAGTCTTAGAGTGCAATAAATTTGTATAAAAATGACAACACTATATGGTGGGGTAGCAGGTCAACCACACCTACTCGCTATCGCTAACGGTTACGTGAAATCCGCTTCAACACCCACCCAGGACTTCCCAAGATGCTCGTACTCTCCCTCTGCCGTTTTGCGTCAAGCGCCCCTGGCCCGACGCACTCGTCGGCCATCTTCGGAGAGAGGATTTCACTACATGGCGTGGTCTGCAATGCAGTTGTCCCCCCTTCAAAATGTGTCACCTACCCACTGCCACTCCCGTTTTCCATTCACAGTCCGTACAAGTGCCAAGCTTGTGCACGGATCAAGTTCTTCATTTGAGATAGGGTGAGGCAAGCTTACTTCGATGATACGGAGCAGGCAGGTATTGATGAAAGCTTGGAGCCATTGGGAAACTGTGAAGTTCACTTTCCGTATGACTTATTTTCTACTTGGAGATATTCTCGCTCGCGTTATTCAGTATATTTGTCGACACATCAGCAAGATAGCTGTCTCAAAGTCGAGCGACAGCTGGTTCGTACAAGTGATGATTTTAAACTTAGGGGTGACAGCTCTCCAACCCTGCGAGAAGTGGCGTACGCAACATGCAAGCGAACCTAAGCGACCATCAGGTGGTGATCCTTTCCAGGCTGATGTCAGTGTGTCTGTTGTTACACACATGCAGAAGGTAACTCCTAAATCTACTGCTAATTGGTGCTTATATGACATCGGTCAGTTGTGGGACCAATGACGAGGTGGTAGAAGTTTCAGAATTCCAGTAACCTTTCACCATTACCGTAGCGATCACAAACACCGTGTTTCCGCATCACATGTCCTAGCAATGTTTTGCCAGATCCCAAATTGGCATTCAGATCACCCATCACGATCACAATTTAATCTTTCAGAAGCTTCCGCTAAAATGCATTTAATTATTTGAAGAAAGCATTTTTCTGCCCTATATCGGAAGTCTCCGTTGGTGCGTAGCATTGGACAAGTGAGGGCGCCTTGCAGTAGCCGTCAACAGCAACCCGACAGCGGATTCACGTCTATTGCCACTTGGCTTTCCAAAGTTCAAAAGCACATTGCAGCAAGAGGGAGAGGAGTACTCTTCATAGTCCCACCATCTTACTTTGCTTAAGCCCAGTGTATCTAGCTTATATCACGGGAATTTCCGCTCAAGTTGGAGGAAACGAGCATTCTGAGGACCCTCGGTACCATTGTCGAGGAATGTGTGCACATCCCCGAAACCAATCATGGTCCATTTTCGATAGCCAAAGGTCGTAGCCTTGAGGTCAGTCCCTATCCGTGGCGTTGTTGATGTTTCGGTAACATTAAAGTTTCGAAATTTTCAGGTTGGTAGCCAAATAATTTCTATCTCTTTTAGTCGCCTGTTAAAACAGGCAGGGAAGACTTTGGGTGTGTTCTTAAGACCCGACTCACAGGACCTAGTTTGGCTTATTTTTATTTTTATTATACTCTATAGTATAGTCGGACATGGTCGTCGAACATCCCCTGGGCGACAAAGGCGAACATACGGGATTCATACCCTGTTTTGATTCGCCTTGGTTGGTCTGTCGATGTTATAGCATACGAGCTACAATTCTCTAGGGCCTTCCACGATTTGTGCCTCGCTAAGATGAACGACGCCTGAGAGGGAGTAAAGCCATTCCCTACAACAGCCAGGAGACATGTCGCTCTAAACTGCTTTTCCAATCCCTGCACCTTCAAAATTCCAGAATTTCCATGGACGACTTGGTAGCCATCAAGGAGGAGGGGGTAACTACTAAGTCGCCCTTAGTTCCTATGAACTGTAAACATGCTGTGTAGAAGAGACAAAGATCGCTGGTCCGACGGGGGCTAGCAAGTCCCCTACCAAGCAAATCATGCTGAGGGTAATGCAGATAAATCTGCAGCACTCCAAGTGCGCCTCGGCTAATTTACTTGCCTTTCATCTAGAGGAAGACATCGAAGCTGCCCTAATAAAGAGTCCTTGATCGGAAGCAACCAAACCATTAAAGCGGTCCAATGCAAATATTATTATTTATTCCACAGCACAAGAGACATTGATCAGGACAGTCCTAGATAATGTATCTTCGTGAGGAGGACTCAGCATGCTTTTCTGGATGCTAATCTATGTTCCTGGGTCAAATAGGAGTAGGGGGCGGCGTTAGAGGAACAGAATATTTCCTTGGCTTACATACTCACGACCGATAAGCTCCAGCAGAAAGGCAACCTGTTGATAGGCTGAGACGTCAATGCAAGGCATATGCTTTGGAACAGCTCGGAATTCGTCGAAACGTTAGTCACTCTTTGATTTTATTATTGGTACAAATCAATCGGGATACAAATCAATCAGTGTGTAACAGGGGCAGTACATTAACTTTTCATTTTCCCAGCGTGGAGAACTGCGACGGTTGGGAGGATTTCCTCAATATCACCCTACTAACCTGAACCAGGACCACAAGAGAGGAAGTAAGTTGCTTCCCAAATGATCCGGTCCGTCATCAAGTGGATAACGAATCAGGACTCCCAGCATCCTCAACAAAAAAAATTCGCTTCGGCCTGATCTATGTTTGAACTTAGGATGGATTTCACTTCATTATAATTCGCACTCATGTCGTGTTTGCGATTATATATATATGGAGCAATTACCACCTGTCACTACTTTCGGTCACGCTGCTTCCAGGGCAGAGGTGAGGTAGCATCAGATGATTTGCAACTGCCATGGACGAAACCCTCAGTCAAAGTTTTTGATCCTACCAACCGACAATGTAACTCTTAGGGTGGAGACTGTCTGACGAGAAATCGTTTACGGATCATAGTTGAATACCATTCGGTCTAGCTTTCTTGACAGAGGTCTCCAAACCTTTCAGAGACCCCAGGAGGTTCGATTGAGGTCAAATTATTAAGAACAAACTCTCCGGCGCACAAATTGGTAAGATTGTAACGAGGCGGAATCAAAGGGTGGGGCTCTGGAAAAGGCTTCCAAAACCGCCTTTATAGTCTCGTGCCCTGTTAAATACAGCAAGAAGACGCCGTCACCGTGGTAGACTGAAGATCTGTCTAGCCTTAGGAATCTGACCAGGGAGATCTCCGTCATCTGCTACAGGCGCAAATATTGGCAACCATCCAAACCCTGCCTGAAGAAGTACAAGATGGCCATCAATCCTGTTAAGATTCGGTCCTGGGTAGACTATGTTGATCTGTAAAGCTCAGAAGGATTCTGTCCAAAGAAGATAGGAGCCGATGTTTTCTTCATAAGTTGGCTGGCGCATGTTTTCCAAACCGAAAACGGTCGGGCGGGGCCATGAGTTGGCAAAAGACTTTCCAAAAAGACTTCACCTCTTTTGTGTTAAAAAAGAAAATCCTTTTTTTTAGTTCCAGCACGCCAACCTCAAAGGCAAATCTATAGCAACCACTCTACACGAGGTTACTGCAGTACAAGCAGCAGTTAGAGTATGTGCCTCCTGGATATAGAAGGAACACCATCAAGAAAGCTTTAATCAATATTGGATTGGAGGGGTACCTTATCCATTGGAAAATATCCATGCTAAAAGCCAGGATAATTCAATCGGATCTAGGAAGTAGCCACTAACCAGAAATGTGAGCAGAGCCACGCTTCAAGGTGGCGCTATCTCTCCTGTGCTCTGGTTATAAGCGCTGGACGAAATCTTACGATTTTTGGACAGAAGCGGGGTGAAGGTGGTGGTGTATGCTGACGACTTGGTAACATTGGTGTCAGGCATGTTTCCCTCCATTATGAGCGGCATCATGGATTGGGAGATGCGGACTCGGCATAAATCCAACTAAAACAGACTGATGCTCTTCACCACCAAGAAAATTTCACCTTGCGTGGTTGAATGAACAAACATTGGCTTTTTCCTCCAATGTAATGTGTCTGGGAGTAATCCTGGATCCGAATTTAAATTGGAGATTCAACAGAGAACTGTTGGTTAAGGAGGCCTGTATAGTCTTCTATTCCAGCAAGAGGACATTGGCTAAGAAATGGGGACTTCCGCTGGGGATGGTTCTTTGGATGTACACAATTGTGATGCGTCTCATCACAACGTACGGCTCCATTGGATTGTGGCAGGCTTTGAGCTAAAAGTACAATGGAGTGAAGCTTAATTGGATTCGAGGACAGCGCATGTAAGCGCATTTCTGCCTGGCAGATGCTCTCGATCGACTCGTACATACCCTCTCCCTAAGCCTCCCCATTAAATATGTTGAAGCGTTCAGACTATAGTAACATTCTAGACGCAGCACCTTGAGATATCTGGGCGTTCCCCGTGGACTGCGTCAAACGTAAGTCGAACGTCACGAGAAATTTTGCTGTGGAGTTTTCAGGCAGCCACAGAATTTTGTACCGGTGGATCAAAGATAATCTACGGAGTCAGTGCGGGAGTTTCGCCAATGCACACAGTGCATCTGAGTCGAATGGCCTCCAAGGTTTCGCCAGTGTATTCCCCGCGGAAGTATTGGCGATACAGAAAGCCTATTGCCTCAAACATAATATAGGCATTCTGACCAACAGTCAAACGGCCATTAAGGTTTTGTACTCAGCGGCGACTTCTTGAAGGCTGATGGCACAGTGCAGAAACGTGTTGAACAGTCTGACATGACATAATTAAAAGTTTGCCGACATTTATTCAAATCTATAACGTTACAAATCAATCGCTTAAGCCAGAATCTACATCCCCATGTTCATATGTACCCAAAATCATTTTCTAGTCCTAAACTAGTCCAAGACCAGCCCGTAGGCAGTCTGGAGGCAGCCTAAAGGAAGTTCAAACCCAGCCCGATACTCAATGTCGGAATAGACAAATGTGATATCATATTATAAAATCACTTTTATGATGCGGTGATGTTTGGTAATGCGGTGATGTTTTATAATGTGGAGAATTTAGGTAATACCAAAATGTTGTAATGCTTGGTAATATTTGAATCACGTTCGGGGATGGAAGGGTGATATTACGCTTTAAGGTGATATCACTTTAGTAATATTACCTAGATAACCTACCCATCTCTCTCAGACTGGTTGAAAAGGGTGGGATCGAGAGTGCCTTTAAGTTGAGCATTTGCGAAAAAAGGAACAAGTAGCCAGGAGAGGAAGGAGTTATTAGAAAGGAGGATGATTAAGATAATCACTATCTGTATGATCCACTTCATCTATAATTGTCTCAATGTATTGAATGGAATTGTAATAAGAATCACCTGTGTTCCAATACTTAGTTTTTCGCGTAAGGTTTGGGCCAGGGACGAGAGGACTCTCTAGTAATATGCTACTCTTGCGTAGCAACTGATTGAATTTCGTGCCTTGTATGTGCTTCGGCCCATCAACTTTTAAAACATATTTGTGCATTATTAAGTTCCATTCCATATACCCGAATAATGGAACCACTCCCGACTCCCACAATATCGAGCTCAATTGTTCGCGCATTGAGCCATTTACCGAGGAATTCACTTTCTCCTTGTTGGGGGTGAAAATCGATACTTTCCATTTTGCCCTCATAAAATCCGCTGTACCACATTTTTAATGCTTCTGAAGCAAAAATCGAAAGTTATTATTTTCATTCGATAAATTTTGAATATGTCATTTATTACCCTTGATTTATGCCGAAACAAAGGAAACACTTGAAATTAATTATGTCATTATGAGAACTTTTTTATCAAGGACATCGGAGCCTTTTCAACGAAGGAGCAACTTCTCTGGCGTATTAAATTTCAATGGTTTGTACACTCGTTGCAAGTAATTCTTTGCAAATTTGTTTTCGTCGAAAGTTATTGGTGTTGTAAAAAGATTGATGATAAGGATCTGGAATAACGAAAACAAAGTAAGGTTGCCGAATATCGCATTATATTGTGTTGATTCTGTGTAGGGTTTGCGTCAGTAGATACACAGCATTCAATTTAGGCGGATGTTTCTGGGAAACTTTCGTAGGTCCTGAGGCACTTCAGAATCATTTTAACGATTATTGATGTTTGCCACGCTCATTTCTGGTCAGCAAATATGGGAGAAGGGTTGTTTGCTTGGAATTTAAAGTGATTATAAGATATCAGGGTTTTCGCTCTGTTAATCCGGACTGCATGTGGAGGAAATCGTTAATCGATAATATTACAAACGTATAAACGGGTCATAGCTCCACGTGAATTCACAAAGAGACTATTTTTGGGAGGCTGTTCAAGAACAGATTGTCTAGAAGGTTGGATAGCCGATTCGGCCCTCATTTACGCACAGGAATCCATTTATAAACATGATGAAGAAAAATTGAAAGGACCAAACGACTTTCCAAAAATGTTCAAAGAGGCTCAGACAGTACTTACAGGCTTAAACAACATCTTTTTTTTAAATAAACAAGGACTTTTAGATTTTTTTAATAAATAAGGACGGCTGTTGGGTATATAACACTGAGAATTGAAGGCCGTCAATCGATGCATTGATCTCACCTCCGTTCCATATGGGGGTGAAGTGATGGAAAGGACTTTTGCCTTGTCGTTTGCTTGCCTCTTTGCTGGACAAGTTCGGGAATATAGGGAGCCCCTTTAACACTTCAGTGCCGCACGTGTTTTTTGACAACACTTTAGATGTCCTTTAATCATATTTCGTTTGGGTTCGCTGTGCCTAATTGACGCTTTTCAGCGTTTACCTCACGCGATATGGATCTATACAAGCTTTTAGCAGTAGGCCCGTCACCTTGGTGGACGAGATTAGAAACACGGAAAGGAGAATTCTAATCGGAGGAGGTTTTAACGCCAGATCTCTCGAATGGTCTGTGTCTTAACCAGATTCTGGAGGCACAGAAATTTTGGAGATAACCGCCAGGCTTATTGTCCTAAATACCGATAGCACTCCGACATTCCGACGCCCTGGTTGTGAGGGCACTATCCCGTAACTTTTGCTACGGAGTCCTCGCTGTCAGCGGTCCAACGGTCGGAAATACTGGAAGATTTCACGGCCAGTGTACTTTTTTTTTTAAATGACGGCTCTTCCCAATGTTCTGCCGTTCGCCAAACACCTACCGATTGGAACATCGGGAAAATCGACACCGCAAAATTTGCCGAAACTATTTCAGGATGAGTAGATCAGCGGCAAGACCCTCAGCCCCTCGTAAATTGCCCATGTACTAGTGGACGGATTAAATTTAAAAGCTATGAAGGAACTGTCTCAGACTTCGGCGGATTGCTTGGTGTTCAAGAGGCCAAGACGAGGTGCCAATTAGATCTGCAGAGAACAATTGTTGGGGAAGAAGAACTCCGCCCAAATCAACAGGCAGAAAGCACGCTACTGGTGGGAGCTAATCAACGACGTAAACTGGAAGCCATGGGAGTATAAGCTAGTTACCAAGAAGCTCGTTGTCCATCGGCCACCCTGTTCTATAGAACCAGCGGAGATGCAAGAAACCATCCTGTCCACCCCATCCGAACTAACGCTGTAGATGAAGGAGTAAGGCATACCCACCTTCTACTGCAAAAGAACTAGAGAAGGCGGACCTGTCCACCAGGATGGTATGGTATTCCAAGCGAAGTGTTGAAATACAAGGCGAACTTGGTATTTGGGGCATATAATGCATGTTTGACAGTGGGTGCTTCTCCCTCCCGCTGGAAGGTTGCGAGATAAGCAAGGAGAAAGGAGATCCCGGGACGCCATCCTTTCAGCATGTTTTAAGTTTTTGAGATAGCTCTCTACTTACTCATTATAATGGCGCCCAACGCGGGGCCTTACATTTGCTAGGTTCATGGCCCGAAATTCGTTCGGTTTCGGGTAAGTAAATCAACAAATGCATGTCCCCCTAAGGAGAAATCTGTAGAAAGCATTCTCTCCAACTCAATGAAAACTTGGTATTTAGTGCCTACGGCGCAGCCAGCCAGAGAGAAAAGTACAGCAACTCTCACCTTGGAAGGAACTGGTTACACCCACCCCGTCCACAATACTGTGGCCACAATCTGCCCGTAAGCTTAAGCGGAAGGTTCGGCAGAAGGAAACTTCAGCTACCGAGGAGCGGGGACTACAGGTTGAATCATGCCTGACAAAACCCTCGCCTTTACTCTTACTAGGGAGATTGGAAAAACCGGGATCTGGTGGCATGGACGCTACTTATTTAACGCCGATATGTGAAAATGGAGCCAAGCGTACCGAAGATCGTGAGCCTGGGCATACCCCAAGCCGGCGATAGAGGAAGGCACTGCGGAAGAAGAAGGTGAAGACAGGTGGGGACAAATAGCATGGTGTTAAAGTCACTGTAATGAAGTGGATCTATGCTAAGCTAACGCAGAGATTTCTATGTACTGAAGTGGATACTGATCGCTACTTATCAACGGAAGCGACGAAATACTGCCTTCAAGGAAGTGTGCTATCGCCACTTCTGTGGAGAATGTTGATCGACTCACTGCTATGTGAATTCCAAGATCTGCCAATACACGCTCGAGCTTATGCAGATAACGTGGCTGTGCTAGTTGTTGGTCGAGATCTCGGAACGGTGTATTGAAATACGCAACGTGCTGTTGGTTTGATTAACACTTGGTATCTCAGGCATGGACTTTCCGCAAATCTAAATAAAACTTCAAGTGTATTATTTGCATAGGGGGGAAATTGAATGATCTTTGCCTTCCAGAGATGTGGGGTATAACCCTTCAGCTCTCCGAAGAAGTGAAATATCTGGATGTCACCATAGATAAAAACCTCCTATGGAACAAATATGTAGAGGTAGAATTGAAACGAGCTCTCACAGCCTACGGGCTGGGCAGACGGACCGTTGCCTCGACATGGGGACTCAGCCCTCATGTGATAATATGGAACGACCCCATCCACCAAGCATGCTTCAAACAATTCTACGAATATGACTGGCCTCGACTTAACGGTCAGCTTAAGGGCTTTGTTTGCTATACCGTCAAGGCCGGGCGTTTTGTTGTCTCCCAGCCTAACGCAAATCTCTAGTACTTCTTCTTTCGTTACTGGGGGTATTACAGCCACATCTAAAGATGTCTATAGACTGTAACCCCTTGTGTTCTTCTGAGGGAACAAAGCCTGAACGATTTTAAGTAGAAGATCGGGACACGCATTTTGTGGAGCTGCCGACCTCTAAATTTCCCCATCACAACCCTGTAGGCGCTTCTCCACGGGTCTATATCCGCCTCTGCGCAGAGTTGCTTGAAGCAGTCGCTCTTGCTTTTCTATATAGCCGGCTTCAGGTTTCTTCGGGCTTCCTTGTAAGCTCGCTGTTTCACCGCGTGACGTTGGCCGAATTCAACACTTGCAGCATCTCTTGAATAAGATTTGCTCTTTAAAGCGATAAACCACCCATCCAATACGCACCTCCTCGACATGTAACAGCTTGCGCATTGCTTCTGCTATCAGCCAGATTGTCGCCATCTATGCACCTCCATAAGCCTTTCTAAGGCTTACAATGGATGCCTCCTGTAAGTCATGCAATTTGAACTGCTCCGTTAAGGCAGTGTATATGTCTGCCTTAGAAATGACCTCATCTAGGTCGCCTTGCACTACATAACGATCTCACGCTTTTGAGCATGGCCCCGGCACTCTCCCCAAGTAAATTTTTTTCCGCTTTGCTATCTTCGGACCTTTTTAGTTCCAGCATGAGATCTCCCTTTTGGTTCCTCCGGACCCTGCTTACATTCTTCCCCCCTCCCAAGTCTTTAAGATCAGGGCCAGCTTTCACTTTTCTTAGTATGTTTGCATAGGAAATGATGATTGCCTCGGGCGGATCCTAATTCTCCACTTCCTTTTTTTGGCTTCTTTGGTCCAACCTTAGTCCAAACGTGAGGTAGGTATTTAGGTATTTTCCCGCCTACCAAGGTTTTAGGCCCCTTCTTCAAAGCGGGTGATACGCCTTTTTATTTTTTGGGAACCTGCTGATGTCTTGGATGTTTGTCTTCCTTTTTCCGAACCCTCCTTTACCTCTGCCCATCCGCGAGTATACGGTGCGTCGAGTGCGTCATCGTCGAAGGAGTAACTTTAGGGCTCTCCTTCAAATCTTTTTCATCTACCCGCGATTTGTTGTATAGAACCCTGATTGCTCTCACCATATTCTTGGTTGCTGGGTGCACGCTGTGTTTACCTCTGATGAATTCTGACAACTGAATAATTTTCGCTCCAAGCAAAATGAAGGATGACTCCTCCAGGTCGGACTTCTGTTCCAAAGCCTCCATTCTTCATTTCCGCCTTGGATATAGGGGGAGAGCTCATAATCGTTGAGCTTCTCCTGAGCGCAACCGGCTCTCGATGCCGAGGAGCCTCCCCTAACTCTTTATGGTCGGATGCGGTTGGTGTCACGACGGCTTTTAATGACCAAGAATGTCCCTTGGGGACGTACTTATGCGCGTTTGCTATGGGTGTTCTAGGGAACGAGGTTTAAACACCTCCTGGTCTAAGCGGCTTGTAGCATTAGATGCCATGGTGAACAAGCTCTCCACCACCGAGGCACTGCAGTCGAGGGATATTGACGACCGGGAGCCTGCTTGCTCATTCCCAAAAACTGCCAGTATTAGTATTCCGAGCCCCTGCACCATAAGTTTATACACCTTTTCTTCGTCCATATTGGTCTATTATTCTGGGTAACTTTTCCATAGCCATTTTTATACACGGGTGCGTGGTTTTCTCCCACCTACCCGAACTGCGCATAAACATGTCCATGTACGCATTCGTTCGAATGCGTACAAGCACACATTCATACACATCCGCCGAGTATTCCCTTATCCGCACGAAGGGACGCGCCTGATGGGAGATCTGCCAACTCCTCACAGCCCTGTCTGTCCGTCTGTCTTTCCGTCACACGCATTTTGCTCGTAAACTCTTATAGCAATTGGCACCAAATTTGGTGAAAAGGTTGGAACTGTGAATGCTCACTTATACAGGGAACTACATCCTTTTAATTAAGGGGGGAGGGGGTCCCATACATGCAAAAGCCGGGTGTACATTTTTTTCACCAAATATAGCCATGTGGGGTATCAAATGAAAGGTCTCGGTAAGTACTTTCCGAAACCGATCTTAGTTTTGAAATTTCTCGGAAAGGTGGGGAATGTGGGTGGTCGAAAATGATCATTTATTAACAGGCCCATTCGCAAAAACTGCGCAACGGAAAAATCTGAAAAAAAGAGGCTGCCACTATATGGTGCCTCTGAATTACCCTCCATGTCGATATTCTTTCAAATAAAGGTGATAATAGTATATTACTATAATTTTTAGTAATTGACTGTAAAACCCCCCTTAAGTTCATCCTAGATTGTAATTACCCGTTGCACTTTTATTGGTTTTATTTTATTTCAATAACAGCCTTTGTCTCTTACATAACTCTGTATTGTGATTTTGTGTTATTTTCTTTCCCCCAATGCTTATCTCAGAAAGAAACCAATTGGTAACTGGATTTCAATATAGTATCATCGACCAGTTGTTCTTATCCTTTGTTAATACAACCCCTTCTCTCTTCGACACTCACTGTCCATTAAAAAGTAAAATTCAACTTTGAATACTTCTTAGATAGTCTACGAACAGCAAGGACAATTATAGGACGTTGAAAAGTCTTAGCGATTCAAGAAAACAATTCAAACACCGAAACAACAACTAAAGTGCAACTAAAGTGTGTTTACTGCTCAAAGGATAATGCCGGAGCAGGGTAATTTCCTGTTTGCTTTGCGAAAACTGAAGTGTAACGAAAAGAAGGATACAGCCCCGAGCAATAAGTACCGCCACAAGTTTTTGTTTTCTGTCTTTGAGTGGATCCCTGGCAACTTCCTCTCCGTCATCTTTTCAATTTGTTCTGAGAAAAAAATATTGACTTGAATGGAATACTTTTTCCACTCTCAAGATTTTCACTGAGAAATCAATTGATATTACAATAGTAAATTTTCTTTTTCAAGTTTTTTGACTTTGAATATGAACGGGAATGAAAATGTAATAAAATGACAAGAACAAGTGGTTGATTTTTTGGAGCATGTTAGGATCTTTGAGAGTTGAAGCACTTTTAAAAAAATTTACGATGTCCCAGTAGATTAGACGTAACAACGGGAAGAGGATGTGAAAAATCATTCAAAAGAACAATTCATCTTACAGAAAGGTTGCAATGTTTTGTTTTGTGTCACAAAATAGGACATTTGTCCACAAGAGGCATAATAAACCGTCTAAGAAAACGAGGGTTCCAAGTCATGATTTCAGAACTGAACTACAATCATCGAACGACTTATTTTCCGTAGTGATTTGTAACACACCCGAGTACCGGAGTGAGAGTACGAATCGGTGCCCGTCGTTGTAATTCACAGTGAGTTCGAGTCACGGTGGGACTCCCACCAAATTCTTAAAACTAAAACCACAAGGGCCAAAAAGGAGTTGCCTCAAGAAACAAGAAACCATCGCCACTCTTGAAGGGATGGTAAAACAGATGTTCAAGGGGCCCAGTGCTCAACCCATGTCAGCAACAGAAAAACAACAACCGCAAATCATGGAGCAAGCACCCCATACGGAGGGTTCACAAAATGTAATAGCACCAAAGCAGGGAGTACTAACTCGTGCTAGACCAACCACAAGCCAGGCTGAGACAACCAAGCGAACAACGACGCAGTAAGCACTTGTCTACTACTTCTACAGTCAAGAAAATCCTGGGGAAAAACAATAATAAGTTCTTCGTTCACACATTTCCTTACAAAAATACAAGCAGTCTTATTCTCCGGAGCCTTGATTCCTTTTTCTTGTTGAAAACCTAAAGACACAGGGAGTCTTTACCGTCATCAGCGTTAACCACTTCATCACGCCATGCGCAACAATGCTTCAAATACTGGAACTTAGACCAAAATACATCAATTGAGGGAGGAATGACCAACCTGCAAAATACCAAAATTGTCCAAGTTTCGTTACTGTCGTGGAGCGGAGATTTGCTCAAAAATAAACGTCACCCTCCATCCGACCACCATTCCAACCAAACCCCCTGTTCCATGCTATTACTAACCTTGCTTTCATACGTCCGTCCAAGTCGCTTGCAGACGCCATTCAAAGCAGCGCTATACCATTCTTCCGGTTCCAACCAGCATACCCTATTAACCCCGCCCCCCCTTAATCACGATTTGCTCAAATTCGCCAAAAAATCGCAAGAGTTCCTGCAACTCACCAACCACATCATCGACCAAGCTCGTTGTTCCTTGATGAAAATCAGTCCAATAGAACACTCTTGTGCCAAACCAAGTCGCACTGCAAATGCAAACCCAGCTTTCCCAGTCGTTTTCTGCACTGATCGTCTAGAACCCAACCCTTGTTCCATCTGTGACGGTACATCTTTATCGCAAGCAGATTCAAATTATCCGAAATTACTTTCATTTCCTTCGAAGCCCAATCGTCTTTGGTCTTCGTTGCTGGCATTTTCTGCCTCGACCAGTCCCCCCACATCCACAGTGGAAACTCATTAATCCTTAGGTCGCCAGTACATTTTGGTAATTCTGATAGCATACAGCAAACAAACATCTCAAAAACTATGAAATCTAATTTCACTCCCTAATGATATCTACCCACAAACTCTCCAGTGGAGAATCTCCGTAGTCCCCCACACCTTACTAGCAAAGTTCTTAACCTTGACTAATCAAGCTGCCAACGAATTTCAACCCTATACGCAAACTGCTTTCAAAAACGTCTCTACAACATCGAGTTCACGCTGGTAAAACATTATCCCCAAGCACACCATTGCAACCTGTTCATTCGCCGCTAAATTCTCGAAATCGCGGTTAACAAATCAATTTTCTGACTCCAATCCATCCAATTCACACAAAACCTCTCCAACTATCCCTCAATTAACTAGATCGCCGGGAGAACTTCCTTGTCACACCGATCATCGTCGACCGTGACATCTAAAAACAAGAAGAAATGCCATCTCTAGTCCTGAAAAAATATACCTCAAGTGTTTCCACCTTCCTTTACTCAGTCATCCACCATTGATTGGAATAGTGTTTGTAAAGGTCCTATCCCAATCTTGATAGTAACAGGCCTATCTTCATCTGCCAATTAGCCAATCTATTATCGACGAAAATTGCACACTCCCCGACTTTCAGTTGTCAATCGACTTAATCTCTTGGTTGAACACGCATTCTTGACCTTATAAGGGAGATTCCGTTCGGTATTAACCTGAGGACTTCAACCATACCCTGCCTCCCAGATCTAAGGGAAGCTTAGGACTCTGTATGGTAATATTGGTTTTAATCTTGCTGAAATCCACAACTTCCATTATCATCTGTGCAGGGAAATCCTTTGCTTCCTAAAGATTTTTCATCAACATGCATATGTTCAGCAGGCAGACTTCACGGTCAGTCCTTTCAGCCACTCCTTTTCCCTCTCTTGAATACTGTAGCTCGCATGGATTTCCAATTGAAGGATATCGACGCTTTACTCGTCGGAAATTATTCCTTAATGCTCAAAAATGCTTAAACAACATAGGGATGACGCAGAAAATGAGGAGAGACATTGAAGTTCTTTTCCACAACATCCATGATATGTCCGTTCTAACTGTGAAGCCACCTACCTAGGTGCTTCGAAGATACTGAACCGTGTCTGCAAATCCTTTTATCGGAAAATATTGCGCCAGAATATTCCAGGAAAATTTGGCTCTCCTGTTGGAAATAGTTTAACAAACTTCTAATAATTTTTGACTTTATTTCGCAGGCTCAAATAGAAAGGCTGCACGTGAGAGTACGAAAGATCCTAAAATCTACAAGAACGAAGATCATTCCAAATACATACATTTCCAACCGAATTCTATACGATTCCTGCCTCCACGTATCTATGTATATTCGAAGCTGTCATTCGGAACTTTTATTTGAATGATAGTTTTAAAAAAAAAACAAGGACTGATCGGGCGGTCAAAGGGTAGTATAGGTCCAAGGGCGAAACGTGAATGGGTACCCACGATGTAACATAAAACCGGGGAAATGCTTGCTGATCCAACACTGACAGCTCTACTACCAAACCCTACCTCCACCTCCACGTGGTGTTCGCCGGGAGTTCTTTCTTAATGAAAAGCTGCAGACGGAGAAGGATGAAGGCGAGTATCCCGCGCCTAACAACGAGACAAATTGTACCAACTGGTCCTCCAGGTTGGAGGTTAGGTAGGGCAGACAACCCTTCAAGGAAAACCAAAGCTACGAAGCCAAGGAAGGGACCTCGGACAGGAGGGATTTCAAAACGGCGAGCCCGGCAACGAAAACGGAATAACGATTTGCGCATTTTCTCATAGAAGGTGCGTTCCCTGTACAGACCGATACCCTGTCCCAAAATAGGGCTGATGTAACAACGTTGCAAGAGATGCGCTGGACAGAGACCAGTTTCCTGGAAAAGAGCCACTACACCATATATAAAAGCTGGCATCCAGTAAACCATGTGTTCGCAGTAGGTTTCTTAGTCAAGCAAAAATTGAAATCTGCTTTGGAAATATAAGCGAAAGACTATGCGCGTTTGTGAGGCAAATTTAGAAATATAAGCCCCTACAGAGTCGGAGAAGGATACCTTCTACGAGGCAGTTGAGCGGACCCTCGAAGCCTGCCCCAGATATGGTATCAAAATCATACTTGGAGATTTCAACAGTCAAGCAGGGATGGAGCCCGTATTCAGGCGTTACGTTGGCTCCCATAGCTTACATAAGGATACCAATGATAACGAACTGGGGATTATTCAGTTAGCCGTATCGCACGAAATGGTCTTTGGAAGTACCTAGTTTGCATGGAAAGTGGTCCACAAAAATACGTGGGCCTCTCCAGACGGGACCTCTTTCAACCAAATTGACCACGTGCTGATCGAACGCCGGCACTTCTCAGCCTCGATGAATGTCAGAGGGGGGGGGGGCGATATAGACTCGGATCACTATCTCGTTGACACCACCTACAATCCCTTCTGACAATTAGGTGAGAGTGAATACTGAATTGGTTAAATATGAAGGCGAGCAGGTATAGGCAATTATAGAGGCATCACGTTGCTGAGTACCAGAATACCCCGAACATGATTAGCACATACCAAAAGGCTTCACTCCAGACAAAGTGTTGGAATATGGACATCATAATATCATAGGAAGGGCAAAATTGTACACGGCCATGAGAGAATTTGCAATCCCAAAGAAATTGATAAGACTGACTAGGCTGATGCTGACCAGTGTGCGAGGCCATATAAAAGCAGCAGGATCACTCTTGAGACCAAAAGAAGGGGATGCCCTATCATGCGTCCTCTTCAACCTGGCCCTAGGAAAAGTGATCTATGACGCTGAGGTAAGTGCGAAAGGCACCATCCTTTTGAAGCACACCGGTTACTAGTCTATCCCGGCGACAGTGATATTATGGAGAGAACAACCTGAGATGTAAAATCGACCTTCATTTAGATCGAGTAAGCGGCGATTAGCGCGATATCTTGGGTTACACATAAATGGAGGAAATATACAGTGGCAAAGTCAGCACTGCTCAAATATGAACAATAAAGATAAGCGATTACAACTTTGAGACCGTTCACAATTTCTCCCATCTAGGGCCAAAACTCACAACCGATAACACCTCCGACGATAAGATCTACGCGCGGCAACCACATGAGCCTATTTCAGCGTACAAGAACTGCTTCGTTCGAAACGTCTCATCTAAGGCACAAAGCTCTTGTCTGTACAAGACAATGATTTTTCCAGTCCTCATGTATTCATCGGAAGAAAAATTGAGATCTCATGGCGTTCAAGAGAAGAATTCTCTGAGAAGTGACCCTACATGAGAATGGACGATTCCGTTGCCTACATATCGATGAAATGAGCGATACGATGACGTCTGGTTGTGGATATAATCCGGCTCAACAGGTTGCGGTGAGCGGGTCATTAAATCCATGTGGATGAGACTGGATCATTGATTCCCTTAAAATCTATAAGGGCAATATCTATGGTAAAAGAAGACGACGAGGCAGACCCTGATTGAGATGGAGGGATGGCGTAGGTCAGGACGTCAAACAGCTTTTAGGGATATCGAATTGGTGGACATCGGCACAAAACCGGGATGTCTGAAGTTCCTAATTAGGCCAGGTCTAGACTGGATACCGATTGTCATGCCGTTGATAAATGCGATCGCCGTATCATCAGCGTAGGTAATAATAAATACGCGCTCGTTTGGGGACAAGTCTGTAGTATAGATCAATTAGAGCAAATAGTCGAGGACACTCCCTGTGGAACCTCTGCTATACCGAATACTTCCGCGCAGTACTTTCTGCCTCCCAAAGCCAGCCTATCTATGAGGCTAACTGACCAACTTGTTCCACAGTTCCATGTCTTCCCCTGAACCCAAGCGGAATAATTTCGTTTTTGGCCAACTATTGTTGGAGGTTGAATAGTAGGAGTTTCCCAAATAGCTTTGATACCGAGGGACCCAGGATTATCGATTTAAAGTACGTGTAGAACGTGGGAATTTTATCTTACTTCGGGTTGACCATTATCTGTCGCGGTTGCCAGCGTTTCGGTAAGTAACCAAGATGTAAGCAACCACTGAGTATGTTTGGCAGCTGGATGATGGCAGATGTTGACAGTTCTTTGATTACTTAGGTGTACTAAATGCGAAACCTGGAACCTTTTAAGGATCAATGTGATCATGCGAGAATCTTGATACCTTGCAAACTTTGAAGCGATTAGATTAGGGTGCATCCTTGTGGACCGGAAATAGTAATTCTTCCTCCGCTAGCTGTTTGTTTGGTTGAAAAACACCCTCTCATCCGATGAGTAGAGGTTAAATCGGTCTAGGTATCACTCCTCGCTCAGCTGTTGGGTTTCTTCAAAGGGAGTAATTCGTGGATTTAGATTTTCAAAGAAGCACTTTCGATCGTTATGTTTCACCTTTTTGTTTTTTCTTTTAGCTTTTTGTTAGCTGCTGCCTGCATCTACTCCAAATTAGGTGAACTAAACTATTGCCATTGGCGCCTCAGCTATCATTTCGTTGTTATAAACTGGTCTATTTTGAGGATCTGAAACTGGGGACTTCGGTGTAAAATGCAGGGCAGGTGATGTTAACACTTCGATGAAGAAATGTACAGCTTTACCCAGTTCAAGGCTTGGTCTCAAGGGTATATTTACTTTTCAGTGCGAAGACTTGTATTTCTGATACTTAACCTTATTAGTCTGGTTTGTCATCAGCTTGGTTAACTCCGTAGGGTTTGATTGGAGATCTTAAAATTGGACGATGGCTTTTAGCTGGTTTTTGGAAAATAATATCAAAGAGAATTTAGATAGGGAGTCAACCTATAGCTTTTTAGTTTCTCCTCCTGTTTCGTTCCTCCCTGCCTTTTCAGGCCACAGCTATAGCACTGCTCTAAGTGTCGAACCACAAGCTGCTTGCTCATCCTAGCTTGCGTTGTAAACCTGTATCATTATGTTAGATTAGGTTGGATTTAGATAGCGTATTTGGTTGGTGGTTGGAATCTTTAAGCGACTTCAACCCCTGTTACCGTATTTTTGGCAGAGAGATTCTCCTTGCTCAATGGTCATTTAACTGCATGACGGAGGCCACTGCATATGGCGCATACACTCCACAGTATATGACATACAGTCACTGCATACACTTTGTTCGTTTCGTCAATTCTTCAACTGTACTCCTTATCCTTAAAAAGGTCGTAAATAAGGAGCGGTTCACAGTTGCTGATTTATTTAAGCTCCATCTTACAGAGAGGCTCTATTACTCCGAATCGGTTATTAATATTATATACCGATTTAATCCTGAACCCCTCTTCTCAGAGTGATTCATAGATTTCAATATGCTGCATAGCTACCTTTTTTTCTGATAAACTTTCTTTACCTTCCAAAAGCTATTTCCTGGTCGAACGATCACACGGAAAGCAGGGAATCCACTTTCATTTTTTCGAATTATTGGTCGACTACCATTGCATCTGACTCGTCAGAACGACGACGCAGCTGGCGTTTTGTATTCGAGAAGTGCAGCGCGCATTTGCCATTCCCTGCATGAAAACTTCTATATTGGCTCAGTTGAACCAGTGAAGCAAAATACATTTGATTGTGTACTATATGGAAATGTACATAGCATTGCAAATTAAATTATAAGGAAAGGGGTGAATGATCTTTTCTGGTTTCAAATATACAAAATTATGTAATTACTAAATTAGATTTAGGATTACAGAAGATTTTACGGGTCAATGGTTTTGGTTAAAAATTTTAAAGCCAAATTAATATGACTTTTTGAAAAGAATATTTAAAGGACGAATTCGAGTGAAAATGATAAAAATGCAGTGAATGGGAAACGCTGCGTACAGTCCAATGAATCTCTCCTCTAGGCGGGCACAAGGAAATAAAGAAACCATGGACCAAGAAACTGGCGGATACTAAATAGTCAATAATTTATGGGAGTAGATGCAGACAAATAATTTAATCTGACGTATTTTAGATAATTCGGCCATAAAGGTTAATTGTAAGTCAGAGTCGGTTGCTCAGTTCCAAAGGTACCTTTGGTGTGAATGGATCTTGACAGGATAGTGTTGGATTCAATTTTTAGCTACATCTAAATAGACATCGTACATCCCAAGTTCCTCACTTAACAATTCCAGCAAGCCTGTCATACTTGAACAAAAAATGGATTGAGATTGAGGAATTGTTGAGAGGAACAGAATCACTTAAAAATCTCTGAACATTTACTTCTGTCATAAGTAGACAATTGTGTGACGAATTGAAAAGGTGATAATAATTTATCCGAACAGGTAATGGACCTTGCACGTGTATGCATAGTACTTATGAATGACAAGCATTGTTGAAGATAAGATGATGAATTCTTACGAAATATTCTACGTCTATGAGTAATTCATCTACGTTTCTAAAGAAGAGAGTATTTCAAAATGTTTTTTCTCAGAGACAAGAAGTTGCTTTTATGGTATTTTCAACAAAAATACATTCAAAACGGTAATTCAACACGTGCTCGACCGAAAGAGATTATTTATCTAATATTTGATGTGATGTGGTATCACCCACATCACCCAAAACTTCACATATTCAATAAGAGATGTAGATTTGAGAAGAGCTTTGAATGTTGGGTTTGGGTATAGGGTATCCTATATATCGTCAACTGAAGAGAAATTATAATATGGCTTTGTGTGGGACAAAATTTTATTACAATCCGCTTACTGTATGTCGGTCTGTCTGTCAAACATACTTTTTCGGAAACGGTTACTCCTCCTCCTGATTTCGTGTAAAATTTGAAAAAAAACGGTAGGTCCCATGAATTCCATTGCATGCAGGGAGCCACAAAGTTGCATGTTGAGTTTAAGGGGGTCCCCATACATTGAAAGGGGGGGGGGGTGAAATAGTCGTGCGGGGTATCAAATGGAAGATCACGATTAGCACTTTCCGAAACCGAAGTTTTGACATCGATTGCAGAGGCGATTAACGTGAGGGTTCGGAAAGAGTCAGACTTACTTCAAAGATTCCCCTTAACTTTATTTCAGAAACATCAAGTTTTGCAATCATATAGACTATACTACATAGCACGATACAACGAAGTTTGGTGGAACGCACTATCATTAACATAGTTATAACAGGTCACAAATTCATTCCATTCTAACAGTTTGAATAGCAGTATCATACATTACGAGATAGGTACAAATGGAACAAATGCCCACTCGATTATGCTTTTATAGGCAATACACAAAACCTTTCATAACTGAGCGTTTAATTTCCGGGTGTTCAAGATACAATCGCAGACTTGTGACCAGAGTGCTTCTCTCCACACTATTATGCCCGGCACCGGTTTGGGAGAAAGCCCGGGCGTGTTTGAGTAATCGAAGGAGACTAAACATAGCTTACCCCTTAGTGGTGCTAAGGGTGGCAGCGCCCTTCAGAACAATATCAGGCGAGACAGCGTGTGCTATTGCGGGAATGATCCCGATGGACATTCTGACAAGTGAGGAGCGAGGATGAGATCACTTGTAGAGGATCTGCTGGAACCACAGTTTCATTGCTCGTATTGAGGAGTGGATGGTGGTTTCAGGAAGTATTTACCTCAATTAAGGTTGGATGATTCTCCCTTTTGTCCTGAATGTCGCTGCACACCTGAATACCCAGAGCATGTTATGTTCCACTGTCTATGATTTTACTCAGAGAAGAAGAGCCTGGAAAATCAGCATAAGCCCCCAGAACATCGTCGAGGGGAAACAGGTGTATAGTGAACTCCGCAACCAAAAGTATACAGGAGGAACTTAGAAAAGTGGAGCACGCAAGGAGGATGCCAAGAATGGAAGGTTGGTCGCCTAAAGCGCAGTCCTCCCCGCGATGTAATGCTTTGCGCCGGTCCCGCGGGAAAGGAACAAAGAAAAGTAGGGGCGGTTTTAGTGGGTAAGAATCCCACACACTGCTGCAACCTATTGCGTCAGTATCTTTCTATGAATTCAACCTCCGTCCGTAAAAAAATGGCAGCAGACAGTAAACTGATAAGGTTTTGTTTTACACAACACCTTAAAAATGACGGCCCGATCGCGCATTTGATGTAGAAGAAGCATCGATTGCGACACTCGAATTTTTTTATTCATCAGTTTTAGCTTACATGGTCTATACCACTTGGTCCGCGCGATTTTGCAACATTTGCTTCATTTTCCAAGCTACGATGAGGAGTCCCTTTCAGTAGGGCTCCAGCCTCTACAAGAGGAGGAACCTAAGGGGATGTGATACGGTTAAGAACCGGGGTGAAGCGTTCTTCCTACCTCTCCAGTTGTTCATCATCGTGGATGGGAAGTCGACCGTTGACATCCTTCACAGGGTCATCGAACGATTTGGTACCACATACAAGCACTTTAGTGATGCGGTACACATTCTGGAAATCATTGCAGATTTTCTCTTTTCGCGACGTACACTATTTTAAACTTCTCGGCATTTTGCTCGGTATCGGAGTTCGAGCACGTCACGCCCGCCATCACTCGTAGCGGTTAGTAGAACCTTTAACCCCTTCTATTCAGTGGTCCGCTTTCACGATATCGCCCGATATAATCAGGCCCCTTCGGAACCTGACCGACGACCTGTGTAGCACCTGAGCAATGAGGATGGCACCCTAAATACACTCAATATATTCGCCGTCCGATCACCGGGATAACTCTCCCACTGTCGAGCGATAGCTGGGTCATACAAGCGGTCGATGTTAAACGTAGAGGTTGACACCTCACCAACCATGCGAGAAACGACAAACGCAACACGCAAGCGAACGTAAACGACCATCAGACGGTGATCCCTTTCATTACCGCTGTCACTGTCAGTCCAGGAGGCAACTCATAAATTGACTGTTGATCGCGAAGGAGTCGACCTGACCACTCGTATGGCATTGGTCAGTGGAAAACCAACTGATTTTACGGCAGGCTCTTACTCAAATAATGTACAACCAATAACGAGGCGGTGGAAGTGGCAGAAATTCACGAACTTCTCACCATTAGCGTTATGGTCACCAAGACCATATTTTCCCATCACATGTGGGAGTAAGTCGTTGTCAGATTCCACCTTAGCATTCAAATCACCCATCACGATCACAATTTCACCTTTGGGAAGCCATCTTTCTCACAATTACACAATTGTGATGCTCTTTAACATGGACCGGAATCTTGCACTTAGATGTCTGCCAGAAACCGGCTCCCAGATCAAAAGAGCACACCTTGCGGTATCCAGTATTGTAATGAACGTTCATTTTTAAGGCAAAACAGGAATTGATGAGCGCAGTGAGAGAAACGAGAGAGTAATATGTTTAGTGAGGACAGGCAATCCGGAGAGAAATCGGTCATTCAATGAGGCAAAATTGAAGAATGAAAGGCCGGTCCGGATGTTTAATTGATGGTCAAGTCAGGTTTTAACCTAGGGGAGAGGCCTCTCATATTTTGATAATATTACTTAAACAACGATTAAAACCTTTGATGAAAACGTGTAGCGACCAAAGCAAGATTTAATGTATCTAAGACTTGTGACTAAATGACGGTTACTCCCCCCCCCCCCCCATTTCGGGATTGACGTCCATAATCAGTTCAGTACAAGCAAAAAGATGCAGCAACCTCTGTGCAACATACCTTAAACCGTCCCCTGTCGATATATTAAACACTTATCTCGATGGGAATAATTGTTTGGAATATATGACACTGCATAAATTTGAAGGGAGTTAAATCCTTGAGGGTTTAACGTGAGCACCTGTCTGGATGACTTAATCCCACGGTCTTCTTAAGACACGGATTGATTTTGTGACCACAATCAGAGCCCCGCTGAGACAAGCAACGACGGTACCAGTCATACCAAGTGCATGGCTTAGCATTCATACTGGTGGACGCAAGACCTACCTAAATCTCTACCGAACTATGGAGTACGGCACCCGTGTTGAAACGCAACACCACGCCGAGGCCCGAAGGTCTCTTCTCGCTTGAGCATAACCACAACCACCATGAAACTCCCACTAAACAGCCGAGCTGTACTCACATACAACGGGAGTTCACCTGAAGTATGAGAGTCCAGGGGCTATCTCGGTTCCCATGGTACCAGTATACCCCTGGTAAGGTTTCGTGACAAGATTGCCACTTCAGATGTGTCCCTGTGCAGACTCGGGTCTGATCGCCCTGATTAGGCCTTTGGAGCATTCGCCTACTGCATCACGGCCGGCAAGCCAAAGTGAGTACAGCGCCTCCCGGTGCCACCACTATGGAGGTTCTCCTCGGCCACTTGGTTTTGGTTTGGCCGACAGAGTTGCAGCCCCGTCTTCCTCACCGCCACCTCTGAGCATCAAATTTGAAGGGAGGGATCAACTGCCGTTAACAATACAGAGAGGGTTCTAAGAGCCAGATAAAGCTACTTTGTTTTTATTAGACAATGCAAAATCTCTGGCCAATGCGGCCGGAGGAGGTCCAGGATTTACAAATAGATGAGAATACATCCCAGACTGTTTGAGCAAGAATTTTGAACCTCCATCTCTGTAGACTTCTACTTATGTTCCGCACAAAAAGATGGAATTATTTTGGTGAAGCACTTGATGGTTCCTGTGCCTTATTTCCTTTTCTCTGTCAGGTCCGAAAAGCTAATTGACTCATAAGTCAATCGAGTTGGAATCCAAAACTAATTCATACCTCCTTAACCTCAGCACGAACTTTCCCTAATGATTTAGGTTCTTTGCAATTTACTCAGTTTGGAAAAGAAATCGTTATTTTCTAGAAAATTGCTCTCCACTCACTCAAAACTTTCCCAACCACGGAAGTTATACCGCATAATTAAGCCTTTTGCTGACTCAAACAAAATACATAATTACGTGAAATTAAATGAAAGTTTGATCTCAATGTCAACAGTTAGCAGGAATTAACCAAATTATTCAGCTCACGTCCACTTTACCCGCCTTCCAGTACCGGCAAACTTTGCATTAAAGAGTACATCATAGATCAAAATAAACACGTAAGGACGTACATACATGTGCTGTGAGGAGTGTAGTGTACAATCAATATATTGCTCCCAGAAAGATTCACACAAATTTATCCTGGAAATGGAAACAGCTGACCCCGTGCATATCTATATATACATAACATCAGCCTCACATAAATGATAACGAGTTTCCACACACAAGGTTAAACATCATGGATTATGGATCGTAAAATGTCCTTTTTAGTCCCTTCTTGATTCTGGATGATAGCTGGGATTGCGAAGGAGTAATGCTTGAGGATAAATTTGGAGCAATGGAAATAGTGGGAAATACTTTACTTAAGGAAGGATCCCCTATAATTACTGACTCCCTTCCAGCCTAGGCAGCGCAGGCGCTTTTCATGTGGGTGCCACATTCCGGGTAAATTATGTCAATAGTTAATTTACCAGCACATGGGTCATACTCTCTTGTAAACGCATGGGAAATCATCTTGTGGTATTCAGAAAAGAACAGTCCCTCATTTGATTTGATTTTGCATTTTCCGCAAACTATGAATGAGTGTTTAGGGGATGGATAATCAATCTTAATGAGAAGAGTTAAGGTCGGAGCTGGCCCTACATATGTAAAGTATAATTTGGCGCTCAGCACAGCAGCCACAAATAGACCAGTTCCTTCACATTAGTTGAGATTGTGGAAGGAACTCTTCTTATAGGGTAAACCAAGGAATCAATCGTGGCTTTCCCGTTTGTTCTCCAATCAGTCTAGGTGACACGAAATACTTTCCATTCGTCTTTTCTCTATTGTTCTCTGAACTCAAAAAAGCTGTGAGCGAAACCAACGACGGTTACCAGAATCAGGAATCCAGAATAGGATATACCGAAAGATCCTGACCCCTATGACAAGGACAAAATCCATTCAGCCCGTAGCATTCACAAAAGAAAGCAGCTTTCCCCACTTTGCAACTATAAATCTCTCTGAGGTCCCCAAAGGATGGTTTATCCAATGTCTTTAACCTCACTCTAGCTAGAGCTGGACAATCACAAAGGAAGTGCCTGAGGGTTTTCCCTCTTCTCCATAGCTTCGGAAATGCGAATTGTAGGGTGCATGCTCCCCTATGGATCAGTGCCCTGTGCAGACCGCCGCAATCTTGTATGCATTTGCACCCATCTGACATGGGTGGTCAAAGGGTAGTATAGGTCCCGGGGCGAAACGTGGATTGGTACCCACGTTGGAGCATAAAACCTGGGAAATGCCTGCTGAACCAACACCAACAGCTCTACTACCAAACCCTATCTCCACCTCCACGTGGGACCGCTGGGAGCTCTTTCTTAACGAAAAGCTGCAGACGGAGAAGGATGAAGGCGAGTCTCCCGCGCCTAAAAACGGGACAAATTGTACCAACTGGTCCTCCAGGTTGGGGGTTGGGTAGGGCTGACAACCCTACACGGAAAACAACTTGTTACGAAGCCACAACAGGAGCCTCGAACAGGACGCATTTTAAAACGACGGACCCGGCAACGAACACGGAATAAAGATTTACGCATTTTCTCATGGAACGTGCGCTCCCTGTACAGAGATGAAGCTGACCAGCAGCTAGCCGATACCCTGTCCCAATATAGGGCTGATATAACAGCGTTGCAAGAGATGCGATGGACATGGACCGGTTTCCTGGAGAAGAGCCACTACACCATATATTATAGCGGTCATCCGGTAAACCATGTGCTCGGAGTAGGTTTCTTAGTTAGCCAAAAAATGAAACCTGCTGTTATCGGCTTTGAAAACATAAGCGAACGGCTATGCACTCTGCGCTTGCGAGGCAAGTTTAGCAATATAAGCCTCATAAACGTTCACGCCCCTACAGAGGAGACTGCAGAGTCGGAGAAGGATACCTTCCACGAGGCAGTAGAACGAACCCTCGAAGCCTGTCCCAGATATGATATCAAAATCATACTTGGGGATTTTAACAGCCAAGTAGGGAAGGAGCCCGTATTCAGGCGATACGTTGGCTCCCATAGCTTACACGAAAAAACAAATGATAACGGATTGCGGACTATTCAATTAGCAGGGTCACACGAAATGGTTGTTGGAAGTACCTGGTTTGCGCGGAAAGCGGTCCACAAACATACGTGGGCCTCTCCAGACGGGACCACCTTCAACCAAATTGACCACGTGTTGATCGAACGCCGCCACCTCTCAGCCTTGATGAATGTCAGAACATATAGGGGGGCCAATATAGACTCGGATCACTATCTCGTTGGCATGGTGCTCCGAGCTCGAATAACAATACCACCTAGAATCCCCTCTGACAATCAGGTGAGAGTGAACACTGAAGCCATCCACAATACAACCCTCCGCGACACCTATAAGAGGGAAATGGATGCCGCAATAACCGCAGTCAACAGAGGACCTGGAGATGAAGCATCAACAAATGATCTTCACAATCACCTGAAGAACGTTATCATGGATACGGCCACAAACATACTGGGCCCCAGCCGCAAAAGGAGTCGGAACGGCTGATTTGACGATGAATGTAAGCTAGCAACGGAACGGAAGAATGCCGCATACCGAGTAGTGTTGCATTCTCAAAGAACGTGGGCACGCGCAGAGACTTATCACGAACTCCGACGAGTGGAGAAGCGACTTCACAGACGGAAAAAGGAAGCCTGGGAGAACCAACAAGTCTATGAACTAGAAAAGTACAGGGAGCAACCGCACCAGGCGCGGAAGTTTTACCAACAAGTCAGCAGGATAAAGCCTTATACACCTCGATGCTCATCCTGCCGAGACAAAGAGGGAAATCTGATTTCCGACAGAATGGGCATATTAGAGCGATGGGTTGAGTACTTTGATGAGCTACTGAACAACCAGAACATGGGCGAGTTGGAGGTCCCGCCAACTGAAGACGACGGACAAATACTGCCACCACCAAGTTTAGGAGAAACAGTCCGTGAAATTCATCGACTAAAAAATCATAAGTCGCCAGGAGCCGATGGAATTACAGCCGAATTGGTTAGATATGGAGGCGACCAGTTACACCAAGTGGTTCATCAACTTGTGCTCAAGGTATGGAACAGCGAAACAATGCCTGACGATTGGCAACGAGGCATAATCTGTCTCATACATAAAAAGGGAGATATCACACAGTGCAGCAATTATAGAGGTATCACGTTGCTGAGTACCATCTATAAGATATTCTCCACTATCTTGCTAGGCCGGATAGCCCCATACGCTCAGAACATCATTGGTCCATACCAAAGAGGTTTCACTCCAGGCAAATCAGCAACAGATCAGATTTTCTCTGTGCGGCAGGCGATGGAAAAACTGTTGGAATATGGGCAACAGTTGCACCATCTGTTCATCGACTTTAAAGCCGCCTATGATAGCATAGCCAGGGTAAAACTGTACACGGCCATGAGAGAATTCGGTATCCCGACGAAATTAATAAGACTGACTAGGCTGACCCTGACCAATGTGCGAGGCCAGACAAAAGCAGCAGGATCACTCTCAAGACCATTCGACATCAACAACGGTCTACGACAAGGGGATGCGCTATCATGCGTCCTCTTTAACCTGGCCCTCGAGAAAGTGATCCGTGATGCCGAGGTAAATGCAAGAGGTACGATCCTCTTCAAGTCCACCCAACTACTGGCCTATGCTGACGATATCGACATCATGGGAAGAACGACCCGAGATGTACAAACTGTCTTCATCCAAATCGAGCAGGCGGCAATCGGGGCGAGATCTTGGGCTGCACATCAATGAAGGCAAGACAAAATATATGGTGGCAACGTCAACACCGAAGACGAATCAACCAACAACATCAAACCGCACTGGTCAAACACAAACACGAAGAAGAATAAGGATAGGAGAATACAACTTTGAGACCGTTGACAATTTCTCCTATCTAGGGTCGAAAATCACAACCGATAACAACTACGATGATGAAATCCGCGCACGGTTGTTGTCAGCCAACAGAGCCTATTTCAGCTTACAAAGACTGTTCCGCTCGAAACGTCTCACCATAGGGTCAAAGCTCTTACTGTACAAGTCTATGATCTTGCCAGTCCTCATGTATTCCTCGGAGACTTGGGTTCTTAGCCAGAAGAATTGGAAACTCTTAGCCGCGTTCGAGAGAAGAATCCTCCGAAGAATTTTTGGCCCCCAAAATGAGGATGGACGATTCTGTAGCCTACAGAACGACCAAATCTATGAGCGATACCATGACCGTCCGGTTGTGGATAAAATCCGGCTCAATTGGTTACGGTGGGCGGGTCACTTAATCCGTATGGATGAGGATGATCCCACCCGGAAAGTCAATAAGGGCAATATCTATGGTAGAAAAAGAAGACGAGGCAGACCCTGCCTAAGATGGAGCGATGGCGTGGGTCAGGACGCCAGACAGCTTTTAGGGATATCGAATTGGTGGACCCCGGCGCAAAACCGAGATGTCTGGAGTTCCTTATTAAGGCAGGCCTAGACCGGATACCGGTTGTTGCGTCGTTGATGATGATGATGACATTAGAGCTCCCGTAATCGGGTTTTGTCATAACCGGGCCAAAGCTTCTTGACGCAGGTGATGAGCCTTTGCCATCTGAGGTCCGCGGCTTCTAAGTAGTGCGAGTAGATTCCGCCTTTGACAATCGCCAGCGGGACATAGACTGTACTCGCTTAAGGACTGCCAAGTGCAAAGTCCTGCCTGGCGAGTCCGTCAGCATGCTCATTCCACTTTATGTTCCTATGGCTGCCATCGCAGAAGCGGGTAACTTTCAGCGCGCTTCTTAGATTGATCAGCGTGCGTCTGCACTGCCCCACCAGCCTGGAGGATGTTGCCGCTGAATACAATACCTTAATGACCGCTTGGCTGTCGGTCAGAATGGCTATGTTACGCTTGATATTCGGATCATGCCCCAGCCATGGACAGACTTCCAGTATCGCCAGTACTTCCGCTTGGATTACACTGGCAAAATCTGAGAGACCATCCATCCCGGACACACTGTGTGTATTCGAGAAAACCCCCACACAGACTCCATGGACCATCTTTGTCAGTCGATGAAGAATACTGAGCCAAAGGGGTGAAACACGCAGCTGATCTTACACTCTGTCCACTCTGCTTGGAAAGTCCCCAGCAAAGTTTCTCGTGCAGTTCAACTTGCATGTGGCGTAGTGCATGGGGAATGGTCAGATTTCCCGAGATACTTCATCTACGATGTTACTATGGCCGTAGGGCTTCGCTGTCCAGCATACAGACTCACGTGGTCTGACAGCACTGCACACTACAATGTATTTAATGTGGAGGTCTAAGGGGAGCAAATAGAGGAGTACATGGAGAACATCTGCTGGGCAGGATTACAGAGCCGCAGTAGCACCTGCAAGCTCGGTTCTTTGAATCACACACTTCTACCTCCTTTACCACCAAATTTTCTAAGGAGCAGATAATGTTATTAAGTCGAAGTAAATATTTTGGATTTAATGAGCTCCCTAGTGGGCAAGTGATATATAAAGTAACCTTCTACCCTCTCAAGTCTCAGGTTTTCGTCCATTTCTGGATCTTCAGTTAATACTACATCCATACCCTCGGCTCAAATTGGCCGATAAATTACTTCTGAACCTTGACTTAAGCCACCTTCAACTTACATTCTATTATGTTTCTAAAAGTAAGCATGGAGAAACCATCATGGCTAGTCGCTTTTTGTGCTTCATCTCTACTTCTCCCCCTGGTCTCACTAACCCACACGAAGGCACAGTTCCCAGTGTGACAAACGATATCGCGCCAATCCGTAGCCTGCTGTTGTTTATAGTTTATGGTCTTGAAACCCTTGTTTAGGTAGCTTATTGTGAACTTGGTCCCACTCTACGGTTTAAACCTCCGCAACTCTGATAGGATAGCGCTCTGCAATTTCTCACGTTTATTCGGAATAAGTTTTACTTTTTGAACAGGTGCTTCTCTGAAGGCTTTCTTGAGTGTCGTTCGGTTAGGCTTTTGCGTCGGGACGTTATTGGCCCTTTGAAGAAGCCATTATTCAACTTTTGCGGTCTTTTCTGAAAAGTTGGGTGTTTAACCCAAAAAAGAGAAGTCCACGGACTACAAAGGAGGATGTAACTTGTTTCCTAAGTGGTACGGTCTGCCACCAAATGAGTTCGGACTCAGAACTCCCAATATCCTTAAAAAAAAAGAAAATTACTTCGGCTTGGTTTAGGTCTGAGCTTAATATGGGTACCAATTCACCCTTATCGCAATATACATACACTTCAATATATTCCGTACCCATTACGTGTTTGTGATTATATTTAAATGGAGCGATTACCAACTGTCGTTACTTTCGGTCACGCTGCTCTCAGGGCAGAGGTGAGGCAGCATCTGATGAGTTGCCTCTGCCCTGGACGAAACCGTCAGTCAACTTTTTCTTTCTTTGAAGAGAACTTTTTAGGTGTACCGCCTTCAGCTATGCCTGTGACTTCGATTGCGGTTGTTGCGCTTTTATTGCTTCGAAAGTTAAATTCACGTAGAAGTCGCCTGTCCTAATAAAGTCTTCACTGATTTTATAACTTTTGTAATAGGTCCGCCACTGATAATAAATTGCTGATATCGATAAGGTCGCTGTTACTGCTCGGAACATTCGAACTACATGGGCAAACAGGTGGTTCAGTACTGGTAGTTTTATGTGAAAACCGTCGTCTGGACCTAACTTCATGGTCTTCTTAAGATGCGTATTGATTTTTGAGCACAATCAAAGCCTCGCTTTGACAAGCCACAACAAGCCACACCCGTCTAAACCGGGTTCATAGCTCAGCATACGTACTGCTGAATGCATTACCTACCTGAATCTCTATCAAACTAAAGAGTGCGGCATCCGAGTTGTAAGGGAAACTCAACGCTTGATACCTGAAGGTCTCTTGTCCGCTTAAGGAGTCAATCATTGATAACCGCGCAAGAAGCATATGCGCCAGGGATTCTCCTAAAATGTGTGAATTCAGTTCCCAAGGTACCAGACAACTTTTTGTGAGGTTTTGTGATCAAAGCCACTACAGAGAGTTTCGCGGTGGTTGATTGAGTCAACAACCCTGCTTCGTAGTCTACCTCTACGCCACGTCATAGCACCGGCAAACAAGTGGTAGACACGCCTCCACAAATTCCGCTACAACAACTACAATGCGTTGTGGTGGCAATTACATCTGACCTTGCTATTCTGCTACTACAGGTCTTATATTTAACAGCGAACGGCACGTTTGACCAAGAGGGTGCAAGGACATCCCATCCGTGGAAGTTTTCTAAATTGCTGAGGGAAGACTGTCAAAAGTGAATAATATTTAGGCGAACGATTTCGGTAGGACTACAGTTTATGGAAATAAATTTGAAAAAGTGCAGTGCTTTATATATTGGTTTAATTGAAGGGAAATATCGGTGTATAATAAAAGGAAGAGTCAAAGAATTTAGACTTTTCAGAGTTTCAGAGTTACCAATACCAATTCAAATGTACGAACACCTTGCGCTGGGTCGGAACGAGTGATTAGCGATGCATTTCTGCTATTCTTCGATACACGTCAGACGGAAAAGGTTCTGGAACTTTGGCAGGTTGAGTTCGGTGCGTGTTTAAAATAAAATATCCAACGACGAACAAAGGAAAATCTGGTTTTCCCAACCTAATTTTGACCAATTCGGGACAAAATTCAATGCAGCGACCTACGATTTTAGTGTGTTCTTCTGCGGAAAATCTAATGAGCACACTCTTTTCTTGTGAGGAAAATCGGATTTGTGGGATATTTGCCTGCGTGGGAGTTTCGGACGGGTGTCCTCAATTTGACGATTTGCTTTGAAATTTTCTTGTGTGTTGTAATGGTCAAAAAAACATTAGCAGGATCCTACTTTTCCTTGGAATTTGGTTCAGTTTGGTATTCATGTGAACTTCCCAGGAGAGTCCGGAAGAGAGGGGCCTGTGTTTCATGGTATCTGATTGATGTTTGTTTTATTTTCTTTTCCGATTTATCACAATCTCGGCAGATCCCAGATTTTACCTAATACTTGCACTAAGTGTCAAGCATTTAGGGCGCTGGTGGTGGTGCCCGGTGATAGGTTAGTCGGAGAATCCGTCGAGAACTCCCCGCAACATGCAACACATATGCACAATAGTGTGAGTGAAGCCGTGAGGGATATAGGTACAATACCTGTAGCTGACAATATTGTGGGAACCACAAGAACTTTCTCCAGACGCCAAATTTCCTTGAATTCCCTACCCAGTGCTCATAGTTCACCTTCTTCTGCACGTATGTGCAAGGGGATAGTAGCGTGAATAGTGTTCCCAGAGCGACTCGTCTTGCTAACTAATAGCACTTCAGGCTTGCTATGTAGCGATCAGTTAGAACTTGCCAAACCCAATACATGCTGCAAGTAGAGAGCTACCTTGTATTGCCTGCGGCTCATATCGGTAAACCGGACATGTTCCCGTGATCACTCCGTGCTTGCATGGAAGATCTTGACGAATCACATTACATACAGCATTATGCCTGACCATGTATTGCATCGGTGTCATAACTGTGCAGCCAGAAATTAGATGGTCCAACCCCGAACTACACATTCTGCACTGGTCCTTCTCCACCCGCTCTTTCATGAGGGCTTTTTATAAGCCAGGGTGGCGACCATACTATCCTGAATGGCACACATGAATCCCTCCGTCTCAGCGAAGAGCTCCCCAGCACACAGCCATCTGTTCAACAAATGCAAATCAACAAATGGCTGTCAAAGACAATTCACGTGTTTACCGTACATCGAATTCGACTTCCATTAATCGATACGCTCTTGGTCTGACTTAACCCCACTCGTTCCTTCAAGTTAAGTGGAGTTAGCTTACAGTTTGGCTTCATAAACAGCCAATACAACGGACTCGCCTGCTCTTCGCTGTAAAAATAAGCCCACAGCGAGTTGATTTGATATCATCTTAGTATATCAAGTGTGTCAGCTCGCACTTACCACGTAGGCCATATTTGATTTGAAAACTATGTCCTCTGGCATCATTCAGTAGATATGAAAGGGGGTTTAGTGCCATGCAAAACCAGAGGGGACTCCACGACTTCCCTTGGAAGATGCCTCTGTGTATATGGATAGGCTCTAAGGTATTGACACCCTCAGATGAACGCACTGATAAGGTGGTATGCCATCCTTTCATGAATGTCGCCAAAAAATTTATTAGCTTGGGATCAATGCGATACAGATGCAGGACATCGATTAGCCAGGTGTGCGGAACGCTATCGAAAGCGTTAGCATAATCGATATAGCAACTAAAGAGGTTTCTTTGGTCTCTAGTTGCCTTTCCGACTACTACTGAGTAGAAAATGAGTTGTTCTTTGCAATCCCTTGACCCAACTCGGCAGCTCTTCTGCTCCTCGCACAGAATGTTGTTGATCTCTGGGTACGCATTGATCCTTCTACTTATAATGGACGTTATGAATTTGTAGATGGTTGGTAAGCAAGTAATCGCTCTTGTGTCCGCGGGGTCTTGCAATGTGCCCTTTTTAGGAACAAGGTTGGTAATTCACACAGTGAGGAAGGATGGAAATTCATCCGGCCAGCTATATGCCAACTGTGTATACTGGTAAATTCTGCATCCGATCCAAACCCAAGGTCCCTCAAGTTCTTCGAGCTGTTTATGACTCGTCGAACCTCCTGTTCGGTAGCATACGCAAAATTCATGCCAGGCGTAGTGGCATGTTAGGTACCTTCGGCGAAGATTCACTCAGCATGCTCAGCATGTTGGGCGGGTACCCCAAAGTCGCTTCTGTCATCGGAAACTTTACTGTCGGGACGCTCTTTTGCGATTCGTTGAATGATCTGAAAAAACTCCGCTGGTTTCTCGCGTGCGTTGGATTCTGAACACGGCTGTAGCGACTTTCATCGTCTATAGCAAGAAGAGGTACAAACCGACTGCATATGAAAGAAAGTTTCTGCTTTAGTATGTCCAAAGTTTCAACTAGGGGATGGCATAGTTACTGTAAACCCTTTGCACTTTATTTCTTCCTCATTTGCTGGCATTCCCAGTGCTGATTTGGGTCAACCTAGCAATGTTCTGACGTAGTGAGTCCCGTCGACGTTCAAGCGAATTTTCCATGGTGGATCTGTACGGTCACTCAAACCAATAGCGCGAAAGCGAATCTTCTTACCGTGCAATCTAACAGCCGCAGCTGCACCGCAATACAAAATTGATTGTAGTTGCAGCAGTGACATATCCGTACACAATCTCACCATTAATAAGAGAGGGAATTTTTTGAGTTACAGGGGATGCATAGAGCCTGGGAATACCTGATCTATGCAAAGGATCCATCAATCGCTCGACGAATCTCCAGTGCAACAAGGAGCGGTAAGATGTTATACCTGCCCCCGCCGTTATTTCGCAGTAAGAACGGATCACAAAGAAATTCATATCCTCAGTCCATCTCATCCACTGTTTACGCGGATTTGGTGAAGTGGTCGCCACTGATTGTGGCCAAACAGCTACAGGAGGCGGAACATTGCTCCTGGTCATCGTGCCGCCAAGAGGAACCGCTCCAAGATTAGCAATTTCGACGTTGTACGAGCCAGTCAGAAAGTCTCTAACTGTCAAGTGTGGTGACAGCTTCCTCAGTGAATAATTTGCAAGATTATGAAGTTCCTACACTTTCCTTGTCCCTCTCCCCTCCCCCCTCTCATAGCTGTTCAGACTGAAGCTATCTATGCATTCCTAACCGAGCTTGAAACCGGCTATGGCGGAGTTTTATTTATGGTATTTTAAGATTTTCGTTCTTATTTCAGTTTATTTTTTTTTTAAATTATTCCGCCTAGTTCTTTTTCTTCTTCTTTTATGGAATGTTTTGTCTTTTACAATTTTTTCAAATTTATGGTTGAGGATATATTTAAACATGAATCTCAAATAAATTGTTTATAATTTGAAAACTTCCTTTCCCTTCTTTTGACCCCGCAAACTCTTCCAGTAAAATGCATCGAGAATGCCAAAGCAAGGAGGGAATCTCAAAAGACGCACCTCATTGTACCTCCGAGGCAGGAGGCGACACTCAGGCACGAAGTTTTACGCCTGGCGCGAATTCCTCCATTTGCTGGACTTTCAGGATCCGGTACGGACAGACGCATCAATTAAAAGTACACGTGAATTTTGGTATGATGACTAGGGGGACCAAAAAGCTCAGAAGACTTCTCCACATTCTCGAGCTTGGCTAATATAGAGGAACGCAAGCACGTGCCGACGAAACACCCTGATGGAGTTCGATATTTGCATCCGGACCATCACGGTGGTCTCTGGCCAGTCAGGATGGCCTTCTGACCATTGCCCATCACATTTTGACATTTCAGCTATTTGCATGTTTAAATCCTTCTGCGGAGTTTATTTTCCTAAGCACCGACTTTCATTTATTTGTCTACTCAGAGTTAGTTTGCACTGATGAATCGAAAAGGTCAGTTCCTATCATAATTCCTGCGGATATAATAGCACCCGTCTCTCCCTATCCCGGTCAATCATATCTCCATCGGCATTAGCAAATTTTATCCGATTATATACTTACGACAGTTGTCTCCTACTCTCCACGACCACAAGCTCCATTTTGACGAGTGATACGAAAAGTCATTCCTTTCGTCAGAGAAACTCTCCAACATTGTTCTTTGATCCAATCTCCTTTTTCAAAATTATGGTTATCTCTGACTTCAGTTGGTGCAATGTAAATTTATGTATTCCCTTTTCCTCCAAATTACGCCACGCTTCTCGTGTTAAATGTCTTTTTTGGTTTCGAATTCTAAATTTCTACCTTTGCTTTTCCAACCTCAAAAGTCCTCTTGGAAAGGATAATACTTAATTAGATTCAATCCGAACTTGAATGAATAAATGGTTTACAATCATAAACGCAGTACTAAGAGGGTCCTCTGGAGCTAGGCTAGGAATTGCAGGACCAAACAGCAATTTATTGATTTAATCGTTACCCGTAACATAATACAATTTATATTTCTTGTTTGTTCTATTTTGGGATTTAAGGATTGTTTTAAAAACCCTTTATTAACATAATGCCAGTGAAAATAATCCATAATCCCAAAACCGATACAGAAATGGACCAGCCTTTTTCTCAATTCTAAAAGCGAAGCCATTTCAGAAAATAAATATCCCATGAAAATTATCAGGAAAAGGTCACAGAAGTAGCTTACGACTGACGGTTTGAGGGACATAAAGGGATTAGCTCGTGTGAGAAATTCCTTGAAGAGCTACACGTGAAAGCGTAGAGAAACCAAGAACCTTGAAAAATCTTGAAGTTATGGACTTCATGATGAGCATTGCCAAAATTATCGCAGACAGAGAAATAAAGTTTCCAACCAACCGCGTCAACACAGGAGCTAAAATAGCGTGGAAAACGTGAACAGAATGTGGTGACGACATATCATAAGTCAACCATATGAACCATGGGAAATTCATTTCTCCCGCTTGCCATATAAGTGAAGAAATTGTGGATTCCATCAACTACTAAGCAGGGACCCATAAGATATTTTCATGGGAAGCTTTTCAGAGATTGCTAGCAAACTGATGGGAGACAAGTTGGATATACATCTTGAACTGAGTAGTGTCTACCCTCATTAATTTAGAGCAAATAGCGTACAAAAAGGTTAACTAGTTATTCTGGGATTCTAATGTATATAGTAAAGCAAGGGAAGGTTTGAAACCCTCATATTAAATCTCCCCTTCAGCACTTTAAAGTAGCATTTACCACACGATTGACTATTTGAAAGAAGTGGCACTTATTTAGAAAGTAATGGAAATATGAGCGGCCTTGACTGAAAGGAGCTATGGTATGTCCTGAAAGCTGCCAAGAAATTCAATTTAGGGTCGTCAATTTTTAAAGCTCGAGTGAAGGAAAGGAAGGTGTGTGTGTGTA
Organism: Hermetia illucens; assembly: GCF_905115235.1. Lineage (NCBI taxonomy): Eukaryota > Metazoa > Arthropoda > Insecta > Diptera > Stratiomyidae > Hermetia > Hermetia illucens. The sequence goes on along the minus strand of NC_051853.1, from coordinate 17,803,007 downwards.
TGTGTGTATGGTGGGGGAGAAGCTACAGCTTCTGAGCACTCAGGCCGTGTTGGCCCATTGTACTCGCCTCCCCCGTCTAACGGAATATTCCGGATTCGTTAGCGTATCGCAGGATTTCCGTTAGTGGATGTGATGCTACCCGTCGCAATTGGAGAACATCGGCACCAAAGATCTGATGCCTGATGCGTCCATAGGCGGGGCATTCACATGGGAAATGCTCCGTGGATTCCGCTTCTTCATTACAGGAGGGACACGTATCATCTTTGGTAATTCCTATTCTGAACATATGCCCAGCTAGTGAATTATGGCCTGTCAGAATGCCCACAATACACCTGCAAGTCCTCCTGCTTTTCGACAGGATAAACTTTGCGGTACGTATGTTGGGTTCTGGCAGGAAAAGTTTGGTGTGTCGAGCAGCATTTAAGCTCTGCCACCTGTCGTTATGGGAAACTTGTTCCCAGTTTTTGAAAACAGATTTAGCCAATGCTACTGATACCCCAATTGCTGCCTCCGGTCCCTGCGTAGGGGAGATTGACCCCTCTTTCGCTAAAGCGTCCGAGATTTCATTTCCCTCTATGCCACAGTGACCAGGTACCCAGAGTAGTTCCACCGTATTGAATCTAGACATAGAGTTCAAACGGTTTCTGCATTCCTGAACGATTTTCGAGGTGATCAAAGGACTGCTCAATGCCCTCAGTGCAGCTTGACTGTCACTGCAGATTGCGATGCGCCTACCCTTCAACCGCTCGTCAATCACCCAGTTTGCCACCCTTAGGATCGCATAAACTTCGGCTTGAAAAACCGTTGCATATTGTCCCGAAGGAACAGCCCACTTCTCGTTTTTATTCGAGAGGTCGACTCCAGCTCCAGAACCCTCTTCTCTTTTTGAGCCATCGGTGTAGAAGACTTCCGTATATCCCGCCACGAATTCCTCGGGGTCTTCCCAATCCTCTCTATGCTTCAGGGTAACTACATATTTTCTACCAAACAGATGTATGGGGACACGAGAATCGGAAGGCATTGTAAGAACTGCATTTAGTCCTCCCAGTAACTCTTCCAATGCTCTGTGCCCCCCACATTCGTTGTTTTCCCATAGATCTAATCGAATTAGCCTATGAGCTGCTTTCATTGCAGTGCTTTGAATAAATATATCCAGGGGCTGCAAATTGAGTAGTGCATTCAGAGCTGCGCCGGATATCGTGCTCATGGCACCAGTGATACCCAGACAAACAGTTCTTTGCAGTGCGTCTAGTTTACGGTGAAAACCTTTTTGTCTCACCTTAACCCACCACACTACGGATGCATATACGAACATCCGCCTAATGATGGCAACGTATATCCACATTACCACATGAGGCTTGAGTCCCCATGTCGAGGCAAAGGTCCGTCTGCACAGCCCATAAGCTGTGAGAGCTCGTTTCATCTTTACCTCTACATGTTTGTTCCAAAGAAGTTTTTCATCTAGAGTGACCCTCAGATATTTCACTTCTTCGGAGAGTTGGAGGGTAGTACCCCTCATCTCAGGGAGACAAAGTCCATCCAGTTTTCTCCTTTTTGTGAATAAAGCCATTGTGGTTTTATTTGGATTATCTGATAAACCATGTCTAAGGCACCAGCTGTCTATCAAATCAACGGCACGCTGTATATTCCTACACACCGTTCCAAGATCCCGATCAACAGCAAGTACAGCCACGTCATCAGCATAAGCTTGAGCGTGTACTGGCAAATTTTGCAGTTCGCATAGCAGTGAATCGATCAGCATACTCCACAGAAGCGGCGAAGCACACCTCCTTGGGGGCAGCCCTTCGTTGCTTCTGTAGTCAGGTAGCTATCGACCCCTACCTCAGCGCATAACAATCTTTGCGTTAGCATAGCATGGATCCACTTAATTAAAGCATCATCAACACCATGCGCTCTGGCGGCATCACAAAGTTTTTGAAAAGGCGCACAGTCAAAAGCCCCTTCAATGTCCACGAACACCCCCATCGCGTACTCACCATTCAAAGTTGCATCCTCTATCTTTGTGACCAAAGAATGAAGAGCAGACTCACAGGACTTTCCACGTTGGTAAGCATGTTGGTTTTCACTAAGGGGGTGTGACCTAAGTGCGTTTCCACGAATGTGACGCTCCACCAGTCTCTTCAAACCTTTCAGCAAGAATGAAGTCATGCTGATTTGTCTGAAGTTCTTTGGATTAGAATCTTTCCCAGGTTTCGGTATGAAAACTACCTTAACCTGTTGCCAAGAAGAAGGCACGTAGCCCAGAGCAAGATATCCTCGAAAAATATTTCTTAGAGGTCGCTCTAAATGCTTCATACCCTCCTTTAGCATTGCCGGATAGATGTCATCCATGCCAGGTGCTTTGAAATGTTCAAAGGACAGTATGGCAGCTCTCACCTTTTCATGGGTAACAACCGCTTTCGCAGTTTTCCAGTTCCCCTTGCAACACTTGCGTGTTGAAGGGGTTGCAAGAACCGTCAACTCTCCCCCTACCACTTCTCTCACCCGTTCTCCCGGGTGCTGTACTTCCAGGAGGGTCTGTACTGAGTCCAGTCTGGAGCTCGTGAAAGTACCGTCGGGTTTTCTAAGAGAATCCAACTTGGCCGACTCATCCCTTTTGAGGACTCTGCACAGCCTTGAAGTCTTCCTTTCGCCTTCCAGTTCCTCACAGTACGCTCTAAAGGAGCCTCGTTTCGAGCACCTCACGAGCCTCTTATATTCACGTTGCGAGTTCCTGAAATTTAACCAGTCTTCGTTCTTGTCACTTTTGCAAGCACGATTTAGAAGTCGCCTGGTTGATTTCCTGAGTTTTTGCAGTTCTCGGTTCCACCAAGGAACCGTTTTACCGCTTTGGCCTCGGGAAATAGGACAAGCCTCTTCATAGCGCTCTAAAAGTGTGCAGTTCAGAGTTTTCAATTCATCTTCCAGCACCAAAGGAGCCCTTAGTCGCCTAGGGAACTGTACTTTAATGCCAAGAAGTTCATTCAACTTTGCCCAATCCGTCTTCCTAGGGTTCCATCTTTGTACTGCAAACTGTTCGCCCGCAATAGTCATATTGAATTCTAGATATCGGTGATCTGACAGTGAGACCTCGTCTAGCACTCGCCAGTGTGTAATCAATTCTAACAATTTTGGGGTACAGATCGTTAGGTCAATTACTTCGCTTCTTCTCGGTCCCACGAACGTAGGGGCGCACCCTACGTTTGCAGTCATAAGATCAGCTGAAGTGATGAAATCAAATAGCTTCTCTCCTCTTGGATTGCATTTGCTACTGCCCCAACAAATATGTTGAGCATTCGCATCGCAACCTATTAAGAGTTCAAGACCACTTGATTCTGCATGCGCCACCAGATCCCTAAGTTCTTGCGTCGGTGGAGGATACAAAGAATCATAGGGTAAATAAGCGGAGGCAACTATGATGTTTTTCCTCTCGCCACTTATCTGGTATTGTATGATGACCGTAGCTAAGTCCTGGGAACAATATTGTCTCAGCATAGTTGCCTCTAACCGTCTTGACATCAGGACCCAAGCTCTCGGTCTTATGGATCTTTCGTCGTAGAAAATCCTAGCCCCCTTTACTGATCCAATGCCACAGATTCTGTTAAATCGAACCCACGGTTCTTGCACCAGGAAAGGAGGGAGGAAACATATAACTTTTCATTTCATTAGTTTGCAAACTACGTAGGAACCAACCATAAACTTAACTGTCCTAGATGCATGCAGTTTTTTACAAAACTCGTAGTTCCTCCTCCTCTTTTGGGAGCTACTTACTCCCATTTTCAGCACTTTGGTTTCTAGTAGGCTATTGATAACCAGAATGTTCGCTTTTTACAATTTCAGCAGAAGGAAGGATGGAGATAGATGATGTGAAGGGACTCTCGAGAGTAATCTATTCCATCTTGCGACATTGCATTATTGTAGTCGAGAAGACCGCCGAAGGTAAGAAGAATCCAGGGCCATGTAACACGGTAACACGCAGGATGCTAACTGAGAAATTGCCCTCCATATTCAAAAGTGCTCTGAGGTGGTAGTGAGGAACACTGGGCAGCAACCAAAACCAAGTGGCCGCGAGATGGCACCAGGTAATGAATGATGCAGTAGCTGAATACTCCACGGCTTATATAGGCCAGTAGACCGGAACCTATACGGGGGCTCATCTGGAGTGGGTTCGGCCACGAAACCTGGCTATGCTAATACCATGGGAGCTGGGATAGTCCTCAGGGCATGTGGGGCATCTGTTTATAACCCGGTACTCTTGTGGGAATTTTATGGCGATTGTGGTTTCGTCCAGGCGGACAAGAGACCTTCGGTTCTCAAGCGTAACGTTACGTTTACAAATCGGCTGCGTATTCCTTAGCTCACTAGAGATTTGAGTAGGTCTTGTATCCACCAGTATGAATGCTGGGCCATTCACTTGATATCGACTGATACTGTTGTTCATTGTCACATTGAGGCTCTGATTGTGATCTCAAAATCAATCCGTGTCGTAAAAAGAAAAAGGGTTTGGGTCTAAACGATGGGTGACATAAATTCACCAGGACCTAACTTAATTCCATAATTAATAACTTCCAATATGGAAGTCTAGGAGAGGCCTCAATATCTTCGCAATAATATTCTTCAAATTCAAAACTTGGATACCGCATCCAGGACAATTTGACGAATCATCGAACCCAAAGCAATGCTGATACTGCCTATAGTAACGGTCGTGTCCATTAGAAACTGGGTGATGTGGTGGTTGGTTCCCTGTATTTCCGGGTAATTCACACCCTAATGTTGGAAATGAGTTGTGTTCTGTGTACGCCTCCATGCCTCTTGCATGGTACAGCTTAATTATTTCTTTCGCCAGATAGCAGAAATTTGCCGCTCTTATTCTCTCCTTCGTGTAGAACTCCACCTCATCTGGGTGCTTTACTATAATTACCACAGCCAGGTTAACGGAAAGACCGACAATCGTAGTTTCTTATGGGATGGGAAGACCCCCCATTATAGGTGACGTTGCTCAGCAAGGGACCCAAAACCGAGCGCTGCTGTAACGATGTACTCTTTGGAGACCTCATTCCTCTTACCCAAGATTCCTTTCTCAGGAAGATCAGAACTCACCAAATATCCCGGAGCACCAGTTTCAGCTAACGCCTCTTTAATTCGGTCCCCCCTGACTGCGTTGACTTCATTTTTGATAGATCGCCAGGTTCCTAGGCCTAGGTTTGGGAAGCAATACGAACTTTTACTTTTCGCACTAAGCAGATGATACTCCTTTTTCTAAAGCATATGGCTTCAATGCCACAGCATCAAAGCTCAGTTTAAGATTTTATTCAAACCAGGGGCTACTTTGTGGCCGTTCCTATCATATATGTCTCACAGCTTGCTAAGGATATTATGCACTCTTTGAGCAGACCGCCGTTACTCCTTAGGTTGTTTTTTTTTTATGGTCAAGAAGCAGAGAAGCAACAATTTCTTTAAGGACACTTGAGCCGATTTTCGTAAACTTTTCATTAGCTTTCTGCAGTCCCTACCTCAATGGTTTTTATCGTCCTAATCGAACAACTGTTTGAAGCAGCACTTTTTACTCCTCCAAATGGCTTCCATCTCCTATCAGAAAATATGGGTGACATGTCAGGCATAAGCGTCGGGGAGAACCTGTCTCCACAAAAGCTTTCGCAGCCCACCTGGCATTCTCTGAGAGGTGCTGAACTCGATTCGCCCTTAATTTCTATGCAATTTGCCTAGAAGTCACTGAGAGTGCAGTACTTACTGACTTACCAAGTAACTCTCCTGGATGAAGGGCCGCTCACGTATGTCAAGTCCATTATACAGCCACAGACCTCTGCTTCTAAAGATGAATGAAGTCCAGGCATTTGCGAATACCATGTCTTGCTGGAAGGCTTGTTCTCTGAAGCCTATATCGCTGCTAGCCCCGTTTGGTATTTGAACCAAATGCGGGACCGTGATTTGGATATGGCGTACTAATGATGGCCCCATCGGTGTATTCCTCGAGAGTGGTTTACGGAAGTAGGTCCCGCTCCGCTTGGCAGTGGTTGATTTGTATTATCTGCGATTTACGATGAGGGTACCCGCTGCGTGGACAATGGGCCAACGGTCCACATCCTCTTCCCCTTTGCACAATAGCTCCGCAGTCTTTGCATGTATTTCCTGTATTGCTTTGATCTGTCATTCGAACTGATGCTTCCCTTCGCAATACAACCGAAGCTAGGCATCTAAGGCAGTGCTACCTATTCTTTAAGACTGTCAGCAGTTTGAGAGTTGCCTCCACTGGTAGACTAATGTTGGTGGTTTTACCACAACCTTTCCTAAGCGTTTTTACCACTGACTCTTGTAGGCCGGGGAATGGATTTTTGAAATAATAGTAATAGGGAAGCGAAAACCAAAGCTCTCTACACTTCGTCTATGTCAGTATTAGTTGTGAATAATCGTCGTCTCTGCTACTCCGCTGTTCTTACAGATAGTTCCAGCCATGACATCTGCCCTTATATGAATGTCACAGTATTTAGTGAACGTGTCTTCGGACTTAATAATATAGGAGCCATCGTGAATTGTGTAACTTCAAATGTTGTCCAGAAAGTCATTAACGACGGTCGGTACAAATGGGAGAGGTTAAGCATCGATATCAGGACCGCTGACAGGACTAGCCACTCAACTGTAGGTAGAGTGTCGGCTGTCATCCGGTTCGCCCGTCACTCTTTTGGTGAAACCTAGTAAAGTGCGTCTCTGCATTGATGCGTGTAAGGTGACAGTTTCACCATGAAGGACGCTTAGCTTTTATCTCTCTCGTGGCGATTTTCAGCCGTCTCACAGAAGCTAAATCTATCTAGATCTGAAAGATGCATTCTGTCGAATGCCACTGGATGAGGCGTCCAAGGACCGTCTTCACAGTTTCAGGGCACCAGTCTACCAGTTAGTGACCATGCCGGTTGGGCGCTGCAGTGCACCTCAAACCATCCAGTGACTGGTCGTCAAAGTCATCCCGGCTCACTTGAGCCACATCTGAATGACTTGCAGCTCATCACAGAGACTTTCAGCCAGCTTTTCCTGTTCCAAAGGGAAACGGCTCTCTGTAAGAGGCTCGTCAGCTTGACACTGAATATCCGGAAGGGCAAATTTGCCATGAATTTGCCTCATCATCAGTAGAGCCTTGATTTGTACCGATCTAGAAGAGGTATGTACCATCAAAGATTTTTCGCCTTCGAAAACCTCCAAACAGATACCGCAATTCCTTGGAATGTGCGGGTGGTTTGAGCGATTTATTCGAAATTACGCTTTGCTGACCGCATCGTGGACGGACGTAGTTCAGAAAAAGCATCAGTTTTGCTGGTCTGAGGAAGCCATCTCAGCCTTTGGCGCTCTGAAAATGAGTCTCTCTTCGGTTCCGGTCTTGCACAGCTCCAAATTCTCCAAAACTTCCGTCACCCATTGTGACATCAGTCAATATAGCAGAGGAGCGGTACTGAAGCAGAAGACACAGGAGGGAGATGAAGTTCCCATAGCATATATGTGGGAGAAGCTTACTCAGCCTCAGCGAATCTTGACTGTCATTGAACAGGAACCTTCCGCGGGAGCGGAGGCAGTGTGCAAGTTTAGATCATACATAGAAGGCGTAACTTTCGAAGTGGTAACTGACCATACTTCACTCAAATGGCTGATGAGCTAGTCAGACCTTCAGGAGCGCATTAGGGAGAATTCCAGTAAACTTCCTAATCTTCAGATGTCAGATGGATTGGTATACAAGCAAATCCATCATGTTTCAGGAGATGAGCTGCGGGAGCAACATGCTTGGAAGCTTTGGATTCCGGAGGAGTTGACCCCTGGGATGGCCACCCGTGCCCATGATTAACCTTTAAGTGCACGCGGGGGCGTGTGTAAACCTTGGGACGGCTGGGATTGTCGTTCTGTTGGCCTAAAATGGTTGAGTAATTCATCCCTAATTGTGATCTGGATCCAAGGCAGGAGAAGCATCGACTGAGGATGCTATCTCTCGTGGAGCTTCTCTTTCGGTAGCGGCACCCGAGCGCGGAGTTTTACAAGCTTATGCGCACGGTGGCGCGGTTATTCCCCCCCCCCCCCTTCCAGCTTTAGTTCGCTAGCTATGGTAACCACTTCAGCAATTTCTCATAGGCTAGGGATGAAATCGGTTGAGAAAATGAACGTCCTTTTCATTTGTGTAGGCGGCTGTGCAGCGGCTTGGTGGATCTAATCTGCATAAGGTATACATATTAAGGTCGGATCTGGGATTGTATCACGTTCCTAGCTTTTGGCCGTTTCGTTTTCATGTAAGCCAGATTATTTCAGATAATAACTTCTAGTCAGAGATACATTCGGATTTACTTTCTTTGTCAGAAAAAAAATCCCATCTAAACCTTAAGTCTACTTTTCCACTGCACACCTACGATATAGTCCGCAAATTTGTTATAGAAAAATTCCTTCTTAAAAACTTTCCTTTCTCCCATCAAACAACTCATAGTTTCCTGCAAGCCAGGACTTTTATGAACGTCTAATCCAAATGGATATGTCATGTACGTATAAATCTTACTAAACATCCCATTATGTAACATTGTGCCTTGCGAATGAAAGAAAATCCCACAATTATGGACATGGATATGTTATATGTAGGTCAAGGATGAATGACTTGCAAGTTCAAAAAGCCACAATTGCGACTACACTTGCTCCCTCCCCAACGATTACACCGTGTCCTCCTTGAATCAACCGCCGCATGAACATTTTCCTTATCACGTTTTTTCTTTACCATTTCCTTCTTTGCCTCATTTTCTGAAGGTTTTCTGGGTCACCTGTAATTTACCTGTAACAACTAAGTTCAGGGGATTACTGGCAGTCTGTTGTTATGACGTCACTGGGGTAGGGACTCACTGATTGATGACTTGCTATTCCTAATGCTATAGAAGCAGCTCATTCGGATGATTGTTTGAAGCCTACAGTTCAAAGATAAATGGATTCTGCTTATTATATATGAGGAGACGGGAGCTACCACATCACAGAATATTCTCACCGGGTGATGGGTTTTGAGTACTTTTACTATTCGGTATGGAGTTCGGTATGCAGTTTTGGTTGAAGCCTATTCCTTCTGATCTAAATTACTCAATGATAAATATACATACTCCTTTCTAAGTTAATTTCCTCGCCAGTGGCATCATAGTATCAACGCCACCAGCATTCCTGAGTTGTTTGACATAAAGTTTTTGATTAGTTTGAAACTTGAGATGGAATTTCCTTTCAGAAATGCATTCAGCTTATCAGCAACTATTTGGAAAATTGCTTCCTGCAGTAAATATTCCTGGAAGGATGAACATTTTTAGGTAAATTCTGTTCTCACTAAGGACCTGAAATATTTTCCAACTTTTGCCTCTCTGTAGTGACCTCCAGCTTTCGTTTCTGGACTACCTGTAGACTTGCTCAGACGAATGAAATCTTGGGGGTGGAATACTATGACAGGAAGAACAGCAAATCGACAGGAGGAAAATATTCTGAAGCGTCAATAAAACGCTTTAACATCTCTTAAGGAAAGCATATGTCATTATCTGAGAGATTAAAGGAACGGTATCCAAATCAAACTTGAAGAAGGCAAGAAAAAGTTCGATTCAAACACTAAATTTGAGAGTTTAGAAGATGGTTAGATGGTTCCAGATGAGGAAGGGAATAATTATACTGCGGTCATAGTAGGGCTGCAGTCAAAATTTTGTAGTGAGCACAGAAAATAAGTTTTCCGTATGGAGTCAAGGGGTAAGCTTCGAAGAGTTGATAAAAAACCACAAAAATTTGGTGCAGAAGTGGACGGGTTGGCACATATGGCCATCGTAGATTGCTCAGTTGAATGGTAATGAAAATTCCACATGTAGTGAAAACTTTGGAGTTTGTCAAATCTTTAAAAGTGAATGCGGCTGCATAGAAAGAAATATAGTGCCAGACTGCCAGATGGCCCGAAAAAGATGCAGAACGTCGAAACTACAGAAAACATAAAAAAATTCGTAGATAAAATCGAAGCTCAACCTTGAGCAAACTGGTGGAAGTCAGTTTGAAGTAGCATAAGTTGACTCCCAGGGCAACTACCCTGGTGTCACCAATTCGTAGACGTAGAGAGCCTAACTATAACTTTAGATACATGAGCCTCGCCCTCTATTATTCGAAAGGATCTAATGGATGAGAGATCCACTAACAAGTATATAACAAGTATTCGAAAGTCAACGGCGTCCATATCTACAGATGCTATGCTCTTCCTAGTGCAACATTAGCGCAATATGAGGAGATGCTACATGGCTTGGTGTTGGACGTTAGAGACCACAGCCTCAAAATCATTGCCGCAAACTGGAGTGCGATATACGGAATAGTTATTGCGATACAGGAGAAGCTGAAGGAACTGAAACGAGCTTGCTGGTGTAAACCAGAACTTTCCTCGCGAAGTATTACTTCACGGTAGTTTCGCGAGGAAATGGGCAGAGAAGTGGGAGTGGTTTTAGTGGGTGAGAATCCCACACATTACTGCAACCTGGTGCATGAGCGTCTTTTTAGGATTTCTACCTCCATCATCATCATCATCATCAACGGCGCAACAACCGGTATCTGGTCTAGGCCTGCCTTAATAAGGAACTCCAGACATCCCGGTTTTGCGCCGAGGTCCACCAATTCGATATCCCTAAAAGCTGCCTGGCGTCCTGAATCACGCCATCGCTCCATCTTAGGCAGGGTTTGCCTCGTCTTCTTTTTCTACCATAAATATTGCCCTTATAGACTTTCCGGGCGGGATCATCCTCATCCATACGGATTAAGTGACCCGCCCACCGTAACCTATTGAGCCGGATTTTATCCACAACCGGACGGTCATGGTATCACTCATAGATTTCGTCATTGTGTAGGCTACGGAATTGTCCATCCTCATGTAGGGGGCCAAAAATTCTTCGGAGGATTCTTCTCTCGAACGCGGCCAAGAGTTCGCAATTTTTCTTGCTAAGAACCCAAGTTTCCGAGGAATACATGAGGACTGGCAAGATCATAGACTTGTACAGTAAGAGCTTTGACCCTATGGTGAGACGTTTCGAGCGGAACAGTCTTTGTAAGCTGAAATAGGCTCTGTTGGCTGACAACAACCCTGCGCGGATTTCATCATCGTAGCTGTTATCGGTTGTGATTTTCGACCCTAGATAGGAGAAATTGTCAACGGTCTCAAAGTTGTATTCTCCTATCCTTATTCTTCTTCGTGTTTGTGTTTGACCAGTGCGGTTTGATGTTGTTGGTTGATTCGTCTTCGGTGCTGACGTTGCCACCATATATTTTGTCTTGCCTTCATTGATGTGCAGCCTAAGATCTCGCGTTAATCAGCGCCTGCTCGATCTGGATGAAGGCAGTTTGTACGTCTAGGGTCGTTCTTCCCATGATGTCGATATCGTCAGCATAGGCCAGTAGTTGGGTGGACTTGAAGAGGATTGTACCTCTTGCATTTACCTCGGCATCACGGATCACTTTCTCGAGGGCCAGGTTAAAGAGGACGCATGATAGCGCATCCCCTTGTCGTAGACCGTTGTTGATGTCGAATGGTCTTGAGAGTGATCCTGCTGCTTTTATCTGGCCTCGCACATTGGTCAGGGTCAGCCTAGTCAGTCTTATTAATTTCGTCGGGATACCGAATTCTCTCATGGCCGTGTACAGTTTTACCCTGGCTATGCTATCATAGGCGGCTTTAAAGTCGATGATCAGATGGTGCAACTGTTGTCCATATTCCAACAGTTTTTCCATCGCTTGCCGCACAGAGAAAATCTGATCTGTTGCTGATTTGCCTGGAGTGAAGCCTCTTTGGTATGGGCCAATGATGTTCTGAGCGTATGAAGCTATCCGGCCTAGCAAAATAGTGGAGAATATCTTATAGACGGTACTCAGCAACGTGATACCTCTATAATTGCTGCACTGTGTGATATCTCCCTTTTTATGAATGAGACAGATGATGCCTCGTTGCCAATCGTCAGGCATTGATTCGCTGTCCCATACCTTGAGCACAAGTTGATGAACCACTTGGTGTAACTGGTCACCTCCATATTTAACCAATTCGGCTGTAATTCCATCGGCTCCTGGCGACTTATGATTTTTTAGCCGATGAATTGCACGGACGGTTTCTCCTAAACTTGGTGGTGGCAGTATTTGTCCGTCGTCTTCAGTTGGCGGGACCTCCAACTCGCCGATGTTCTGGTTGTTCAGTAGCTCATCAAAGTACTCAACCCATCGCTCTAATATGCCCATTCTGTCGGAAATCAGATTTCCCTCTTTGTCTCGGCAGGATGAGCATCGAGGTGTATAATGTTTCATCCTGCTGACTCGTTGGTAAAACTTCCGCGCCTGGTGCGGTTGCTCCCTGTACTTTTCTAGTTCACAGACTTGTTGGTTCTTTCAGGCTTCCTTTTTCCGTCTGTGAAGTCGCTTCTCCGCTCGACGGAATTCGTGATAAGTCTCTGCGCGTGCCCGCGTTCTTTGAGAATGCAACATTACTCGGTATGCGGCATTCTTCCGTTCCGTTGCTAGTTTACATTCATCGTCAAACCAGCCGTTCCGACTCCTTTTGCGGCTGGGGCCAAGTATGTTTGTGGCCGTATCCATGATAACGTTTTTCAGGTGATTGTGAAGATCATTTGTTGATGCTTCATCTCCAGGTCCTCTGTTGACTGCGGTTATTGCGGCATCCATTTCCCTCTTATAGGTGTCGCGGAGGGTTGTGTTGTGAATGGCTTCAGTGTTCACTCTCACCTGGTTGTCAGAGGGGATTCTAGGTGGTATTGTTATTCGAGCTCGGAGCACCATGCCAACGAGATAGTGATCCGAGTCTATATTGGCCCCCCTGTATGTTCTGACGTTCATCAAGGCTGAGAGGTGGCGGCGTTGGATCAACACGTGGTCAATTTGGTTGAAAGTGGTCTCGTCTGGAGAGGCCCACGTATGGTTGTGGACCGCTTTCCGCGCAAACCAGGTACTTCCAACAGCCATTTCGTGTGACTCTGCTAATTGAATAATCCGCAGTCCGTTATCATTTGTTTTCTCGTGTAAGCTATGGGAGCCAACGTATCGTCTGAATACGGGCTCCTTCCCTACTTGGCTGTTAAAATCCCCAAGTATGGTTTTGATATCATATCTGGGACAGGCTTCGAGGGTTCGTTCTACTGCCTCGTAGAAGGTATCCTTCTCCGACTCTGCAGTCTCCTCTGTAGGGGCGTGAACGTTTATGAGGCTTATATTTCTAAACTTGCCTCGCAAGCGCAGAGGGCTATGCACTCGCTTATGTTTTCAAAGTCGATAACAGTAGGTTTCATTTTTTGGCTGACTAAGAAACCTACTCCGAGCACATGGTTTACTGGATGACCGCTATAATATATGGTGTAGTGGCTCTTCTCCAGGAAACCGGTCCATGTCCATCGCATCTCTTGCAACGCTGTTATATCAGCCCCATATTGGGACAAGGTATCGGCTAGCTGCTGGTCAGCTTCATCTCTGTACAGGGAGCGCACGTTCCATGAGAAAATGCGCAAATTGTTATTCCGTGTTCGTTGCCGGGTCCGTTGTTTTAAAATCCGTCCTGTCCGAGGCTCCTGTTGTGGCTTCGTAACAAGTTGTTTTCCGTGTAGGGTTGTCAGCCCTACCCAACCCCCAACCTGGAGGACCGGTTGGTACAATTTGTCCCGTTTTTAGGCGCGGGAGACTCGCCTTCATCCTTCTCCGTCTGCAGCTTTTCGTTAAGAAAGAGCTCCCAGCGGTCACCACGTGGAGGTGGAGATAGGGTTTGGTAGTAGAGCTGTTGGTGTTGGTTCAGCAGGCATTTCCCAGGTTTTATGCTTCATCGTGGGTACCAATCCACGTTTCGCCCTGGGACCTATACTACCCTTTGACCTTCTACCTCCACCCATTAAAAAATGGGTCCCGTAACATGCCGACCAAGAAATGCATTCAATGCCAATTTCAACTGAAGAATTTGTTCATCCTCCATTTCTACAATATTTGCTGACGTTTGGAGCAGTTTCACCTGTCAGTGCAACTGGTGTTCTGAAGTGGCGGTGGAGAAGACGGGGTAGCAACCCTGTCGGCCGAACCAAAACCAAATGGCACACATTGGTTCGCCGGCCGTAATGAAGTAGGCGAATTCTCCAAAAGCCTAATCAGACCCGAGTCAGCATGGGTGTTCAACTGAAGTGAACCTTACCAGTGGTATAGTGGTACCATGGAAACCGGAATAGTCTCTGAATTCACATACTTCACGACAATTCCTGCTGTATGTGCGCTAAGCTCGGTTGTTAGTGGGTGCTTCAGGGGAGTTGTAGTAACGTTCAAGTGAACAGAGATCTTCGGGCCTCGAAGTGGTGTTGCGGCTATAAAAGACAATGAACGGCGTCTTGCAATAATGGCGTTTGGCGATCGATATGGGGTTGGACCGATCGCGTAAAAACTGCAAGAGAGGTATCTTCGGTGGTATGGTCACATAATTCGCACTAACGAGAATTCACTTGCAAACGTTGTTCTGAATTTTGAAATCGATGGTGAGCGACCAAAAGGACGGTAGAATCAACGGTGGCCTGATACGTTGGATGCGTTCGAAAGTTTAAAATTCAGCCCTATTAATATGCCTGAAACGACAATGGCGACCCACAAGTATTCCGATACCATCCCTGCTCCCCTCTTCCCATCGCGATTTTGTTTATGGTCCCTCACGAGTTCGAAATGCTTGAATGTTATCTAATGCCTCGGACTGAGGTGGGTTTCTGCAATCAGGGCAACGATAGGCAGTTGCCTAGTGAAATCAACGAGCTCCACTCTTTGGCGTATTCTTACGATGGAATTCACCGAGAGACTATCCAGCGATACCGCTTTGACTACAGACCTAGGCATTCTGTTTTACTGTTTATTTTTGTATTGTGTACGTGTAGCGAATGATTCATGTTTTCACACATGGTTAGTATTTTATTGAGGCTGGTGTTCATTCTGGCGCTTGCTGGCTTGTGACCTTGACATTGCGGTATGCAGGATATCCACGCTTTGAAGCCGGATGTCCTCCACTTCCGTAGTTGACACAGAAGGTTTCTTCTTTTCCCTTTGCTTCAGTCAGCGAACATTCGGCTGCGGCATGGCCTTTGCCGCACTTTACACATCGCACGGCCATTTGGAAGCTCACTCCCAGCCCCGGCTCTCCGGAGGAGGAGGAAGTGCGGTAGAATTCGGTAGGAGGAAGTGCGGTAGAATCTCTTCGTATTGAAATGCGACACTGCAAGCATTTTGAGCACCTCATGGGACTCCTCCTAAACATTCTTTTAGAAGGAAAGGTTACGCCTTCTCTTCTTTAGGGTGTAGGTGAAGCGATAAGTCTTCATCCGCTCGCCCGACCTACCTTGTTTTCTTGTAATCTGCTATTTGTTTTCATTTAAATTGGGACTTTCCAGGCTCCAGTCTTTTTGATAATAAAATTCCAGAGTCCTTCACTTCCATTAAGTAGAGCGGTTTAACTTCTATCACTTAATTCATGTACATTAATGGGGGCTCCCTTCCCCACTTTTCTTTGTGACCCTAGTCGGACCATTTTAAAATGTTTAATCCTACTTTTTTGTCATTCATTATTTTTGTTATCAATTTTCGTTTTTTTTGTCATTTTTGTTTTTTAGTTTTCTTGATACATAAGGCAAAAACTCACCCAGTTTACCCCCTTCAGACCTATCTTTGCCGCACTTGTTACTACCGCAATCAACTAGGTTAGCACCCTCGTCTGGAACATCTCCACCACCATCGTTGTCATCAGCTCTCGTACCGTCAACTTGATAGTTTTCTATGTCCTGCTGAAGTATTCAAAGAAAGCTTTACCTTTTTCCGGGCTGCCTTTGGGGACCTCAGCGAAGGTAACTGAAAGGCGAACTAAGGACTCCCTAATTTCTTAACATTTAGCTTCGTCCCGTTTAAGCCCAAATTTTGCAAGCCTAAAATTTTACAAGCGTAAAATTTGGGCTTAAACGCTTATCTGAAGCGTCTCCTCAGCATCTTAAAACTCAAAATTTTCATGGATATGCGATTAGTATTATTTACTTGAGTTCTAAAGGATAATGAAGGATGTAGTGAGAAGAATGGTCCTCATAGCAAGAAATTAAAATAGCATTCACTGTAGAATTTAGCGCACTTCCTACTATCATTGTTTTCTATTACGTGAAAAGCAAAGGAATACATCTGCCATAATTCAATTTCTTATCATTAGGGATTATGATAATTACAAAGTTAATTAAGATATTCAATTCATGTCGAAAAATTGTGTCATCAACGCTAAGAATTGTTCATGTAATATTGACAATAACAGAATAGATACATCTTAATACATCTTAGAATAGATACATCTTAAAGATTAATATACGAGGATTTAAGCTACAATGAGAAAAATAGGTAATAAAAACATTTCCAATAAAATCCTATTTTCAATAAAGGAAAAGGTGACCTTAAAAGTGATATTAATGTTTGGATATTAAAAGGTATAAGTTTGAAAAAGAAGTAGGCCAGGAAAGGCCATATAATTAGCAATCATAATTTCATATATTACAATTAGAAGGGTGAAACGATGCCAAGAAAATTTCCACTGCAAGCTCTAAGGTTTACAACATATTCATAAAAGGCAAATGAGAAAAAGGACAATAATTTGAAGATATGAATTTTTGGAGCATCTAGGTTCAAAGAAAACAGGATTACTTGCCCATGTGATAATTGGAGGCGGGTATCAGCAGATAAAATCGAGTAATGGAAGAATCAGAAGGACGCTTGGATAGCTCAAAAAGGCTTTGCTTCAAATTGTGGTTGCACGAGGAGACAAACCCCGAAACGACATCCTCGTAGTGGCCGCTGAGAACTGTCTTCTGCTGGGTTAACATTAGAAAAAGATGAAGTTATACCAGGTCCATCATTCTAGAAAGAGTTATTTGAAGTTAGTCAGAAGGAAGCGGGAGTACATCTGTGCTAAAGCTGGTGACAGTGTCCGCTTTCAGTTTCACTATCAGAAGTTCCTGATAGGGATACGGAAGATGGGTTACCGGTTTAAAACTCGCGGCCTACTGTATTGAAGATGAGCATGTCGAGCACCAGCCACAGTATACTTACACCATAACTGCGATGGACGAGATGGTTACAAGTCAGTTTTTCGATTTCTTTATCGTTGATTCGAATACCGGTCTTTTCGATTGTTTGTGTTCGTATTCGTGTTGTCCCATTATTGTAGGCTTACTGCTTACACAGCACTGAGTGTGATGATAATAAAACTGAAGCACACATCCTCAGTGAAACCTGAGACTGTGTAGGTGCCCTATACTCCACAAAACGAATTAACAACAGAAATATATTAACACTTACCAGCCCTAGTACGCGATCGAATCCTCACTCTTCCCAATAACCCCCAAAGGCCTGCGATGAGAAAGCTGATCAACGACTTGAGGTTATCCTCCAGTGGATTACTATTTTGAGAGGACGCTGCTTTATTTCGTAAAAGACTTTGATCCAAAATCGCCGATGTGGAACGTTTGTCATATCTAAACCCTGTCCTGAATTTCATTTGGACTGCCTCTATGAGCCGTCTAACTGTTTGGGCCTGTTGTCTTCTTTTTCTTCAGCCTTTGTCCCGTTCACAAGCGGGGTCGGCTCCGCCATTTGGCTCTATCGAATGCCTGATCTGGGTGCAATCTCGAGGCTTTCAAATCCCTATCCAGCGTATCAAGCCACCGTTGCTTAGCTCGCCTTTTGGTCGTTTACCATCGATTTCGATGTTCAGACCAATCTTGGCAAGTGAATTTTCATTTGCACGAACTGCGTGACCATACCATCGAAGACGCCTCTCTCGCAACTTTTCCACGATCGGTGCAACCCCATAACGATCGCGGATATCCTCATTTCGGATGTGATCTAAACGTGTGACGCCACTAGTCCAACGTAACATCTTCGTCTTCATTACCGCAAGACGCCGTTCATTGTCTTTTTATGGTCGGCCAACACTCAGAACCATGGAGAGCGACTGGACGGACGACATTGCGGTAAATTTTAGATTTGAGACGTTCGTTGATACGTGATCACAAAGGACACCAGTTGTGGAACGCCACTTCATCCAGGTTGCGTTAATGCGTGAGGCAATTTCATAACGCAGTTCTCCATTGGCTGATAGCGTTGACCCGAGGTATTTAAATCGCTCAGTTCTGGGCAGATCACTGCCGCTGACAGTGATTGTGCCTGTTTCATGGGGATCGGTCGTCAAAAATTCAATTTTGTTTAAATTCAATCTGAGACCATGTTGCATGAGGCGATCATTCCATTTTTGAACAAGTTGCTCGAGATCATTTTTGCTATTAGATGCTAGGAAAACATCATCTGCATAAAGCAGTGTGTGGGGCGCTGGACGTTGGATATCCCGTGTGACGGTGTCCATAACAAGAACAAAGAGGAGTGGTGAGAGGGCACTTCCTTGATGAACACCAACAGAGACACGAAGCGGTTTTGATACACCCGCCATACTTCGAACTTTACTTTTCGGATCGTGGTAGAACAATTGAACCCAGCGCACGAGTTCTTCTGGCACGAAGTGTTGTCGTAAAGCATACCAGATGAGTTCGTGTGGTACACGGTCAAACGCTTTCTCTAGATCCAGAAAGGCAATGTAAAGTGGGCGATGCTTCTCACGGTGTTTCTCCATGAGTAATCGCGCAGCGTGTATTGCGTCAGTAGTTCCGCAGTTCTTGACAAATCCAGCTTGATTCACGGTTATTTCAACGATTTCGCGAATACGGTTGTCACGAATGCGTTCAAAAATCTCCATGGTATGGGAAAGTAACCGGATCGGACGGTAATTTGAACATTCTGCTGGACTACCTTTCTTTTTCCATATTGGAACAGTGGTACTTTCTTGCCAGTCAAATGGTGTTCTTCCTTCCTGAATAACCCGGTTAAAGAATTCACTGAGCCACAGTGTTGGGTCCCAGCTCTTCGCTTTCCAGAGCTTAGATGCGATATCGTCAGGTCCTGTTGCTTTCCCCGATTTCATTTGTTTTATTGCCTCCTCGACTCCAGTTGCGCTGACTGGTGGAACTGCTCCAAATGTCGGCAATGATTGTGGAAGTGGAGGATGAGCAAATTCTTCAGTTGAAATCTGCTCGAAGTATTCTCGCCATCTATCCGTTGCGGCTCGACGGTTTGTAAGCAAAGTACCGTTCTTGTCATTAACACAACAGAAGTCTTCTATATCCTGTGTGCGTTCATCACGGCTTTTAGCAAGTCGATACAGATCTCTCTCGCCATCCCGAGTGTCCAGTTTACCGTAAAGATTTTTGAAATGGTTTGCTCGGGTGACAGCGACCGCTTTCTTTGCTTCCCGGTTGGCATTCTTATAAATTTGCCAATTATCATCATCATCAACGGCGCAACAGCCGGTATCCGGTCTAGGCCTGCCTTAATAAGGAACTCCAGACATCCCGGTTTTGCGCCGAGGTCCACCAATTCGATATCCCTAAAAGCTGTCTGGCGTCCTGACCCACGCCATCGCTCCATCTTAGGCAGGGTCTGCCTCGTCTTCTTTTTCTACCATAGATATTGCCCTTATAGACTTTCCGGGCGGGATCATCCTCATCCATACGGATTAAGTGACCCGCCCACCGTAACCTATTGAGCCGGATTTTATCCACAACCGGACGGTCGTGGTATCGCTCATAGATTTCGTCATTGTGTAGGCTACGGAATTGTCCATCCTCATGTAGGGGGCCAAAAATTCTTCGGAGGATTCTTCTCTCGAACGCGGCCAAGAGTTCGCAATTTTTCTTGCTAAGAACCCAAGTTTCCGAGGAATACATGAGGACTGGCAAGATCATAGTCCTGTACAGTAAGAGCTTTGACCCTATGGTGAGACGTTTCGAGCGGAACAGTCTTTGTAAGCTGAAATAGGCTCTGTTGGCTGACAACAACCGTGCGCAGATTTCATCATCGTAGTTGTTATCGGTTGTGATTTTCGACCCTAGATAGGAGAAATTGTCAACGGTCTCAAAGATGTATTCTCCTATCCTTATTCTTCTTCGTGTTTGTGTTTGACCAGTGCGGTTTGATGTTGTTGGTTGATTCGTCTTCGGTGCTGACGTTGCCACCATATATTTTGTCTTGCCTTCATTGATGTGCAGTCCAAGATCTCGCGCCGCCTGCTCGATCTGGATGAAGGCAGTTTGTACATCTCGGGTGGTTCTTCCCATGATGTCGATATCGTCAGCATACGCCAGTAGTTGGATCGTACCTCTTGCATTCACCTCAGCATCACGGATCGCTTTCTCGAGGGCCAGGTTAAAGAGGACGCATGATAGCACATCCCCTTGTCGTAAACCGTTGTTGATGTCCAATGGTCTTGAGAGTGATCCTGCTGCTTTTATCTGGCCTCGCACATTGGTCAGGGTCAGCCTAGTCAGTCTTATTAATTTCGTCGGGATACCCAATTCTCTCATGGCCGTGTATAGTTTTACCCTGGCTATGCTATCATAGGCGGCTTTAAAGTCGATGAACAGATGGTGCAACTGTTGTCCATATTCCAACAGTTTTCCATCGCTTGCCGCAGAAAGAAAATCTGATCTGTTGCTGATTTGCCCGGAGTGAAGCCTCTTTGGTATGGGCCAATGATGTTCTGTGCGTATGGGGCTATCCGGCCTATCAAGATAGTGGAGAATATCTTATAGATGGTACTCAGCAACGTGATACCTCTATAATTGCTGCACTGTGTGATATCTCCCTTTTTATGTATGAGACAGATAATGCCTCGTTGCTAATCGTCAGGCATTGATTCGCTGGCCCATACCTTGAGCACAAGTTGATGAACCACTTGGTGTAACTGGTCACCTCCATATTTAACCAATTCGGCTGTAATTCCATCGGCTCCTGGCGACTTATGATTTTTTAGCCGATGAATTGCACGGACTGTTTCTCCTAAACTTGGTGGTGGCAGTATTTGTCCGTCGTCTTCAGTTGGCGGGACCTCCAACTCGCCGAAGTTCTGGTTGTTCAGTAGCTCATCAAAGTACTCGACCCATCGCTCTAATATGCCCATTCTGTCGGAAATCAGATTTCCCTCTTTGTCTCGGCAGGATGAGCATCGAGGTGTATAAGGCTTCATCCTGGTGACTTGTTGGTAAAACTTCCGCGCCTGGTGCGGTTGCTCCCTGTACTTTTCTAGTTCATAGACTTGTTGGTTCTCCCAGGCTTTCTTTTTCCGTCTGCGAAGTCGCTTCTCCACTCGTCGGAGTTCGTGATAAGTCTCTGCGCGTGCCCGCATTCTTTGAGAATGCAACATTACTCGGTATGCGGCATTCTTCCGTTCCGTTGCTAGCTTACATTCATCATCAAACCAGCCGTTCCGACTCCTTTTGCGGCTGGGGCCAAGTATATTTGTGGCCGTATCCATGATAACGTTCTTCAGGTGATTGTGAAGATCATTTGTTGATGCTTCATCTCCAGGTCCTCTGTTGACTGCGGTTATTGCGGCATCCATTTCCATCTTATAGGTGTCGCGGATGGTTGTGTTGTGGATGGCTTCAGTGTTCACCCTCACCTGATTGTGTTTCTTTTCACGGATCTTCATTTCAACATCATCATTCCAAAGCCAAGTATCTCGGTTGATGTACCGCTTACCCGGCTTGGTGACCCCAAGGGTTGCAGAGGCCGCTTTGTGGATCGTGTCTTTCATTTGGTTCCATGATTCTTCCACATTCGTAATGGTTGGCAATCGTATGAGTGAGACCGTTTCTTCTTTCTTCTCACCAAATCGCCACCATTTAATGCGCGGCGGGCCAGTGCGTTCCTCACGCTCTTTTATCGGTGGCTTAATTCGCAGGACGGCAATCAACGGCTGATGTTGCGGTGCGATGGTCTCATAGGGAACGACTTTGCAATCAGTGACAGTGGTAAAATGTTGGCGTCTTATGAGAATATAGTCGATTTGCGTTTTATTGTTCCCACTATAAAATGTGGGAAGATGAGACAATCGTTTGATGAACTATGTATTCATAAGTACAAGGTCATGGTTGTCCGCAAAATCGATTATACGCTCGCCACCTTCATTGCGCGCTCCGAACCCCTTTCCCCCATGGCACCTGTTACCGTCCGCCTTTTCACCTACATGACCATTAAGGTCGCCGGCAATGATTATGTAATCGCCAGCAGGCACGTGGCAAGTCTTTTCATCGAGAAGTTGCCAGAAGGCATCTTTCTCGGCATCAGGTCGACCTGTCTGTGGTGCATACGCGGTGAAGAATAGTGCGATCAGCTGATATAATGGTGAGCTTCATCAGCCGATCATCAAATCGTTCGACTTCTTTAATGGCATCATGGAAACCCTCTGAGATGGCAATGTCAACACCATATTGAGTGTGTGGTTTACCAAAATAGAGAAGTTTGTTGGCATTTTTACCACGTTCGCGTTCAATGTCGCAGCTTTTGGCATCAGACCATCGGGTTTCTTGCAGAACGCAGATGTCAATGCGCCTTTTCCGAAGGGCTCTTGCGAGTTCCTCCGTCTTTCCAGTTAGGGTACCAACATTTAGCGTGCAGACACGTATTTGTTTTGTTCGTTGTGTACGGACTAACTTGCTTACATCCTGACGCCGTCCATGCGTCAAGAACCCTTGCCCATTTCTCGACAGGACCGGGGCCCGTCCTGCCGCGTCGACTGAGGTGGACGCCCTAGCATTTCTCCGAGGCTTGTGACTCAATCCGATCATCATGTTTGTAACGACATTCTATGCATTTTCTTGGTCGACCTGTCGCGGGGCCTGTCACCAAGAGAGATCAGGTAGGATTTAGCATAGTAGAATAACTCCAACTATACTCTATTTATCTCTTTCCCCGATCTCAGCATTTTATTTTTGTTTTACTGAGGATAGTACAGAGTACGTTGCCTCAAACCTTCCTCCTTTACCTGGGCTTGGGACCAGCATACTATGTTAATAGCATGGCGGAGTTTGGCCCTGTTGTACTCTCTGGATACTCTCGATGAATCCCTATCGGCCATACTAAGTGCAAAGCATTTGGACTGGTCTGCAACCTAGAGAACGTAAGCGACGTAAGAGGGTTCCGGCATACCACATGTCCTTTTCTTCACAGTTTGCACATGTAAGCTTGACAGTCTCGAACTGTCAAATATGGAAATTTTTTTACAGATTTGTCGCTACTAGGTTTTCTAGTTTATACCTCATCAAACGACGCCCTCCAGTTTGCACAAGGCACTGGCTGAAATTTCCCATATGGATATAAAATCTATCTAATCATTTCTGCACAGTTTTGTCGCCATCATTCGTTGGAATAGTGAAAAGCGTGCTTTTGCAATTACTTTTCTTTTTATTTTCAATATTACACAGATACAGTGGTTTCTTTCAGTCTCCCATTTAGGCCCCACATCTCATCAGCCCACTCATTTACATCCAAAACTATAAACTATATTTGGGCGTACCCAATGCGTATATGCATCAATACCTCAATTACTCCAAAAACTTATTGAAATAAGTGACAATTTCATAAAATTAAATATTTTATTATAATCGAGCATGCACGTGTTGAATGCAACCACTCAAAACTCCATGAATATTTAGCGACTTATATGGGCCCGCTATTAAGGCAGATGATCCTTTTTTCCGCAATACGTAAAAAGACCATCCACGGCTATGAATCCTCTTGGAAAATAAATCACAAAATTAAAATTAACTTTCCAACAAAAGGACGTCGGCTTAATCGCTTGGGTAGCGGATTTATTTATTCAGTGGCCAATTCTCTCCGGGCCATGTTCATCCGTTTCGTTTGCGAAATTTCACGTATATTTTCCGAAAGGTAGGTTTTTCACACGTTCCGTGTATCTCCAGTTTTTTTTAATTTAAAATCAGGAATTATTTGAAATACGTTCTCAGCCCATGTTAACAGCGAGAATTTGTATTGTTTACCAAAATATTCAGAAGCACACCAGGTTTATTACACATCTTACAGAGGATTAGTAATCGGGGAGGTTCGCAATTTTTTTTTAATCCTTGGGAGGGTGTGGGAGTCCACACAGAAAATTATCTTGCCAGTCTTCCTTAGAAGATATATGCAAAAAAGTGACTTACGGGATATTTTTTTCAAAATCTGTATATATACCCGCAACTGACAAACGTCGAGAGAAATCCAGGCCCGGATTGACAATTGCTTCCTCTCTCCGAAATTGTGCAATTAGCTCAGTTTTAATAAAATCTGAAAAAGAAAAGATACAGGATTTGAGGTCGGTACTCACAGTTTAGCAGGTACGAAGGGATGTGACCAATGAGATTATTTCACCGGGGATGTTTAATGGGGCTTGGATAGTATTCAGTCCTTTCGAAAACCCTTTGAATGAGGTTAAGACCATGTTCTCGAGGAGGTTTAGTATTAGCTGGCCAGCCTACTGCGACATCCTTAATATTTGTCGAGAATCCATTTAGTTTTGCTGGCAAGACCTATCTAGTTCCAAAGAAGATAGCAGATTCTAAACAAAACACCGCGCACCTTACTGATAGCGAACACAAGGTGGGAATTCATTTAGATTAACTCTTAAGTACATTTTTTATTTAGGGAATGAGAGGTCGTAAGCCCGCATCCACTTGATGTCGGACCGGACCAGATGGAGAGCACTCCTCGTTTTGGGTTAACACCCAAAGTTCAAAAATGAAAAGGGGAAGGAAGGAACTCATCAGACGCTGCCTCACGTCAGCCCTGAGAGAAGCATGACCGAAGCGGCCCGCAGGTATTATACGATCCTTTTTATAACTGCGGATTATATTCAATGTAAATCTGTCCGACATCAAATGGATGCGGACTTAGGACTCCTCAATCCCTAAATAAAAATTTTCTAGCTCCGGCCAAGGTTTGGTCAAAACTGTGAGCGGAGAAGGTAAGTGTATTATCGGCAAAATAGGTTAAGACTGTGCCCACATTAGTGTTCGAGGTTTCAACCGTGAAAATGTGATATACGATTGGACCGGGAAGTGACCCGAAGTTTCTGGCAACAGATCGGAAACTTCAATTCCTGTCGCAACGCTTATCATCGGGATAGGAAACTCATATTCTATTCAATTATAGATAAGTTCGTTCGTTTGTTGTATCTAAACGAATTCTAAGGCCTTTTCTAAGTCTAATGTGCATACCATCCTTGGTTTATGGTTGAGGATAAGTACGCTGCTCATGAAGTTCTTGAAGTATCGAAGAATATGATGTATTCTATGTTTAAACCCAAATCCAAACTGGTAACTGACTTCCGGGTTTTCTATGTGAATCTAGTCATTCCCAAGAGCGGTTGACGTTTGAGGGTTGTAGATCCAGTAAGGGCAACGTTCCTCCATTTCAATTACCTGTAGCTTTACCTCACGATGGGTAATTGATAGCTAAATGAGTCTCGGAAATGCGTTAAAAGTTTGCTTTCAGAGAATCACCCAACATTTGGTCGGTTGGGCATTGGAATGAAGAAACACCTGGTATGCCCAGTTTGGTGTCATCAGTGGCATTGCGCTGTTTCTTTGTTGTGTCCTGGGTATTTTCTATGAAGATAGTTTTGGTGCACTGAACCAAACTGGGTAGGATCAAACAGTTTTGAACAATGTGCCTAAAGTTGTAGCAGTTAAAATACTGCACTCACCCTTGACACTATCAAGAGTGATCTTCTGCTGATAACCGCGAAAACCTCGTTGAGCTCCTGAAAGGACGCGAAAGCGGCAATTAACAAATCCTGATTGAAACCTTATTCGAAGTGAAGGGTTTTCTTTGTGGAGAGTCTTATATTTTTTCGTCGCAAAAGAAGCGTCTTCCCTGAGTATTGTAAGTGGCGACTAAAAGTGACAGAAATTTGTGGACTGGCAACCTGAAAATTTTAAAACTTTATTGCTACTAAAATAGCAACAAAGCCTCGAATTGGGACTGACCCTCAACCTTTGGCTACCGGAAACGGTCTCTGTTAGGCTTCTGAAATGTGTGCGTGCTCCTTGGCAACGATAATGCGGGTTCAATACCCGATTTCTCGAAATCTAGCCGGAATTTCAACCATATACGCTGGACATTGTAGGCCTAAGCGAAGTAAGATGGTGGGGCTTTGGAGAGTATTTATTCCTCTGTTGCCACAATTATAGAAATGTGCTTTTATACTCTGGAAAACGAAGTGATGGCAGACGCAAATCTGGTATCGAGTTGTTTCTGATGGCTACCACAAGGCACGCTCTCTTGACCTGGGTGCGGGTGCCGAAGGCTACCAATGAGCTTATTGGCGATTAGCTTCCTTGGGATTTGTTTGCAAATTTCGTAAAAAGTGTAGGTGTAGCTAATGTGCTTTGTTGTAATTCATTAATACTATGGAATTCCCTACCAGTGGCGTGATATCGACTTGTAATTCATCATCATCATCAACGGCTCAACAACCGGTATCCGGTCTAGGCCTGCCTTAATAAGGAACTCCAGACATCCCGGTTTTGCGCCGAGGTCCACCAATTTGATATCCCTAAAAGTTGTCTGGCGTCCTGACCTACGAAAGAGGAGAAACCAGGGAATATGCTATACAAATGGCTAAACGAGTCAATAGGCCATGAGAACCCGAGGAGAAGCCTGGAGAAAGTTGGCACCTCTGAAAAAGAGAGGTCGAAGGAAGATAAGACCGGAGGATATCATTATCTACAAACCTGGTGAAGAGCCATACCCTGATATTCTTAGATACGCCGAGATTCTGATAAGTAAAAGGGCCAAAGTAGACGCCGGACTCTCCAATTTTAGATGATCCCAGAAAGAAAATCTTATATTGAAGTCGATGTGAAAATGCTAAGGAAATCTTACAGTGGAACGCAATCAACCATCATCAGTCAACCAGTTGAAGCAACATTTAAACTGTTGACAGTATTAAAAGCAACAATAGGATGAGTTATGTGTTAAGGAGTAGGTGACATTGAAGGGGTTTTTTAGATCCCTGGCTTAGGTCACATTATGAAGGCATGTAACCAGTCTGAATACCAGTAATGCATCAGATGAGGAGCGGAAGGCCATTTAAGCAAGTACCATAGAGCGTAACAACTTGCACTTGTGCGAACAGATGTTGACCAAAACTCATAGAAAGGGAGTTTAAGGTGTAGATTCTGGAATGGGACAGCAGGACAACGAATACGAAAGGACGTGTCCTGCTGTACTCGCAAATGTTGGGACCTCACACACATTGGTAAAAAGAAGCCTGGGGTCAATAGTGTACCTGTACGTAAGCGCCAGTTTAGCCAGTAGAATTATTTGGCGGATCAGTGAGCACTATACATAAAGTAATCGTCAGGCAATCAGCATGAAATCAAAGGCGAATGGACCTTGAAAAAGAACTCCTGCCGCATGCCGGGTGGATGGTGAAAGTTTTTGAGATAGTTTGAAAGTAGTTGAGATAGTTTTCCGCGGAGCGCAAGTCTGTCGTATCTTTGGATAGTACCGCCAGAGAAAAAGTTATCAAAGTGACCCAACTCAATGACTAGTGGAACAATGAAATCGTAACCTTCCAGGCAATTAGGCTTTATCAGAGGCTTATGGGAAAGCCCGGTAGTAACGATAGACATGAAAATCCTGGGGGTTTAAGGAGAGTACCTGCGTGAAGGCGTCCTCTTCGAACATGAATTGATTTAGATGCCACTCTGCTTCCTCACCACCGAAATATTGGAAGGCAAACCGGGGAGTAGTCCCGGAAATATGTTTTAGGATCGGCGACAAGGAGGTCCCAGGTTTGGATGGCATCTGGAATGGAGTTCTGAAGCTATTAGTAAACTTTAATGCTTACCTTTTCACTTATACCTTCGAGGTTTGCCTCGCTGATCAGTGGGAAAATTGATGTTTGTTCCCAAACCCAACAAGCCACCCATAGATCCACTAACATATCGTCCGATTGGCCCGTTGTCCAAAATGTATTCAACTCCACTAACTGGAACAAAATTAAAGGGCGGTGGCTCATATAGTTGTGCCTTGATATTGAGTCTGGATGAGAATTATTTCTCAGAGAGCATTCTTAGGTACGGAACAGATTAGGACTTGAAAGGGTATAACGTCAAGCGGAGATACCGTAGGCGCTTGGGGTTCCTGTTCGACTTAGAAAGGCCTACAATTGTCGGCTTTGCGGATGGCCTAGCTGCAGGAACGTAGGGAGAAAATCCGGGCCTAGGGTGAAAGTTATGCAAATAAATCGAGCCCAGGTTGAAAATTATATGCGTCTGGACTGAAAGTTATGTGCGCCTATATAATTCCCCTTTTTTTCTTGAAAATTTATATCCGAAGCCTTCCTGCAAGCTTTGGTACCGGCAGAATCGCCCATCCTTTCTATCCCCCTCTCGTCAGGCCCGCCTAGCTGTGGTTGAGAAGATATGTAAGTCCACGCCACGCAGCATGTGTTAATAGGGGAGTCGATTTGTGTGAGGTAACATGAAGAAAGTTATGGATAACAAGAAAAATAAGTATCAGTGATAAGACGCAACCCTGGCGCTCTCAGTTTCCAATTCCAAATTCTGATATTTCGTTCTAATGTTACGCTATCACATCCATTATATATTGCTTTAGTAGTAGCCACTAATTTATCTGGAATGTCCCTCATGTAGGGAGACAGTAGAGCATTCCAGATGCTTGATTATTTCACGATGTCTGAAACCTTTTCCAGAGGGAAACGAATTCTGGAAATGGCGGCGAGAACAGGACTGGTAGTTCTAAACACCAGATCCCCTTCAACTTTCCGGCGCCCGGGCTGCGAAGGAAGCATTCTAGACATAACCTTCGCGTCGGAATCACTGGTGGTGGACAGGTGGCGAGTTCTGGAAGACTTTTCGGCAAGTGACCACCAATACATTGCTTTCGAAGTGGTGGACACAAACTCTCGGTGTGCGCCACCCCAGCGATCTTTCTGTGTATGGAACGTCGCGAAAGTGAACACCGGGAAGTTCATCGAAACTCTGGGAACAGGTGGGGCAACGCTGAAGGGTATTCCTGGGGGTGGTGGCGCCGCGGCTGACACTGTCGTAAATTCAGTTATGAACCTGATAACGACGGTCTGCGGAGCCTCCATGCCCAGGAAGACATCGAGGCGCGGCAAACCTTCAATGTATTGGTGGGCAGTGGAAAGCGCAGAGCTCCGGAAGGAGTGTCACAGGCTCCGCCGCTTAACACAAAGTCTAGGCGACCGGGAGAAGGCATGTACCATAATGATGGAGTACAAATCAGCCAAAAGGAGACTCCGCAGCGCAATAAACAAGAGCAAAGCTCGCTGCTGGCAAGATCTATTCGACGAGGTGAATGGGGATCCGTGGGGACTCGGTTACAAACTGGTAACCCGAAAAATCAGGGCTCTGCGGAAACCCTGTTCACTTAAGGCCGAGCAGATGGACCACATTGTGGGGGCACTCCCCCCTGCCCACCCCGTATGGGATGGTGACGTCGGCGCGGAAAGCGCAGAGGACTGCAGAGAAAGTGTTCTCTATAAAAGAGTTGGAAAAGGCAGTCCTCTCTATGAAAAACAATAAGCCGCCAGGACCCGATGGTATTCCAGCAGAGGTATACAGAGGTATTCCAACACCGGCCAAACCTACTGCTCGGCGCATTCAACGCTTGCCTGAAAGAGGGCAATTTCCCTGCTCGTTGGAAAGTTGCGAGGCTTGTGCTGATCCCTAAAGGGAAAGGCGACCCCGAATTGTCGTCTTCATACCGCCCACTATGTATGCTTGATACTGCTGGGACAGTGCTCGAAAAGCTCATCAGAAGTAGACTCGCTGAAGCGATACGCGCTGCCGGAGATTTATCTCCCCGGCCGTTTGGTTTTAGGACAGGGAGATCGACAATTGATGCTGTCATGCAAGTCGTGGACGCCGTTCTACGAGCAGAGGCACATAGCCGCCGAACTCGACGGCTGGTGCTTCTCGTAACGCTTGACATCAGAAACGCCTTCAATTCCGTAAGATTGAAAGACATTCTAGGCACACTAGACAATACCTTCAACGTGCCGAACTATCTCTTGCGGATTTTGAGGGACTACCTGAGGAACCGCTCCCTGCTCTATGAAACACTAGAGGGTCAAAGGTGGATGGAGGTCACGTCGGGGGTAGCACAGGGACCCATCCTAGGGCCGGACCTCTGGAACACTAGCAATGACAGTCTGCTTAAACTCGACATGCCAGAAGAGTCGCGCCTGGTCGGCTACGCAGATGATGTCGCAGCGCTTGTTGCTGGACGCACTGTCGAACAGGCGCAAAGCAGACTCGGCATATTGATGCGACGGGTAAGCGGATGGATGACTACTCATGGTTTCAACCTTGCACTGGAAAAAACCGAAGTAGTCATCCTGACTAAGAAGAGAATTCCGACCCTGCGTCCCATATCGTTCGGGGAGTCGATAATCGAGTCAAAATCAGCAGTAAAGTACCTCTGGTTGACTCTTGACTCAAAGATGAGCTTTTCTGAGCAAATCCAAGCAGCAGCGAACAAGGCTGCGGCTGGAGTTTCGACGTTAAGTAGGCTAATGGCAAACATTGGGGGTCCTACGTCTAGTAGGCGACGTCTCCTGATGAGCTCAACGCAGTCTGTCCTGCTATACGGCGCAGAGGTATGGGCTGGCGCTCTTAGCAAGGAGGTATATCGTAGACGCCTCGCGCAAGTACAGAGACGGGGAGCTTTACGGGTGGCGTCTGTGTACCGCACAGTCTCTGAACCGGCTGTGATGGTGATCCCGGGAGTTATCCCCGTTGCCCTTTTTGCTAGGGAGCGTCTGGCCATATGATGAGCCAAGGGAGGTGGTTGCCGGTAAAGAACGGCAACGCACTCTAGACGAGTGGCAGCTCTCTTGTCAAAATGAAACTAGAGGCAGATGGACTGCGCGGCTCATCGGCAACTTAGGTGCGTGGCTGAATCGGAAGCATGGTGAGGCTGACTATTTCCTTACCCAATTTTTAAGTGGGCATGGAAGTTTTCAGTCTTATCTGCACAACATTGGAAAGGCGCGTTCTCCGGATTATGTGTTTTGCAATGGAGTTGTGGACGATGCTCACCACACTTTTTTTTCTTGTGGAAGGTGGGATGGGGTTCGTCAGCAGCTCTATTTAAACACAGGGGATCTCTCTCCAGACAACATTGTGGAAGAGATGCTGAGGACTGCTGACAGGTGGAACCGTGTTGCCCATTACGTTCGGGCCCTTCTCGTTGCGAAGAAGATAGAACTCGACCGGTGGAGGAGCCGGATGGCAGGGGGCTCCTTGAACTGATAGTTCCCTTCTTCCTCCCGTTGGTGAAGGAATTCCCTGATTTGAAGGCTCCGCAAGGCGGGAGAGTTCGGGGGCTGGCCCGAAGTAATGTGACAAACGGTTCCAGGCTAGCTCTCTGACGATGGGGAGATGTTTAGTTGGTAGTCCGACGACGTACCGAATCGGGAGTCCAACACTGTGTGGGTAAATGCATTCACCTACCCTACCCCCCAAAAAAAAACAAAAAAAAAGCCTTTTAAAATTCGTTGACCTAAACTCCGCAACCTGCTCCACAAAGGTCCGAAGGGCGTTAATGTAATCGGTACAAAATGATGTAGAGCGTCTACTTTCTATCGATCAAGCTTTCGAAAGGTTCCGTAATAAATATCTCACCAGAATCAAGCAGTACGCGGACACCACTCTAGTTGTCGCACCTAAGATGGATACTCTCCTTCGGAATCTTAAGGATTACCCCTTTTTCTACTGAACGGGAAATATCCTAGATTGCCAGGATTTACAAATGAAGGAGGTAACTACTTTTCAGAGACTGCGGGGGGTTTTTGTTAAAGTTCCGCAGGAATACCGTCGAGGTCGACGGCCTTACTCCATTTGAGCGCGTTAATTCGGTAAATAATTTCGCTTCGCTTTAGAGGAGTAGTCCATATCCCTATGTTATGTTTGCTATATCATCCGCCGGGGATGGAACTTAATTGGATGTGGTTCAGACGCTTGGAGATGCAGCTCCGCCTACCAAACTAAATTAGCTAGTTTTCCCACAGCTGGACTGAATACGAGCTGGCCGTGTAGATAGACCTTACTGAATTTGGAGAGCCCTCGCGAGCAGGTCTGTCTATACAGACAAGGCGCAAGCGACCATCAAATAATGGTCCCTTTCAAGGCCGATGTCAGCAAATCAGGAGATAACTTCCAAATCTACTACTGATTGCGATATGGTCGATCTAAAGAGATATTCGTTGCTTGTCAGTTGAAACCCAATCTACCTTTTGAGAAGTCCTGTGCTCCAACAATTTACCGCAGATTAAGAGGTGGTCGAAGTTGCGGAAATGTACAAACCTATCACTCCAAATTTTGGAACTCTTCATAATTTAATATTTTACTGAATATCCTACGACATCCTTTCAACTTTAGAATAATTGTTCTGTTCCATCTGTGGGCCATTTGCTTAAATTTTTATCTAAAATCACTTTTCTATGCTATTTTTAGCGATGTAAGTTCCTTAGCCACAGCTCGTGCTTCCGAGCTTAACTCAATTCTTGGCAATTTTCAGTGTAAGGCAATTTTCTTCAATTTTCCTTGAATATTTCCTGTGAAATCATGGAAGATCCCGAAAATGCTTTTGTCGCTTTGGGAGGTCGCAAAGTGAGCCGTGATTTTATGAATGTATCTTAAAAGGAATGTGTGCATTTTATAGTCAATAAAAATATTTCCCACTGAATAATTTTATAGAAGCATTTTAGAGGCTTAAATACAATAAACTCAGCCGACTAATACGAGACAGTAAGGGGGAATAATATGCTGTAATTTGGGACTGAAAAAGCGTTTCCGTGAAAATCTGTTGCCGCTTTGTATCTGCTTCCGTTTATTATATGCTATGCGGGTATAGTTAAGGCGTTATGAACTTTATGGGAATTTGCATAATTCTGTTGGGTGTATACTTTCCGTAAGCAGACATATAATTTTATGGATATCATTTTTAGCTTTTTTATTATTTTCAGCGTTATGTGGTTCAGTTACAATGACGTCTTTCTTGTTTGCTCAAAGTACCGAGGAATTGATCCGCAGCCGGCCTCATCTAAACAATTGAATTGTTGCTGAAACCAGATATTTATTTTTTCCTTGAAGAAAGGGGACCGTACCTCGCTTTATCTTCCGATACTCATTGCGCGGTTACCTGGATACAATTTGAGCTGTCCTCATCCCTCATTCAACATCCATCTAAGTAACGACCGCTTTTCATCATTACCTCCTTAGGAAGCCTTAACTTCCTGACTCGGAGACAAAGGCATATCTGCTATTGGGAACAACAAGCAACTAATAGATTCCATTCAAATGTCATCAATGAGAAGACAACGTTTTAATCAAATATCCAATTTCTATTATGCTTCCTATATAAAACGGATCTCTTCTGTGCAGATGTTTGCTTATAGGTTCGGAGGTTAAAGAATCAACGGAATCTCCATCAACGCAATCAATGTGGGCCGAAGTATCTTCGAAAAATGGAATCCATTATTTTTGGACGGTTGCTAGCAGACGACACATAACGATTCAATGGTGAGGTTAAATTGCCTAAATGGTTGGACATTAATAAAGCCGGGTGTCAGCCGGGGACATCTAAGGCAAACTGGATATTGATGGAAGAGTCAGTAATGAATAAAAGAAGTCATCAAATCAGATCCATTTATTTCTGTACATGTGGAGGGGAGTTCGGCTGGCAAAGACAAAGGACACTAAGGATTATGATGTGTTCTGCTGGAGTGAGGATTAATTTGGCTTTGTCTCTTCTAGAAACATTTTCCATGGGTCTTTTGATACAATCTACATTTGCGCAGACATAACGTATACCTAAGCTACATATAACATTAGCAAGTGGTGTCCCGAGTACATATTATATGAACACCCTCGATCCGTAGTAACACACTATACCAAACATCAAGATTTCACCCTTCGTGGCAAATGAATCAAGTTTCTAAATGAACCGTGTCTGCGCTCCCCTTTTTCATGTGTGCAATTTCTTAATGAATCTCCCCAAAATTAAATGAGCTTTTGGTTTTCCAATTAATGTTAGATGTCTGGAGCGATTGAGTTTCGATGCCTAACGTACACAGAATAAAAATAAACATTTGCTTTCTAGACTTCGTAAAGTTCCCAGCACGTTTCAATATTTGAAAATAGACATACACAAATTAGCATGGTTTTACCATATGGAGGGAGACTTAGCCGAAATCTTCCCCCAAATAGAAATGTTCCAGATATGCTGGTTTTAGTCTGCTCTCCATGATTTGCATAATTTATAGTACGTAATTCAGAATTTATTGTGTTTTGGCTTAGCGTTTATCCAGCTTTATGCTCGAGGACACAACAAAAAAGCCTAAACCTAGCCCTTGACGAATATTAGAACACTTCATTTGTAGACCATAACCATATACTTGTAAGTAATTTAGGCAGCCTTACGCTTAAACAGGATTATACTCACCCACTCTACCAGTGAGAGTCTAATCGCGACCTTTCCTTGTTTTGGTTTATTGCTTTAAACGCGAAGTCACCCAGATGCATTAATGCCGGATGATACCACTAAGGGACCAACCGCTAATAACTGGGGGGAAAGTACATGAACTAGGAATTCCTCTGGGGCTTGTAAATTAAGATCCCCGTTCGTATGATACCAGTATACCCCTGGTAAGGATTCGGATGGATCCCCGAGCCGACTTGGTCCTGATCGTCTATATAAGCCTTGAGCATTCGCCTACCGCATCACGACCAACATGTCAAAGTGAGCATAGCGTCTCCCGGTTCCACCTCGTGGAATTTCTTCTCGCCCATTTGGATTTAGTTCACTGCCCATCTTGCGCACCGCAACCATAAAGCACATAACAAAAAGGGGTGTGTGTAGGTAGGTAGGTATCAGTGGCCACTCCGAGGAGTCCAATTAGCGTTGTGATGCCACAAACTCCTAACACCGTGACTGCTGTTATGAGAGCAGGGAGGCAGAGCCCAGCCGGCTCAGATTTTCAGAGCCAGCGCGTAGCTTTTACGAAGGTAAGCAGTTCTCCCACCCTGCAGCTAGAAATCTCTCTAAGGTCCTCAACGAATGGTTTACCCAGTGTCCGCAGCCTGACTCCAGCTAGAGTTGAACAATTGCAGAGGAAGTGCCTGAGGGTCCCTCCCCCTTCCTCCGCAGCTCTGGCAATGTGAATTGTAGGGTATGCCAAGCCTGGCGGCATGGCACCCTATGAGCCCCATGCAGACCACCGTAATCTTGAATCTAATCACACACGCCCGGCGCAGGATCGCGAATCCTCCTTGACTTGGCACAGCTGGTAACCCTTCGCTATCTAATGCCCGCGGCTGCTAAGTAGTGCGCGCAGGCTCCACCGTTCACAGTCGTCAGTGATATACCAACTCTACCCGCCGAAGAATTGGCAAGGGTGGAGCCCCGACTGGCCAATTCGTCAGATCGCTCTTTCCTTCTCTATGTTCTTATGAGCGGCAAGCTAGGGGAGGGTGACCCCGTGTGTGCCGCCTAGCCTGATTAGTGCATTTCTGCACTGCCCCACCACCATGGAGGATATCGTTGCTGAGAACAAGGCCTTAATGCCTTAATGGCCGCTTGGCTGTCGGTGAGAATGGTTATGTTACGCTTGAGGCTCGGATCATGCTCCAGCCATCGACAGACTTCCAGTATAGCCGGTACTTCCGCTTGGAAAACACTGGCGAAACCTGGGAGACCATACGACTCGGATACGCTGTGTGTATTCGAAAAAACCCCCGCACCGACTCCACAGACCATCTTTGGTCCATCGGTGAAAAGTACTATGATAACCTTGCAATACGTCACCGGTCTTCCTCTTTGCAATGGTCGGAAAGTCTACAGTAAAGTTTCTCGTGAAGTTCAGTTTGCGTGTGGCATAGTCCTTGGAGAATACCTAGATTTCCCGAGGAACTTCATCTAGGATGTCACTGCGGACGAGGTGAGGCTGATTGGTCAAAAGTCCGTCGCGTACTCATGGCCATGTGAAAACCACTCGTGCGCGTCTCCAAGGCTGTGGTACATATGTTATCCTAAAGAGATACAGCTCCGGTAAATCTCAACAAGCCATGGAATAACCCTTTCCTGTTGCTCCTGTACCATGATTGGCATGATGCCATCTCGACCTAGATATTTATATGCGGAGAAGCTGTTTATTGCCCAGCTGATCTTAATTAATTACCGCTTGATAGTCTCGTACGGCTGGGGTGGTCTCAAACCCTCCAAGCAAGCTCTCACTCGCAGTCCTCCTCGCTGGTGGGAAAGTGCGTCTGAACTAGCAGCTCCAAGGTTTCACCAGCAGATTCCGTTCAGGAGCCTTCCGACTTTTTATGGAAGGATTGGCTACTATGTTCCTTACACAGAATCTTGCCGAGTCTCCCGGATTGGCTGGTGCTTTCGATGTTCTGAAAATATCCCAACCAAGACCGCCTCTTGGTGGTTATGATGGCCAACTTGCACTTCTTCAGGCAGTCCTTGTATGGCTACCAATATTTATGCCTGTAGCAGATGTTGTAGATTTCCCTAGCCAGCTTTTTGAGGCTGGAGAGACCTTCATCCCACCACGGTGGGAGTCTCTTCTTAATGTACTTAGTAGAGCACGAGACTTTAAAGGCGGTGTCGAATGCCTTTTCCAGAGCCGCAACCTTCGACTCCAGTTCGTCCGTCGTGCCAATATTGCCGATTTGCGCACTGAAGAGTTTGTTCTTAATTACTTGAACAAACTTCCTCCAGTCGATTCTCCTGGGGTCCCTGAAGGGGTTGGAAACCTCTGCGAAATCTAGACTGAAGAATATCGAACTGGTGATCTGAGAAGGATCTCTCGTCAGACAGGTCCAGTTGCCGTATGCCTTGCATTGGCGTCGTAACCTATGAACAGATTGTCCTTCTTCGTTGCTATGGTGTTCGTCAAATACTGTAGTTATTCTGGCGGAACTGATCGGTCGTGAACCATGTAAGCCGAGAAAATATACACGTTCTCTGCCCCACCTGCTCCAGTTTGACCGCGATTAGGTCGCTGAAACTTGGGTCCGGGCAAAGAAAAGCGAGAGCAGATTAGCCGAGGCGCACGTCGAGTGATGCAGATGCATCTGCCTTACTCTCCGCATGATCTGCTTGCGGGAGGGGTTCGTCAGTCTCCGCCCGACCGTCGATAATTATCGCCTCCAATAGCTTATTGGCGGCGCTAGTAGAATAGTCATTTCTCAGGTTTCGGTATGAAGACTACCTTAACCTTCTGCCAAGAGGTAGACACATAGCCCAAAGCAAAACATGCTAGCAAAATATTTCCTAGCAATCGCTCCAAGTGCTCCATACCTTCCTACTATGAAGTGTTCAAAAGACGGTATGATAGCTTTTACCTTTTCATGGGTAACAACTGTTTTCGCAGTGTTCCAGTTCACGTTACAACACTTGCCTGTTGAAGGGGCTGCAAGAACAGTTCTCCGGATGGTGTACTTCCAGGAGGGTCTTTATTAATTCCAGTCTGGAGCCCGTGAAAGTACCATCGGGTTTTCTAAGAGAGTCGAATTTAGCCGATTCTGCACAGCCTTGAAGTCTCTCTTTCGCCTTCCAGCCCCTCACAGCACTCTCTAAAGTGGTCTCCTTTCAAACACTTAACGAGCCTCCTATATTCATGCTGTGAGTTCCGAAAGTCTAACCCGTGTTCGTTCTTATTGCCTTCACAAGCAAGGTTCAGAAGTCGTTTGGTTGATTTTCTGGGTTTGTGCAGTTTCCGGTTCCAGCACAAAACCATTTTACCGCCTTGGAATCGAAAAATAGGGCAAGCCTCTTTATAGAACTCTTAAAATGCGCAGTTCAGAGTTTCCATTTCGTCTTCCAGCGCGAAAGGAATCCTTAGTCGCCTAGGAAGCTGCACTTTATTGCCAAGAGGTTCATTGAACTTTGCCCAATCCGTTTTACTAGGGTTCCGTCTTTGTACTGCAGACTGATCGCCCGCAATAGTCAGATTGAATTGTTGGTATCGGTGATGTCAGAGTGAGACCTCGTCTAAAACCCGCCGCTAAAACCAACTCTAACACTCTTGATGTATAGATTGTTAGGTCAATTACTTCGCTTCTTCCCAGTCCCACGGACATAGGGGTGCGCCCTATGTTTACAGTCATAAGACCAGCTGAAGTGATGAAATCAAATAGCTTCTCTGCTACGATGCTTTTTTCTCTCGCTATTAGTCTGATATTGTACGCTGACCGTAACCACGTCCTGGGAACAGAACTGTCTCAGCGTGATTGCCCTTAACCGTCTTGACATCAGGATACAAGCTCCCGGTCTTATCGATCTTTCATCGTAGAAGATCCTAGCCTCCTTTACTAATTCAATGCCACAGATTCTGTAAAATCGAACCCACGGCTCTTTCACCAAAAAAATACAGGGGCAGCTTTGTCAGTCTTTTGACCAACTTTCTGTTTTTCGACATAAATTTAGTTTAATGTATTATGGAAAACAGTTAGAAGCGTATGCCGTGGTCCGCGTGTGACGAGGTCCCCCCCCCCGGGAGTTTTCTCCCCACCACCCGCCAGAGACGCCCCTCGGGTTTGATCTCTCTGAGAAAAGCAGCACTTGGAGGTATCGCAGTTCCCATCTCATGAAAAATCTCATCTCATCTCGCAGAGCATTCGTCTGTTTTCCATTTAGCACATTGACTGGTTTGCGTTGTCCAGTTTGCATACATTCGATCACTCGAACTGGCATGAAGTCAGTTCCGTTCACGTCTCTGACTTCCCTTTCTTCTGTCTGTCCCTTGGAAGGTGTGGGAGAAGTTACTAGCAGGTAGGGTTCAATCTTTAGTCCTTTCGCCACTGTATGCTCTATCCTTCGCGTGCATCTCCATTGTGGGAGAGCGCACCGAAGATGCTGCAATTTGCTTTATATTGTGTGAGTCGAAGACCATCCAGACTACAAAAATTGTTCTACAGGTATTCCCTGAAGATGTTAAATCAGTTCTCTAACATTTTACTATCCTTGGAGGAAACTCCCACGGCGGCAGTCAAAACTGAGGCTGTAGCTTGTGCATACTTCTTCTTCCTTCCTACCTTCGTGTCCGTATTCCTTTAGAAGGGACCAACTTCATTGAGATCTCTCTCACTGATATGAGCACCTCCCGTCACACTGCTCCTAATCCTCGGGGGACACGTGGATGTAGGCCGATTTATTCGGGAACGGTTAAGTCCACTGTCAGGAAATTTGGTGCGAACGTGTGGTCTATGAATTCCCGTACATGTGAAAGGGGGGTGTACAATTTTTTTCCACCGTATCAAATGAGAGAACACGATTAGTACTTTTCTAATATTTGGTCAAACATAAGCATTTAAGTAGCAGTAAGAGCTTAGAAAATCTAATGGATCTCGTTCCCAGAACCTCAGAACCTACCTACCCCCAATTGCTAGCAGTTCGGGTTAGTTCCAGCACGTGCCTGTATATATATTATCTCGCGCAGTCGATGTTCGCGACTGGCAAACAAACCTATTAGAAAAGTTTGGTTGGTTGACTGGCTTGCCATGTTGGTGCCAAGGTGCTACAGTGCCGTACTCTCATCATAAAAGAGTTGGTGTCCAACGTGGGGCCACAGTTGTTGCGTACGCAACAGAGTTGGTGCCCAACGTGGAGGCACAGTAATTGCGTACGTAATCGAATTGGCGCCCAAAGTAGGGCCCGAAAGGTGGCTTTCCCGCTATTTTTTGGGGTTTACACCCACCGGACTTGATGTATTCGGATCATAGCTTCCTTCGATACTGAATACTCTGATGTCCCAACGAACTGGTACGGGGTTGGGCTAAGGCCAACATGTTTACTGCCCTCCCATACAGAGGGAAGTAAGACGGAGGCCTAAGCTAGTCCTTCCTCGTCCCCCGCGAGCATTAGGTTTTTTGTTTGTTGTGATTGGGTCCCCTCCTTTATTAGGCCGTTTGGCAGTTTATCTCCTTTGGGATTGAAATTTTCGGTGGTATCAACCCGCCTCCAGACTTCACGTTTCAATTAGAGTAATTTTATGCGGGGAGGTTTAGTTTTGTTGATTATTGAGTCAAGGCACGCGATAAAATTTCTGTGTCCTGATAGGCAGATAATATTTAAGAACCAAAAACCAAGAAATATCGATGATCAAAACAAGGAGAAAAAGATTTTTTTGCTGTTTTCTAATCGGCCCAGATTATTTAGAATTCCGGCTTTAAGGCATCAATTATTTTTGTGAACCGTAATCAAGAAAACATAAGGGAAATGAGATTTTATTCCATCGATCTCGAGAATTCATGAGCAAAATATAAACACTGTCTATTTAAGGAATTCCTGAAATTTCGATTTGGAAAACGCCAACAATATCAAGGATTTATATTTTTGTTTCCTGTAAATTGAAACACCATTCGGTGTGTTCTTCGAAACAAAAATTGATGTTGACAATATCAAGCAAAGTTTTAGGATAGCCTTCAAAATGGGTTGAGTTTGTTAACGATGTTGTTGAACATTATATTCTCATTAAATTGTCATTTTGAAGGCTATCGGCATGGCTTTATTTGGCTATTTTGAAGTTCCTTGGCTATTTTAGGGATGAAATTTGAAAAGTATTCCAGGAATATGTTCCCATGATTCAAGGCTCCTTTTGTCATCATTTTAAACGGAGGAGACGAGCTAATTGCCAAATATATTTAACCGAGTAAATAGTAAATCCCCTACAGAGGAGACTGCAGAGTCGGAGAAGGATACCTTCTACGAGGCAGTAGAAAGAACCCTCGAAGCCT
Source organism: Hermetia illucens (assembly GCF_905115235.1). Taxonomy (NCBI): domain Eukaryota; kingdom Metazoa; phylum Arthropoda; class Insecta; order Diptera; family Stratiomyidae; genus Hermetia; species Hermetia illucens. Next base: position 17,762,244 of record NC_051853.1, on the reverse strand, counting down.
GTCCCAGATATGATATCAAAATCATACTTGGGGATTTTAACAGCCAAGTAGGGAAGGAGCCCGTATTCAGGCGATACGTTGGCTCGCATAGCTTACACGAAAAAACAAATGATAACGGACTGCGGACTATTCAATTAGCAGGGTCACACGAAATGGTTGTTGGAAGCACCTGGTTTGCGCGGAAAGCGGTCCACAAACATACGTGGGCCTCTCCAGACGGGACCACTTTCAACCAAATTGACCACGCGTTGATCGAACGCCGCCACCTCTCAGCCTTGATGAATGTCAGAACATATAGGGGGGCCAATATAGACTCGGATCACTATCTCGTTGGCATGGTGCTCCGAGCTCGAATAACAATACCACCTAGAATCCCCTCTGACAATCAGGTGAGAGTGAACACTGAAGCCATCCACAACACAACCCTCCGCGACACCTATAAGAGGGAAATGGATGCCGCAATAACCGCAGTCAACAGAGGACCTGGAGATGAAGTATCAACTAATGATCTTCACAACCACCTGAAGAACGTTATCATGGATACGGCCACAAATATACTTGGCCCCAGCCGCAAAAGGAGTCGGAACGGCTGGTTTGACGATGAATGTAAGCTAGCAACGGAACGGAAGAATGCCGCATACCGAGTAATGTTGCATTCTCAAAGAACGCGGGCACGCGCAGAGACATATCACGAACTCTGTCGAGCGGAGAAGCGACTTCACAAACGGAAAAAGGAAGCCTGGGAGAACCAACAAGTCTGTGAACTAGAAAAGTACAGGGAGCAACCGCACCAGGCGCGGAAGTTTTACCAACAAGTCAACAGGATGAAGCCTTATACACCTCGATGCTCATCCTGCCGAGACAAAGAGGGAAATCTGATTTCCGACAGAATGGGCGTATTAGAGCGATGGGTTGATTACTTTGATGAGCTACTGAACAACCAGAACATCGGCGAGTTGGAGGTCCCGCCAACTGAAGACGACGGACAAATACTGCCACCACCAAGTTTAGGAGAAACAGTCCGTGCAATTCATCGGCTAAAAAATCATAAGTCGCCAGGAGCCGATGGAAGTACAGCCGAATTGGTTAAATATGGAGGCGACCAGTTACACCAAGTGGTTCATCAACTTGTGCTCAAGGTATGGGGCAGCGAATCAATGCCTGACGATTGGCAACGAGGCATAATCTGTCTCATACATAAAAAGGGAGATATCACACAGTGCAGCAATTATAGAGGTATCACGTTGCTGAGTACCATCTATAAGATATTCTCCACTATCTTGATAGGCCGGATGCCCAGAACATCATTGGCCCATACCAAAGAGGCTTCACTCCAGGCAAATCAGCAAGCAGCAACAGACCAGATTTTCTCTCTGCGGCAGGCGATGGAAAAACTGTTGGAATATGGACAACAGTTGCACCATCTGTTCATCGACTTTAAAGCCGCCTATGATAGCATAGCCAGGGTAAAACTATACACGGCCATGGGAGAATTCGGTATCCCGACGAAATTAATAAGACTGACTAGGCTGACCCTGACCAATGTGCAAGGCCAGATAAAAGCAGCAGGATCACTCTCAAGACCATTCGACATCAACAACGGTCTACGACAAGGGGATGCGCTATCATGCGTCCTCTTTAACCTGGCTCTCGAGAAAGTGATCCGTGATGCTGAGGTGAATGCAAGAGGTACGATCCTCTTCAAGTCCACCCAACTACTGGCCTATGCTGACGATATCGACATGATGGGAAGAACGACCCGAGACGTACAAACTGCCTTCATCCAGATCGAGCAGGCGGCGCGAGATCTTGGGCTGCACATCAATGAAGGCAAGACTAAATATATGGTGGCAACGTCAGCACCGAAGACGAATCAACCAACAACATCAAACCGCACTGGTCAAACACAAACACGAAGAAGATTAAGGATAGGAGAATACAACTTTGAGACCATTGACAATTTCTCCTATCTAGGGTCGAAAGTCACAACCGATAACAACTACGATGATGAAATCCGCGCACGGTTGTTGTCAGCCAACAGAGCCTATTTCAGCTTACAAAGACTGTTCCGCTCGAATCGTCTCACCATAGGGTCAAAGCTCTTACTGTACAAGACTATGATCTTGCCAGTCCTCATGTATTCCTCGGAAACTTGGGTTCTTATCAAGAAAAATTGCGAACTCTTGGCCGCGTTCGAGAGAAGAATCCTGCGAAGAATTTTTGGCCCCCTACATGAGGATGGACGATTCCGTAGCGTGCACAATGACGAAATCTATGAGCGATACCATGACCGTCCGGTTGTGGATAAAATCCGGCTTAATAGGTTACGGTGGGCGGGTCACTTAATCCGTATGGATGAAGATGATCCCACTCGGAAAGTCTATAAGGGCAATATCTATGGTAGGAAAAGAAGACGAGGCAGACCCTGCCTAAGATGGAGCGATGGCGTGGGCCAGGACGCCAGACAGCTTTTAGGGATATCGAATTGGTGGACCTCGGCGCAAAACCGGGATGTCTGGAGTTCCTTATTAAGGCAGGCCTAGACCGAATACCGGTTGTTGCGCCGTTGATGATGATGATGAGTAAATAGGCAGAAGTTTGTTTCTCAGGTATGCGACATTTTGTGATTTTCTTATGTTGATAGATAACTTTAGGTTGCATCACTTTCATTTAAAAGTTATCAACATCCTACTCCTGTTTTGTAGACTTTGGGTAAAGAAATGGGCGAAGCAGCGCCGCAATAAACTCCCAACCCAGAAGCTAGTGGAATATTATTGACAAAAGTCTATGAACTGTGGCTAGGAAGTAAGGATACACTAAGGAAGAGCTGATTTTTTTCCGATACATCAGGACACAACGACGACAAGTCAAATCGGCCGGTTGTTACTATATCAACTGACCTGCAAAAATGCCTACTCCAATGAGAAAACCATAGCAGTAAGCATCGGGGTTGGAAGAAAAAATGACGTAGCAGGGCCTGTTGAAGAACAACTGTGAGTTTAAGAGTAAGATCGATGTAGAGTGTGCCAATGTGTGGAACTGGTAACAACATCCGCGCTGATAATGACGGCAAACCAATTCGAAAAGGGTAAGAAAGCTACAGCCCTACATAACACAGAGCGAGGAGAACACTTGTCAATGTCGAAAGTCTTTATTACACCTTGCTCCGGAAAGAACTGGTGGCAGAAGCCGCTGAAGGTACCGAACATATTGAGGTCAAAGCCACCACTTTACACATTCAGAAGGTAACCTGCGTCAGCACCAGAAGATCGTTGTTGGAAAAGTGAACACTGCTGGCTAGCGACTTGACCCCACATGAGGTCATTCAACTAACAGGTAATGCGTTTTAAATGCCTACAAAAGGATGAGGTTACCTATTACCTGTGCTCGATGACCACCCGAAGGTCAAGTGCCGTAGGCTTTACGATGCGTGAAAACCTTCTACGTAAATTGCGGAAGTGCACATCTCCCCTACAATCTACTCCACGGTGAGAACAATACTGCAGATTAGTCTCCGTTTCAATTCCACTATAGCAAACCCTCGAAGGGTCGAGCTTCCAAACCTTATTACCGGCCAACATACACATAAAGTCCAAAATTTGATAGTGCATGGTCTAGTGAAAATTACTATCTAAATTTGTGCATACCTGCCGTCAGATTATATTTCAAGCTCACCCTTCCTTGTAATATCTTGGTAAGATTCTGTTCCTAGAAGGAAATTTTGTCTTCTGCTAGTGGGCATGTCGATGTCTACAGGTTAAACCTCAAGAAGATTTGAAGAAATAACATAGAAGGGGGAAGGGGGTCGTAAAAAGGATGGCTTAATAGTCTTAGTGACAGGAACCTGACGAATTATAAGCTAGCGCATTATTTCCCCAAGTTTGAAACATTGACACTTGACAATATTGAACAAGTCGTCTCTAAGATCATGCCTAGAAATAATATAATATCCTCTTGTTAATAATCAGCCCATCCTTCCAAAATAAGGGTCTCACATATGCTGACGGGCCAACAATGAGGGATGTGTAAGAGCATGCCTTATTGATATGAAAAGGCCTTGGACACTGTCTATTTTGGTGGACTAATTTTCATGCCTTGCGAAGTAAGTTTCATAGTTACTTTGTAGCGATAACTCTATCATGGACGATCCCACGGAAGAAGGAAAAGCTATTATAGTCTGAGTGACCATAAAACACCTTGGAATCTCAGGGAATAAACGTGCGGCAGTCTCACCTAGAGTCATAGTACGTTTTATTTAGATGGGAAGTCGGTGCTCCGCTTAGACACTGACTCTCCTGTGAACTGAGAGTGGTAGTATTAACTGCTAGTTGTCAAAAGCAATTTAAAGGAATAGAAATTTATGAGCTAGAAACCAATGAATCGAGAACTCGCTTATGCTTTGGCTACGGCCTTATACATACGTCCGTCAACGGCTAATGATTAGATTTTGGAATGTGCGAAAGCTTTTCGGCGATACTATTGAACTTTCTCAGAGTACCCACATGCTTCAACTCTAGCGAGAATTTTTTACTAAGCTGGTGGCACTCTGAAAAGCACTCCTCTCCCTCTTGCGACACTCAACTCAGAAGTAAGCGTGAATTACGGAGTCAGGTTAACGCTTGCTCTCTTGTCTTGAGAATCGTCATCAAGCAGAAAACTAACGATTTCGGTGGTAGATGAGGACCATCTCAATAGTGTAGCAAAGAAGGAGACCTGCTAGGAGCAACTCAATGTAATCCAAGAGAAGGGACATTGCAATCGTAATTGGAGATCGAAATGCCAGGGTGGGCTCTGATAACACCTCTCTCGAAGAGGAAACGGGGGCCGTAATTGCGATAGTTGATTGTGGCTTTTTGTATACCCCCCCCCCTCCTTAGCCATGGATATCACATTGTTTGAGCACGGAGCGTCTCATACGCATTGTTGGGCCTCATTGATCGGTAGTGTACATATTTAGAGGTTGTCTTCTGGATGTGCGAAACAGGAGAGTCGCTGACATCGGCCTCGAGCGAGGCCATCAATTGATGTTTGCCTTCCTTCCCTTATGTGCCTCGTCTATGTTTTTGCAAGGCTGGGGAACTTCGTTCGACATTGAGAAAACTACTTTGATGATCGAAAGGCAAAGATTTTCAACAGCACGCAGAATAGGTAGCCAGGGAAACAAAAGCTACTGTGAGTAATACCGATCTACCTAGCATGTGACTCATCCTGAAAAAAACTCGCAGATAGTCGCAAGTATCTGGATGGTCCTATGAGACACATTAACGGTAGATTCCACGTTTGCAACGACGAACGGCAAGAGCCGTAGAGAGCATTTCACCAGTTGCACTTTTTGTGAATGAGACGACTAGTAATCATAATATGCGGTTGCGGCGTACTCCTCCAAAGAAAAGAGGAATTGTCCCGAGAGCAAGGCACGGTTTCGCCTCGGAATTGTTCATCGTAGTATTATCTATACACCTATTTCTTCCATTCATCTGGGAGATCTTCCCCAGAGAGTAGAGGAAGGGGATGATCGTGAATATTTCGTATAAAAGAACCTATCTTGAGTGTGCCAAATGCAGAAAATTTTTGCGTACCTCCTATCGTCGAGATCATAAATCAAATTATCCTGGAAGGTACTAAAATATCCCTGAAAATCTTTGGTAGGTAGGTAAGTTTCAGCACTGGGTCATCCTGGAATGACTACATCGCCACCCTGCGATTTTGGAGCATTGTGCTGAGTTTAGGTTTTCAGTCCACTTGCTTTTGTTCTCAGTTTCAAGAAAGTTTTGGACAGTGTCAACAGGGAGTGTATCTGGAAGGCTTTACACAAGAGGAGCATTCCGGAGAAACTAATAGTTATTATCAGAGCGACATATGATGGCGGCGTGAATTTGTAGTTCAAAGCGGAATCTGGCAAGGTATTATTCGTTTTAGTTATCGGTGACGTTCTCCATTCTATCTTGTCTGCAGGACGTGGAAAAGTTTAATAGACTATGACTTTTTTCCTTAAATACCTCCATTCTGCTGATAACTTCTGCCTGTTCCCTCACAGAGCCACGGACTTTGGTCAAATGGTTCCGGATCTTTGTATATTCTCTCTATACCGGTAGCGTTGTTTCAGCGAACGGCAGTAACGAGCTCGACATATTAAGGGCACCAGATCCACCTTCGCCCTTTTGTCTAAAATGTGGAAATGAAGGTAATTTTGCACCAATATGAAGTCCAGCTTGCTCTGTGACAAGTTACATATGAGTAGAACATGGAAGAATGACTGATTCTCAAAAGCTCTAAGTCTTTAGTTAACAGATGTTTCCGCCGTGTCGTTGGTGAGCTTTGTCCTGTTAAAATCTAGAACGATAACCTTTAGGCTAGTCACCCGTGGACGCGTTGACGAGAGCATGGAATTGCCAGTGAATAGGTCATTTTAAAAAGGGCTGTGAATGCATTGCCACCTACAAAATGCAATAAAACCCACTATCCCACAGTCATCGATACGTAGAGGGTCCTACAATCAGGGGAGGAGTAGTGTTCTCGGGAAGACCTGGAGAGAAGTTAAGCGCATTTCGTCAACCCGCAAATGGTGGCAAGTAAACCTGCTTGATGCGCTGTCCTCCATTTACGAGATATCAACCACCATATATTCTGTCGATAACAGAAAAGGAGGGCGGTCTTTTAGATAGGCCATTCCCATTTTCGAAAGGTGAGATCTACTCTTTATGGACCAATAAATGCCAAAAGCCAATAAGTCTTGGCGATGTGATTGTCAATGTGAGAAATGCCTCTAATTTTATGAAATGGAGCAATACAGGTTTAATCGAGGCTTTGGCCAAATTAGTTATTCTTAAATATCTAGTTTGTATGGTCACAGAATTTGTTCTGAAGCGGTTGTTGGACAACGGATTGGATAACGGATCCAAATGTACCGAAAAACACGGAAGGTTCTACAAAGATTGATCTTTTGTCCTTTATTGTGGGTTTTGACAGTCGTTTGTTTGACACCGTTGTAGCATTTTGGACATCTGTTCTCATTTTGGCTAGGTTCCCGTTTCATCACGATACATCTCTTGACGACTAGATTGTCTTAGTCAGACAAGATGAAGTCTTCCTCCACTGGCTCTTGTTTTAATTCCTTTCTCATACCCCCGTACACTTTGTGATGATTCATTTTATTGATGTTCTCCTGAGAATCCTTACTTTTCCTTCAACTTCACAGTTGCCCTCAATGTCGAGTCTTATTGTTCTGTTATTCGACATAGAGGGTTTTGGCACCTCCAATTCTTGACCAGCTTTGCCGGCTTCTAAAGAAATCTGGACAGCTAAGGAGTCTCCAGTAGAGAATTCTGACAGACAAATATGGTATGTTCTCAACTGCGTTTAAGGGTGATGCTACTTATTTATTTTTCGTAAGAGAAGTCACAAATTACCTGCCTACTTCCTCCTTATGAACCACGAGTGTGTACTTGATACGCCTAGAGTTATGGTGCTACCACTATTCCAATGTTACCCATGGGAAGTGCAGATATGATTTTTGTATGCTGAAGGTTTACCTGAGCTACCTTAGTGCTAGTCATCCATTTCATTAATGTTTGGAGTTCTTCTCCAGAGTTATCCGATAAGCCACTTTTTTGTGTTTTGCCGTATACTTTAAGCCGCAAAAGATCCAGACTCTCCTCTTCAATAGATAGCAATTCTACAATCCTTGCTTGATCCTGTCTTTAAGGGTAATATGACTTCTGCGATTCCTTTGGAGACATTCCCCACTCGATGTATCCTCTGACTTACCTTCCTCCTTGGTTTTACCAAATCTGTAGTTGATAATTGCCTCCAGGGAGCGCTTGTCTACTCTCTTCTAAAGGAGTTATCCTTTGTCCTCTATAGTGGTTCTAAAAACCTTCCACAACGGCTTCTGAAGGTCTATATTCTAAGAAATTGGGGGGCCTAGAAGATACTTCGCCTTCAAGGCTGGAACTTTGGGAAGATAGGCTGTTGCCATGTGCGCCTTTAGTATAATATCCCCAGCACACGTTGGCAATTTTGCTCCTTTGCAGCCTACCAATTTAGGAGCTGTGATCCTAAACCATTCCGCCACGAAGGACGTGGCACAATCTGCCTAGTCGAAAGCGTATAATAGTGAACACGAGGTCTGTACTCCATCCTTAGCAAATCTGGCTAACGACAAGACCTTCGAACCTACCGTAAATCACACATCAGATGGCGGGATAACCCTTGCATTTATGTTATTTTTTTAACTATGAGAGGTAGCTTTCCTCCTAGCTGATAAAACTTAACTGAAAAACACCTTCCAAATTTCTACATGATGAAATTGGAAGGATGAGAGTAGGTAAATCTACTCTTACTAGCCCCAGAATGCTAGGACGGGAATACGGAACAACTACAGGGTGCGGCAGCATAACTTCCTTTTTTCAAAACTCAATAAAAACTATTGTATGCATCGGAAAATATTTATTTATTTTTTATAATGTAGGTACATGTCTAAAGTTTTTATTTACATTGTTTTGAAGATAAAATCTGTTAGGTGACGTCCCCCATTCTCCATACATTGCGTAAACCGATTTCTGGCGTTTGTCATGACTCTTGTTAGCATAGCAGGTGTTATGTTGGCAATTTCTTCTTGGATGTTGGTCTTCTTGTAGGGTTCTTGGACGGTTCACATAAACACGGGATTTCAAAAAACCCCATAGAAAAAAATCACAAGGGGACAGATTGGGAGAGCGTGCCGGCCATTCCAAATCGCCTCTAATTGAGATAAGGCGCTCTGGAAAGTGTTCCCTCAAAACAGCCATCGATGCTCTTGAAGTGTGTGCTGTTGCACCGTCTTGTTGGAGCCAAGTGTCCCCCAAATCCAAATTTTCTAGCTGTGGGAAAAAAATTCTGTAGCATGTTTACATACCGGTCCGAATTCACTGTCACTGTAACCTCATTTTCCTCAAAAAACCAGGGACCAATAATTCCAGCTGAGGAAATTGCACACCACACTGTGACTTTGGGTGAATGCAAAGGCTTTTGATGCAATTCTCAAGGGTTGGTGTCAGCCCAGTAGCGCATGTTTTGTTTGTTAACCGACCCACACAAACGAAAATGGGCTTCATCGCTAAAAAAACAATAGCACCCTCGGGAACGACAACAAGAAGAAGCTCACACGCGTTCATCCGAGAATTGAAGTCACGTTCTGAAAGTTCCTGCACTATCGCCATCTTATAGGGATGAAAATGAAGATCATCACGAAGAATTCTTCTCACAGAACGATCGGATAGTCCAAGGGCAGATGCGTGTTTGCGCGCAGAACGCCGTGGCGATCGCAACATTGACGCTCTCACTGCTTCAATGTTCTCAGGTGATCTAACGGGCCGAGGGACTCCAGTTCTTCCTTTTGTCGCACTTGCGGTTTGTCTGAATGTAGTCACCCATGTAACAATTGATTTGTGGTCTGGGACGGGAGCCAACGGGGCTCAATTAAAGCGATTCCGAAATGCACGCTGTGTTGCAATAATCGAACATCCACTTGAAAAGTAAACCTCAACGGCAAAGGCACGCTCCTCACTATTCCAACACATGATGGCGACTGGACCATGTCGGGACAAAACTTTACAGTATCCTCTCTTGAACGAGACCACTAGCGCTCCGCTATGACATCAACTAACTGAGTGGCGCGCATTTTAAAAAAGGAAGTTATGCTGCCGCACCCTGTACAAGAAAACTGCCTGCGATGGATGATATTCTCAAGTTTGGGCCTTCGAGAAGACTTAGACTTAGAAATCCTTCAATTCTTTAACAAAATTTTATAGAAAAGGCCTTGGACACTGTCAAGTCACGCTTTACAAAACCAGTTTCATAGCCACCTTCTAGCGATAATTTCGTAATAAACGGTCCCCCAGAAGGAGGGAAGAGTCACTACAGACTGAATGGCCGCGCAACACCTTGGTGGCTCTAAAAATAGGCGGGGGTCAACCCCACGTTAACTAAAGTTAGTTTCCATTAAGATGGGAGATCGGTGCTACGCTGAGGTAGTGGCATCCTCGTGAGCTGAGGGTAGTTTTGCGTGCTAGTTGCAAAAGGAGACCAAAAGGAATAGAGATTTATGAGTCAGCAACCAGCAAATTTAAAAGTTTTTTTATGCTTCAGGTGTGGCCTTTTGCATTCATCAGATTTTGGAACATGCGAACGTTTCTTGACGGGGGTATCCAGGCTACTCAGAATGCTCGCTTGCTCTAACTCCAGCGAAAATTTCAGCGTTACATGCTGGATATTCTGAGGTTAAGCAAATTAAGATGGTGATACTCTGAGGGGCACTACTCTCCTTCTTGTGGCATTCTGATGTTGTATTCTGACAAGTCTACTGAAAGTAAGGGTGAATCCGGAGTCAAGTTAATACTTGCCCTCTTGTCTTCAGAATCTATATCAGACAGAATACTAATTGCGAAATTCCGGTGAAGGATGAGGAGCCCTCAATTGTGTAGAGGCCTCCTATCAGCAACTCAGTGCAGGAGAAGCTTCCTCAAGAGGACATTGCGAGACTTGAATGCCAGTGGTTTGTGGCTTTTTGCAGCTTCACCGCCTCACCAATGCAGGGCAAGGCAGCTGAGCTTGACACTTTCGACACGGAGCAATTCATCTGAGAGATTGTAGTTTCTGCAGGTTTGCGACATGGGCGGTATGTCATTTGCCTTTCCCAAGTTCAATCCGACAGGTGCATTCAGTAATGTTTGGTTCGGCCGTCATCGTACTCTTCCTATCTGTATTAGCGGACAGAATACCGGATATGTTGACCAATTTGTCTGTATTAGTAGCGTTGTTTCTGCGGACAGTAGCAATGAGCTTGGTGTCATTCGATTCGTTAATGACATTGAAAATGCAGATAATTCACACTAATCTACATGAGGATACACAATGACGAAATCTATGAGCGATACCATGACCGTCCGGTTGCGGATAAAACCCGGTTCAACAGACTACGGTGAGCGGGTCACTTAATCCGTATGGATGAGGACGATCCCACCCGGAAAGTCTATAAGGGCAATATCTATGGTAGAAAAAGAAGACGAGGCAGACCCTGTATGAGATGGAGCGATGGCGTAGGTCGGGACGCCAGACAGCTTTTAGGGATATCGAATTGGTGGACCTCGGCGCAAAACCGGGATGTCTGGAGTTCCTCCTTAAGGCAGGCCTAGACCGGATACCGGTTGTTGCGCCGTTGATGATGATAACGAATCTGAAGTTGAATTTTCTCCGTGCCAAGTTCTACGGCTTTGTGCTGTTACATGAAAGTAAAACATAGAAGTTGCCCACAATTGATCTTCAAAAGCAGCAAGTCTTTAGTTAACACTTGTTTTTGAGGACTACAAAGATATTGCTGCCTATACCATGCAATGGAACCCACTCTCCCCACAATGACGACTAGTAGAGCACTCTAGAATCACACGAGGCAGAACAGGGAAAGTGAAGTGTAGATTTCTCGGGGAAATCTGCAGAGAGGTAAGTGCGTTTCGTTGGTGAGGCGTAGACGTGCTTGGCGCGGTGTACTCTATTGAAGAGATGTTAGCCACCCCATATTATGTCGATCAAAGAACAGGAGAGTGGTCTCCTAGACAAGCAGTTCCCATTTCCAAAGGCGACATATACTGTCAATGCAATCAGTACGGCAATCCGAATTCGAAAGGCAGCAATAGAAGCCAATAGGAATTGAAAAAATCAAAAATTTGACTGACGGTTTCCTCCAGGGCAGAGGCAACTCATCAGACACTGCCTCACCTCTGCCCTGGGAGCAGCGTGACCGAAAGTGCCAACAGGTGGAAAGATGCTCCCTTTTATCATCGCAAAAATACGACAAGGTTGCGAGTTATATTGGACTGTTGGCACTTTCGGTCACGCTGCTCCCAGGGCAGAGGTGAGGCAGCGTCTGAAGAGTTGCCTCTGCCCTGGACGAAACCGTCAGTCAAATTTTTGATTTTTTCAATTCTTAATGCTTGGGGTGCTACGCTCCAATACTAGGGATCCATGGACTAAAAAACGAGGGAGTAAGTTGCTCCTCATTTAGTCCGGTCCACCATCAAGTGGATGGGGACTTAGGATCCCGCAGATCCTAAACAAAAGAAGCCAATAGGTTTTGCAGGATGGTGACTCTGGATGTTAGAAAAGCCTTTAATTTTGCGAGATTGAGCAATACGGGTTTAATCGAAGCTTTCAACAAAGAAGTTATTCTTTAATATTTATTCCGTATGGTTTCAGAATTCGTCCAGTAGAAGTTGTTGTGCTACGGATCGGATAACGGATCCAAATTTACCGAACAACACGAAAGGTTCTCCAAAGATCAATCTTTTGTCCTTTTCTGTGGATTTTGACATTACAGCCCTGTTAAGGAGTGACGGTCAGTCACGGCTGGAGGATGGGAAGGGGAGCGTGTTTCCTTCCGTGTCCGGATTAGAAACTTTAATGAAAAAATGGAGTAATAAGTACGCCCCGAAATTTCCACTCCGGGCTCAATTTTTGGCATAATTTTCTCCTGGGACTCGGGTTTTCTCTTTACGACCTTGCCACCATTCACAAATGACGTCCGGCTGATTATCCCGGCACGAGATATGAAGGACGTCGTGATCCTCACAAGCAGCCTATGTCAAAAGGAACATGGTACGCATGGCATTGGTAATAACTGAATCTATTCCAGGTTGGAAAAAAAGATGGGATCACTCGCCGAAAGGGTCCGGAACTTATAGAATTACCTCGGATTCATCCAAGTGGATTAAACGCCAGTTAGTAACTGATCTCACTTTATCCCATAATAACAGGTATTCTGCGGAATGAGCAAAGTATAAGGAAGTAGTTTTAGTAAATAAGTGTCCCACATATGGCAGGATCTTTTGAGCTGTTTTTTGCCTTCCCCTGACGGGGATATTTTCAAAGGTTCTTCTTCTTGCTGCTATTTTTCTGTTCTGTATATCTCTCGTTGCATCATCAACGCTCGCAATCCTGTGGGAATGGTAAACCTGAAGCAATGTGACAAGCACGTCTAAGTAGCCGTCATAGGACTGCAACTTGTGTAGGGAAGTAGGTATAGGATGGAAGAACATCTTGTATGTGTGCTAAAATTTGACTTATTTATGGGCGTGAGGTGAATAGCGACAAATGGTTAATAATAATAAAAATAGTAGGGGAAGTTCCACTGCATGGAGGTGTCCGCAGATATACTTGGGTTTCCCAGGTTATAATTCAGTCTGCAATGGCCAGTGGTGAGGTTTGAACAATCCTGCGACCGCTTAAGTTCGTATGAACTGTTCCATTCCTGATAAATTCGCTCAGTATAACTCCCTCAGCCTTCTTCACCTCTTCATTTGTTAGCCACATAATCATAAATCCTTTTCTGGTTCCATAAATGGACTATGGTCTATATAGAGGTCCTCAAGCTCCATTTCTGGTCAGCCTTCTAATTAAATATCACCTGGAATCCAAAGTATGCAGACCTTATTGTGCTACCTGACCGTATTGAGTCTATTATGGCATTCTAATACCAGCTTAAAGTTTATATGGTTGGGCCTACGGGCCTTAATAGCCGCTTGGCTGTTGGTCACAATAGTAATGATCTACCCCCTGTAATTCCTTTCTAGGTTAAAATTGGCACATCCATCCGTGGCGTTTATTTTCGCCTAAAATATACTGGTGTTCTCACCTATTGGTTTAAGGCACGCTTCTCTTGGACCAATGGCTTGTACACCCACTCCTTCTGTTTTATGAGGCCTGTCAGCGTACATAGTAATCAGTTGCTGCTTTAAGCCGTAGGTGACTGCGGTGTTCTCTCAGTTTGTCCTGTTACCCCACCCATTTTCAAACTACTTATCGAAATGGAACTTCATTGTCATGTTATCCCTTGGTGTTAGTACTTCGCGATACAACCTAGAAAGAATGTCAACCTACTTTCGATCTAGGCAGCTCTCTGTCTCGGTGATATCTCGGACATTTTGAAGAGTGTCCTCGTTGCTGTATTTATTTATGAAGATGGAGAGGAGTAAATCCCAGAAGGACTGTAATGCTGTTATATTTGAGTTTAATGTAATTTAGAGGTATTTGGCTCCTGTTTATTGTTTAACCTCCATGCCATGTAGTCAAATTGCTCTTAAGCGATCAATCCTGTGCTTCCTTGTGAAATGTACTTTAGTGGTCTAGCTTGGATTGAAGGGTAGCCACTCCCCCTTGTGCTCGTACTAGTAATTCTCACTGCAGTTTGAACTCTATCACATAAGATGTCTACATACAAACCCCAGATTGATACAATATAGTTAGCGTAACACTTGATAAATATTTCAGTATTTGCTAGATCTCTAGGAGCCCATTTACTACTATATTCCAACATTAATCGTAATAGTGTACTACCCTCTGAACAGCCTTCAGTAGTGTTCACAGCTCACAGTATGTTCTCCGATATTGTGTAATACATCCATTGGAAGTGGGGGAGTTTCGGTTAACCTGCCCGGTGAGCGTATTGACCCTGGTGTAGCGGGTTACGTTTTAGAAAGTTAGCTCCATCGTAGTTGACTAACACTTTGCCCAATATTTTGAGTATAAGCAATTTTAAGCAGTAGGCTGACATTTGTAGAGAACGGACGTGTCTACAAATTGATATTATTAATAAAAATAATTTAAAATTGAAATTAAATTAACTTTTATCAAGAATATAAAAAGATATTTATATTACTTAATTAATAATATATAATTTAAAACTTAATTGAAACTAATTTACTTTTGAGTTATTATCTAAGTTACTTTTCCTTAAAAAGTTTTGAGAAAAAATTCGTTTTTTTGGCTTGGCGGGAATGAGCGGCGAGCCGCCGGCGGGTGGCGGACCAGACCGGCCCCCCACCATAAGGCCTAGGGGCACTCGGATCGGTCGTGGAGTCCGCAACGAGGAGGATCCAGACTTGAAAATTGCCAAAGTGAGGATAGCCAATCTTGAAAGGAGAAATGGCGAGCTGGCGAAGACACTCGAAGATTTCAAAAAGCAAATGACAACATTAATAAAAAAAAATGAAAAGCTTACAGAGCAGCTAATGGCTGGGGAGGCGGGCCCGCCGTCTCCAAAGGTAGCCAGAAAAAAGGTTAAGCTATCTTCGACTACTTTTGCAATCATGGAGGAACCGGGCTGCCTTGAGGGCGAACAAGTTCTCGACAGCGAATCTGTCCGTATGGAGGACATAGAGAGCAGTAAAGCAGACGATACGAAAGTCGGCGACAACGGTGGCGATGGAAATGTCGCAGAAGAGGATGCTAACCAGGCAAGTTGCAATAGTGAAGACGGAAAATTGGGTGAGTTTTTGGTCTATGTTTCCAAAAAATTAAAGAAAAAAAACAAAACTCAAGAAAAAATATTAAATAATGTTAAAAATAATGCAAGTACGAGTGAAAATTTAAAAAATAATGCAAATACGAGTGAAAATTTAAAAAATGGTCCGACTGGGGATACAATTAGCACCCGAAATAAAGAAAAGAGGGAAAGGGTGCCCCCCATTAATGTTTATAAATTAGGTGGTAGAGATTTAGCCACTCTACTTAATAGGAGCGCGGGGCTCTCAAATTTTGTTATTAAAAAGACGGGGGCCGAGAGAGCCCAAGTCAAATGCAATAAAATTGCAGATTACAAAAAAGCACGGGAGGTCCTCGAGCGAGTGAAGGCTCCTCACTTCACCTACACTCCAAAGGAAGAGAAGGTGCAAACCTTCCTTCTGAAAGGCTTGGATGCGGAGGAAGAGCCCGATGAGGTGCTCAAAATGCTCCGGGAGACGGGAACTGAGGTTAAATTCCTCTCAGTGTCACGGTTTAGTACGAGGAGGTCCGTTTTGGAAAAACAAATCCTGCCGCACTTCCTCGTGCAGATAAGCCCGGAGAGCCGGGGAAGCGATCTGATCGGCATCAGGTCGCTTAATTACCAGGCCATTCGTTTTGAGCGCCTGCTAAGGGGCGAAATAGTCCAGTGTCGAAGATGCCAGCGCTATGGTCACTCGGCAGTGAACTGTCAAATGACCTTACGATGTGTAAAGTGCGGGAAAGACCATACCGCAGCTGAATGTTCGCTGACTGAAGCAGATGGCAAGGAAAAAACTTTCTGTGTCAACTGCGGAAGCGGAGGGCATCCGGCTTCGTACCGTGGATGTCCTGCATACCGCAATGTTAAGGTCACAAGGCAGCAAGCACCGAGATCGGCCCAAAAAACGAAGGTGTCAGCGGCGTTGGACGGTACCGTCCCTTCGGCACCAATCGTCTCGGGGATCCCATTTGCAGAAGTAGTTCGACAAGGGGGAGCTAAGAAGCCCCAACAAGATGCAAGTGGCGGGATGAACACTATCCTCAATAAAATACTAACCATGTGTGAAAACATGCAGCATACGCTACACGTACACAATACAAAAATAAATAGCATAACAGAATATTTACACAAACAGCATGCCCGCTGCTAGGTCTGCAGTCACAGCGGTACCACTGGATGGTCTCCGGATCATCGCGATTAATGTGAATTCCATCGTAGGAATCCATCGAAGAGCGGAGCTCCTTGATTTCGCTGCCAGACAACTGCCTGACATAGTCTTGATTTCAGAAACCCACCTCAATCCGAGGCATTCGATAACATTCAAGGATTTTGAATTCGTGAGGAACGATAGACGAAATTGTGATGGGGGAGGTGGTACCGGAATACTTGTGGGTCGCCATTATCGTTTCAGGCATATTAATAGGCCTGAATTTGAAACCTTTGAGTGTATCGAAGTCTCATGTATTCTTTTTTCACTGCCTAGAGGAGGGAATTTATACATTCTGTCAGTCTATGCAGTGGGAAACAACCGAGCCAAGTTCAGGGAGGAATTCCATTCTCTGTTTACGATACTCGAACTGAATAGGCTGCATAATTACTATATTATAGCTGGCGACTTGAATGCTAAGCATACCTCGTGGCTAAACGCCACAAACAATCCCAGAGGGGTATTCCTCAAATCTTGGATAGAGCAATACCAGATAGAGTATAAATGCGAATTATATGGGTCAGAGAGTCCAACCTGGCCCAGGGCAAATTCCTATCTGGATTTGTGCATTGCTGACGCGCGCTTGAACTTTAATTTTAGGAATCCTCAACGGAAACTACAGACTCTTCCTTACGATAGCGATCATAACGCTATTCTTATTGAAGTTCTGTTTGATGGACGAAGAGTTCGCCTTCTGCCGATGGACAGTGGTGTCCACAGGCTGAACTTTAAACAAACAAATTGGAAGAAATTCCAAGAGAGGTTTATTCGGGGATATCGAGAGGAATGCCCACCTCTTGATGGGGAAAACGATAGTACAATTGCACCAGGTGACAGGAACTTGAGCAACGAGGAAATACTTCAGTATCTTCTCAAGCTGGAGAACTTGACGCTGGAAACAATTGAACAAGTCGTCCCTAAAATTAAACCTCGCAATAATATGGAAGGATATGAAACTGCAGCCATAAAACGGTTGAAAAAAGTGAAAAGCCTTCTGCTCACTCGCGTCAACAAAATCTATCGGAGATATGGGGACTATCATCATCCCATATTGGTTGAGTTCAAATCACTTCTAAAGATCGCGCGGGATCTTATCCGTCAACATTACGTAAATGAAGTGAACTCCCAGTGGCGGGAGAAGTTAAAGGGTATTTCACCAAGCGATCCAGATTCCATGTTTACTAAGATAAATACGTTATTCCGGAAGAAGTCACGAATAACTGTGCCGAGAATTAAAGTCGGTGGCAGCGAGATACAACACCTTATTGACTCAGGTATAGACACGAATAGTGTAACTGCTGATGCGCAAGGCAATTACATCGTGATGGATGATGCTCTGAAACTCGAACTTATAGGGGAGCACTTTGAATCGGTGCATCGGCCCAGAACGGACTTAGAGCCAACGCGACTTTCGGAAATTGTAGAACGAGATGTCCACAATTTCAAATATAGCCTGAACGGCACCACAGTTCTCCAATTTAGCTCTGCGTTGCAGGCTGATCTCATACCGAGTGATAATCTGCTTGATTACTTTGTCTCATGTGTTGAGTTAACTTCCATATTCAGAAGAGTAAACAATAAGAGATTATCCGGTATGGATGGCATTCCCAACGTGGTCCTCAGGCATTTACCAGACATTGCCATTCGTAATTATTGCATTTTGTTCAATAATTTATTGAACAATTCCTTCTTTCCAGGACAATGGAAGAAAGCCCGAGTATTCCCGATTTTAAAGAGAGGGAAGGATTCATCCAGCCCTCAAAGCTACCGCCCAATCAGTTTGCTGCCTAACATCAGCAAGGTGTTTGAGGTTTTGGTATTGAAAGCCTTGAACGGGCATATCAAGAAGAAGGAATTATTACCGAACGCGCAATTCGGATTTCGATCTGGACATTCGACAATACATGCAATAACGAAGGTAACGTCTGATATTTGCTGGCGGATTAACAATGGTGAGTGCGTAGGCGCTTGCCTTATAGACATGGAGAAAGCCTTTGATACCGTCTGGTTGGATGGACTGATTTTCAGGCTCCTGAAGAATGAGTTTCCCAGTCACCTCATAGCGATGATGTGTAGTATGCTGTATGGCAAGTGCTTTGTTATTACGGACGGAAATCTCACTACTAACAGAGAATTTCATGTTCTGAATGGATTACAGCAAGGGACAGTGACTGCGCCTACACTTTTTGCGGTATTTGCCGGCGAATTGCTCAATTCTTTCGATTTTAATAAATCTCCTAAAAGGTCGTTGGTTGCCTTTGCTGACGATCTGATAGCCTACACGGCGCACAAGAAGGTAACTGAGGTGCAAGTTGAACTTCAGAAGATGTTCAATGATATTAAGTTCTTCACGAACAGTTGGCGGATGAAAATCAATGCGCAAAAGTGTGAAACGATTCTGTTTCGAAATTCCTTGGCGTATGCCAGTAGGAACTTGAAAAGGAATTGGAGAGATTTCCACATTGTCGCGAACGAGGATAGTTCAGAGCGCATTCCTCATAAGAAGTGCGTTAGATACCTGGGTGTGCGTCTTGACGAGCGTCTCCAATTTAACGAGCACGTTAAAGTCGCGCTAGAAAGCGCTCGCAAGGCATTCATGTCTCTTCGAAGACTCTTTTATGCTCCACATCTTAGCCGGAAGGTTAAGATTATTTGCTATCTTACTTTGGTTAGACCGGTGCTTACCTACGGGTGTGCTATCTGGTTTAATTTGAGTGCTAGCCAAATGGAGAAAATAAGGATCTTTGAAAGGAAATGTCTGCGTGCTTGCACGGGGCTTAATAGGACTGCTTCGTCAAACTATGAGCACTATGTAACTAATGAAGTGATGTATGCAGCTGCTGCTGTGCCAAGAATCGACACAGTTATCGTCAGATTGATTCGGAATCATATAGTGCGATCTGCTTCGCATGGTGAGAACCCTTGGGTTTCGCAGCCGTTCTACCCAAATGATGGGTATTTCGAGAAAACTCTCACGACAGGCTTCATTCCTCCCGAAGCGTTCGTGTATCTTGACAGGAATGGTCTAATTCTTGATTCTGCCGGTGATCCGGTTATGTATCATATACATAGACGGGCCACGGACAAAAGGATAGAATACCCCCCGAATTTGACAGTGGGGGCTCCGGGATTCGACTGGAGATACTCCAGAGCGAGAGCAATTGACATTAAGCGGGATGAAAAAGAGAAATCTTGGTACTGGTGGCTGCGGGATGCCGGTTAGCGGTGGCCGTGCTCAGTCCTGCCATTTGTTTCTTGGTGGGGCTTTGTAAATATGCATACATTGAACGGGTGCTGATTTTGTCTCCAGTTGTAACCTATAAATATATACGTTATTATTCTTTGTTTTTTTTGTATGTTATTGTAAAAAAAAAGAAAAAATGTGTAATATAAAATCTATAATTATGATAGTTTTAAGAACAATAATTTAAGTTAAAAGTATCTTTTGAAGCAATCAAATATTTATTATCACTTTTTATATTTCTTTATTTGCCACTAAGGCCAAGTGAATTCTGTCGGGTTTTTGACCATTTCCCGACAACTTATTGTAAAATTAGATTTTCATTTCTTACTGTTTCTCTTCTCTGTTTGTAAATCGTTATTCAAAAATTTTGAGAGCCCACAGTGGCCATTAGATTTAAGTTATTTTTGTTATTTTAAAAGATTGTTTTTTTATTGTTCATTTTTCCAATCTATGTACTATTGTTACCAATTTCTTAAAAATAAAAATGATTTTAAAAACAAAAAAAACAAAAAAACAAAAACAAAAGCAATTTTAAGCAAATTAATTTGATTTAGGGTGAAAAGGGTTGGAAAATGCCATCAATTTCGGGTGATTTTAGTCATTTAAAGATGTCCACTCTAGCTTTCAGGCATGGTTTTAGCTTCAAATTTTCCTTCTCCCTTATCCTGTCCATTATTGAGGTGTCACGAAGAATGCGGTTGTCTTCCACCCTGGGATATGACCCAGCCAAATAGTTTTGGGAAGCATATGTATCATGATCTTCCCATTTTAAATGTGTCATCTTCCATCTTCAGACAGATGGAGGACATTGCTCTCTCTGGCTATAGTTTGAATCGCCTGTATGCTTCTGTTGTTCGTTCAATTCACTCACATAATTTCCTGAAGCTGTTTTGCTTTGTTTCCCTTATCGTTTTTTTCACCCCGTTGCAGATTTTTGGACCTTTGCTCTCATTTTGGCTAAGTTTCTGTTCCGTCAGGATATAATACATCTCTTGAGACTGAATTGTCTTAGCTGGATAGCTGACCGCAATGAGGACTTTGTTGTAGTCTTCCTTCACTGACTCCAGTTCCATTCTCTCCTGATATTCCCGCCCACTTTAAGGTGATTCATGTTATTGCTGTTCTCCTGGGAATCCTTATTTTTGGTTCTACTTCGCAGTTGCCTTCAACGGCGAGTGTTATTGTTCTGTTATCTGACATAGAGAGTTTTTTGGCACCTCCAATTCTTCCATTCACGTGAGTGCTCCCTCGAGCGATGTCTAGATCTAGTACTGGTCACAAACGTTGAGTTATTACTTATATTATACGCATGAAGCATATTGTCGTTTTTCGATTGGTGTCGCTTCTAACCCAGGTTTCATTATGAGATAAGACATCGAAGTCGAGGAAAGGTGTTATAAACTTCCTTTCGCAGAACTTTAACAGTCCAACAGCTATTTCCTGTGGGATCCGAGTGTGACTCCAGGGGAGTTTTCGAGTCAAACGACTGCCACTCGAGCCCTTCCGCCGGTTTGTAATGAAACTTGGACAACCACGAGGTCTCCAATCGAAAACTCTGAAAGGGTGATGCTACTTTTTGGTATTTGGTAAGAGGAGTCGCAAATTGCCTGCCTACTTCCTCCTTGTAGACCAAGGGTGTGCACCCGGTACGCCCAGAGTTATTGATCTAGCACTATTCCAATGTTACCCATGGGAATTGCAGGTATGGTTTTTGTATGCTGAAGGTTTACCTGGGCTACCTTAGTGCTAGTCATCCTTTTCATTAATGTTTGGAGCTCTTTTCCAGAGTTATCCGATAAGGCACTTTTCTGTGTTTTGCCGTATACTTTAAGCCGCAAAAGATCCAGACTCTCCTCTTCTATAGATAGCAATTCTACAATCCTTGCTCGATCCTGTCCTTAAGGGTAATATGACTTCTGCGATTCCTTAGCAAACATTCCCCACTCGATGTATCCTCTCACTTACCTTCCTCCTTGGTTTTACCAAATCTGTAGTTGATAATTGCCTCCAGGGATCGCTTATCTACTCTCTTCTAAAGGAGTTATTCTTTGCCCTCTATAGTGGTTCTAAAGACCTTCCATAACGGCTTGTGAAGATCTATATTCTTAGAAATTGGGGGGCCTAGAAGATACTTCTCCTGCAAGGCTGAAACTTTGGGAAGATAGGCTGTTGCCATGTGCACCTTTAGTATAATATCCCCAGCATATGTTGACAGTGGGGTCAAGCAGTGCACTGCAGGATAGACTGATGCGAAACATAGCTCCCTGTGGCCAACCTATCTTTCTCTAAGGATGAGTTGTCTCTCCTCTGGGACGGTGTGTGCCTTTTCAGGGGCCAAGCCTCTCGTCTACCAAGACCGTTAGTGAGTGGTGATAGCCATACCCTGTACGAGGTGACCCTACTATTAACAAAACGCTACGGATCTAGACTGGGGAGTCGAAAAACACCTCCCCTAATCCAGGGTGTCATGCGAACCGTGCCCATTGGATAGTGTGCAGTCGGGGGTAACTGACTGTATTCGAACGGAGCCTCACTGATACCTGGTCGCCTCAGTGAGTAAGTTAGATGTTACCGTGCTACGGGGGGCTATGGCACGGCGGACCTATTAACCCCCATACTCGTGGGAATCAAATGAGTACAAAAATAGAAAAGAAAACAAAAACCAAAAAAGCGGGGCCCCGTACCGCACCAAAACTGGTTAATCAGGCGGAGGCACGTCTCCGAATTACTGAAAGCCAGGTGACTACACCCAAGAAGGGAGAAGTTGAGACGTCAAGCAGTGGATCCAAGGTGAGCATTGGTATACTGCGTGGACTGCAGCCAACGAACACCACTGCTCAAAGAACAAGGACCAGCAAAAGCACGTCTGAGATAAACATAACAGACGTCAGGAAGGAGACAGGTCTCAGTGGCGCCGGGATTAAATGGTACCTGCGCTATCTGAAGGAAGGCCTGAAACCAGAAGAGGCCCTTAAGAAGGCTCAGGACAGACCTAAGCCATCTCTACCGGAGCCGAGAAAGCGGGTAGCAGCAGAGATCAGCCCGCATGAAGGGAATGCTCCCAAAAAACCCAGACCTGAACCCACGGGAGGAGAAAACCCGGGCAGGTCAGGAGTGAAGGCAGGACCCAGGAAGCCCGGCATTAGCTATGCTAGTGCGGTCAAGGGCATTCGACTGGCCATACTGCCAAAAAGGTTTCCCGAGCAAATACTCACTCGGGAGGAACAGGAAATCATTGAGGAACTTGTCGTCAAGCAGATGATCAAGGGTTGGATGTCGAAACTGGTGTTCACCGGGATACGCTTTCGACCAGGCCTTATACTGGTGGACTGCGCGACGGAAGGTACCGCAGAATGGGTTAGAACCATAATTCCTAGATTGCCAGGCTGGGAAGGGGTGGAACTGTCAACATGTGCTGGAGATGATATACCAGGAGCCCACATGGTGACAGGTTTTCTCCCAAAGGCTGCGGCAATAGTAACAGAAGACCTTATGAGACTCCTAATTGCTTAGAACGAAGATCTCCATACTCGACTATGGAGAGTCTTCAGAAGCAAGGTGGAGGGAAAGGGTAAACTCCTCACGATCAGGGTAGATGACCGATCCCTAGAGGCAATTAAACGTCAGAGTTGCCATATCAACTACCGATTTGGCAACATACCCGTGCATGTGCACAAGGAAAAGCCGAGGAAAGAGACCTCGGAGGAGGCATCGGGTGGAAAACTTACCGAGGTCCCTGAAGAAGTCGCGGAAGCCATAGAGGCGGAAAGAACGGGATCAACCAGGGAAATAGACCTGCTGCCCAGTGAAGAGCAGAAGATGGACGACCTAGACCTAGGACTCCTAGGACTCGGGGTGGACAGCGACGCGCAGGAAAGCGCCATGTCGGAGGAGGAGGGTGACACGCCGACAGTGGAGAAGAGCTCCAAACAATAACGGAGCCAATGGCCAGCACTAGGATAGCCCAGATAAACCTCCACCATGCGAGAGCTGCATCTGCAGTGATTGCAAGGGCGAATTCCAAGGAGAACATTGGAATAGTGCTGGCTCAGGAGCCCTGGGTGTACCGGGGGCAGATTCGCGGTCTGCAAGGAGGAGACATGCAGGTAATTTGGGACTCCTCTTGTGAAAAACCAAGAGCTTGCATAATTCTCAAACGTAATTTAAAATACATATGTCTTTCAGAGTTCTTAACCGGGGACCTTGTGGCTATCCAAGTCTCATTGAAAGCCGGGAGGAGCACTCGAGAGGCAGTCGTAGCATCGGGGTACTTCCCAGGAGACGAGAGCCGGGCTCCACCGGAACAAGTCGCAAAGCTGACGAAGTATTGCGAGGAGAGGGCGTTACCACTTCTTCTCGGCTGCGATGCCAACGCCCACCACGAAGTGTGGGGAAGCAGCGACACTAATCGTAGAGGTGAGTACTTTCTCGAATTTATTCTTAGTAATAAGTTAGAAATATACAACGTAGGGAACACTCCAACATTTGTGACCAGCACTAGACAAGAGGTACTAGACATAACTCTAGGAAATACCCTAATGAACGGGATGGTCAGGAATTGGAGGGTGTCGGATGAACCCTTAATGTCTGATCACAGGATAATCAGATTCGACATTGAGGGTAACTCCGGAATAAAAAGAATAATAAGGAATCCCAAGAGAACGGATTGAGAATCCTACACAATGCACCTGAGCAACAACATTGCCCACCTTCAAGGGGGCGGTGACATCAGGAGCGAATTGGAATTAGAAACGGTGGTGGAAGACCTCAACACAATCGTCATTGACGCATATGAGGCCAGCTGTCTGGCCAAGACAGTCCAGTCATCAAGGGATGTACCATGGTGGAACAGGAACTTAGCCAGAATGAGAACGGAGGTACGAAAACTCTTTAACCGGGCAAAACGAACCAGGGACTGGCGGAGGTAGAAAAATGCACTGCAACGCGATCAGGGAAGCGAAACGGAACAGCTTTAGGGAATTCTGTGAAGGGATTGAACAGATCACAGAAGCAACCAGGCTGTACA
This sequence comes from Hermetia illucens, assembly GCF_905115235.1. NCBI lineage: Eukaryota > Metazoa > Arthropoda > Insecta > Diptera > Stratiomyidae > Hermetia > Hermetia illucens. Next base: position 17,737,472 of record NC_051853.1, on the reverse strand, counting down.
AGGCTGTAGCTAAAACGGGGGAATATCCTCTGTCTGCTTGAAAAAGGAAGATGGGACATTCACCGAGAATGAGGAGGACAGGGTACACCTGCTTCTCAGAACTCATTTCCCGGGCTCCTACCCCTCGGCGGCAGGCGACAATAATCTGCCTGACACCCCAACAACGAATAAAAGGGGAAGGAAAGAGAGCTGGAAACTAGCAAAAGAGGTATGCTCAGAAGCTAGGCTACGATGGGCAGTGGGAACTGTTAAACTAATGAAATCTCCCAGAGTAGACGGCATTTTCCCAGCACTTATCCAGAGAGGCCTAGGAATTATCTTAGAGTCTCTTCTGAGGGTGGTAAGGGGGAGCATAGCACAGGGTTACATACCAAGGGCATGGAGACGGGCAAAAGTGGTCTTTATTCCAAAGGCAGGTAAAAAGGATCCTTTTCACCCTAAATCTTCAGACCAATCTGCCTAACATCGTTCGTACTCAAAACGGGGGAGAAGGTCATAGACAACTATATTAGAACTAGCGTTCTAAAGCGTAATCCCCTACATCACTGTCAACACGCTTACCGGGCAGGATGGTCAACTGAAACTGCTCTGTACCAGCTGACAGAGGTACTACGGGACGCCATAGAAACAAAAGAAATTGCACTGTGCGCGTTTTTGGATATCGAAGGAGCATTCGACAACACATCGCACACAGAGATACAGGATGCCCTGAGCCACAAAGGAGTGGGAAACACCCTGGCACTCTGGATGGGCAAAATGCTAGAAAGCAGACAAATAGAGGTACAAACAGGTACAAATTCTATTATCATGAACACCACTCAAGGCTGTCCACAGGGTGGAGTACTATCGCGGCTGATGTGGAGTATGGTAGTGGAACTCCTGGACGTGTCAACTAATACTGGAATACAAGTCCAAGGCTACGCGGACGACATTGTTCTAATCTGTAGGAGCAAATATGAAGATACCCTATGTAATAGAATCCAAACTGGATTAAGGGTTACTAGTGCCTGGTGCAGGAAGGTGGGACTGCGGATCAACCCAACCAAAACCACCATAGTACCATTCACTAGGAGGCGTAAGCTGGATCACCTGAAAGCCATAACATTACATGATATGGAGGTGAAACGAGAAACAGAGGTCAAATATTTGGGAATCACGCTAGACCAAAAATTACTCTGGAAGACACATGTCGGAAACACTTGTCGAAAAGCCACGAGGGCTCTGATGACTTGCAGATCCATAGCAGGAAAAAAATGGGGTTGCAGCCCGAAGATACTACTTTGGATATATACTGCAATAGTAAGACCAATGATTACCTATGGAACGGTAATCTGGGTAGAAAGAACCCAACTCAGTACGCAAGCCAGGGAATTACATAAGCTCCAAAGGCTGGCTTGCGTGTGTATCAGTGGGGCAATGAGGACATGCCCAACAGCATCCCTGGAGGTCCTTCTGGAATTAACCCCTCTCCATCTGCACATACAGATGCAGGCAAGGAGATCAATATTCAGGATGGCCGGTAGTATGAGTGAGGCGGGGAGCTGCCTAAATCAAAGGAAGATTGATATACTTTCTAGGCGGTATCCCGAATTACTGATACCGAGGGACAACATGACAACGAGGTTTCACTTCGATAAGAAGTTTGAAACACGTTGGAGTAACAAGGCAAGCTGGGAGAGCGTGCCTGCAATATACGGCTTAAACCAGCAACTGATTACTTGGTACACTGACGGATCCCTCACAGCAAAGGGAGCGGGTGCCGGTGTCATTGGTCCAAGCAAAATGTACTTTGAGCCAATGGGCAGGTACACTAGCATATTCCAGGCGGAAATGTACGCCATAGACAAATGTGCCTCCTTTAATCTGCAAAGGAACTACAGGGGACAGAACATAGCTATTCTCACCGATAGCCAAGCAGCGATCAAGGCACTTAGGTCCAACCAGGTGAACTCTAAACTGGTATGGGAATGCCTTGAGAGACTGAATACACTCGGCTCGTCCAACAAGGTCTGTATACTTTGGGTTCCAGGCCATGCTGGGTTGGAAGGCAATGAGGCAGCGGATTAACTGGCCAAGAACGGAGCACGGATGCCTTTACACGGGCCAGAACCCTTCTGTGAAATCGGAAACGGTTTCATGGCTATGAATCTAAGAAACGAAGAGAAACGGTTGAGGGAACTATATTGGGCGGGCCTACCAGGGATGGAGCAGTCCAGGGTGCTTATTGGGGGATACGAACCCATGCGCACAAAGGATTGCTTAAACCTCACCAAAAAGAACCTCCGAATCATAGTGGGAATTCTTACTGGTCATTGTCGGCTGAACTATCACCTAGGGAAGCTAGGAATATCTACGGACACTGTCTGCAGGTTCTGTGAGGAGGAGGTCGAAACCTCTATACACGTCCTGGGACAGTGTCCGGCACTTGTGCAAAGTAGGTCGATACATCTTGGAGAACACTTAATACCAGATGCAAAGCTGAAACTTCTGGAAGTGGGGAACATACTAAAGTTCCTAACGGTTACAGGCCTGCTTGAGATACTATTATCAACAGGTACACTATAACCAGTAAAAGGGGCACAATAGTTCTTCAAGGACGCGGTGCGATTTTCCCTTAACAGAATAAAAAAAAAATATGTTGACAGTTCTGCTCCTTTGGAGCCTACTAATTTAGGGGCAGTGATCCTAAACCATTCCGCCATGAGGGACATGGAGCAATCTGCCTAGCTCTGTACTCCATCCTTACCACATCTAGCTAACGACAAGACCTTCGAACCTACCGTCGATCACGCGTCACATGACGGGATAACCCTTGTATTTGTCATATTTTTTTTAACTACGTGAGGTAGCTTCCCTCCTAGCTGACAAAACTTAACTAAAAGAAATCTCCCCAAATTTCTACATGATGAAATTGGAAGGATGAGAGTAGGTAAATCTACTCTTACTAGCCCCAGAATGTTAGGACGGGAATACCAAGCAACTACTTTATGATTCCATAAGGTTTTGTAATGCTTCCATAAGTTAGCTATGAAATTTGAACCTAGGGAATTGTGTCTAACTATTTCGCGTTTCATCCCAGATGTGGCTGTGTCGAAAAGATAAACGTAGGCTACTACGGCACGTGTCTATTTGCATAGAATGTGACGCCTGATAAAGAACGTATATTCATTGCCATATTATTAAGGGTCTTCAAATCCACAGAGCAGTAAGTAAATGTAAATGTGATAGATGATAAATTTAGGCCTTAAGGTACAAATTGGACCAAAAGGAATTCAAAATATCTTATATTCTCCCATATCTATTGAAAGCCATTATGTTAACTATTGAATACGTTCAGAAATTGACTTTCAAATATCTTTTCACGTCAAAATTTACCCTTGCTCTTGACTCCTTTGTTTATTGTAGCAAACGAAATGCCATCCTTTGAAGGTATTTCCCTAAAAGGAGTCATATAAGCATCCTGTTGTTTCCACTCTCCACCTGGTATCAAACATCTGCATAATAATCTTCTCTGAAACTCTTTCGATTTCTCCATATTACCATTTACCTTTTCCACACAAAGGATACCGAGAACCACGAAGGGCTGCCTGTGGACTGTCTTATGAAAATAGACAAAATGAAAATAATAAGTTAAAAACAAACTCATAAAGTTTGAATTTTTGGCCTCTTAGAAGTTGGTGTTATTGCGAACGAATATCTAAGTTGCCCAGGAAACGAAGAACAATATCTGCACCTGAGAGCTGAGATATTAAATGTGAAGTATGAGTAAAGGAATCGAAAAGATACCATATGTGCCTGATATTGAGAGTGGGGAGCAAGGAAAATGGCTATTACATGAAATCATTTAGGGGAAAGGGCATGTCTAATATTTTCTATTCTGCCTTTCGGGGGAGCCTTTGTAAGATTACGGAGAGAAATTTATATATCTCCAACGAATGTGAGTAATTTATGTTCTTTGTAGGTCATTAGGAGGGCAAATGTGACTCTTATTAATTCTTATGCGACGAGTATATAGTCTATGTTATCTGAGATTGTTGCCAGTATTGAAAATAGCGTATATACATCCCGGACTGAAAAAAAGATAGATTAATTACAGGATCATTCAAGTGAATCGAGAAGGCGGTTTTATTTCATGTTCAGTTTATCTCTGACTATTTCCACTCATTTGCAAAAAGTCTAAATGCAGCGTTACATCCTGAACATTTTGAATATAACTAAGATAAAGCTCTGGGACTCTCCCAATTAACCCTTGCCATAAAACGGCGTTATACTGTTGAACTTCGTCAGGGTTTCCAGAATTATGCATGCACCCGGGATACCAATAATATTGTTACCTTGAAACAATATACATACTAGCTGGTATCACATGCCTATATAAAAATCATTGGTTGGTGGCTTTTTTGAAGGGGGCGCCGGGTCGTCGGAGGCCTTCAGCCTCGACGACCCGCCATGGATGTCGAGCTTAAACGACTCGTTCTAGCACTCTAAAGGGGCCCTAGTATGGTGGTTGCAGTGGTCTCCGAGGAACGTCCATCCTAATGGGGATCTACGTAGACGTCGTCTCAAGGTCCCTGGGGGTGTTGACCTCCGTGACGCGTGTCAGAATGGTGTAGTTGGCCGCTTCTTCGAAACGGTGTCCTTGAGCAGACGCAACACTCTTGAGTAGCTTAACCTTGCTCTGGTGTTCAGCACAGGGTGGACAGGGAGGCGCAGGTTCTCCCCATACACCATCCTCGCCGGGCTGGTCGTGAATTCTTCTTGTTGGACTGTATGGAGGCCGAGGAGGACGAAACGCGAGGACCATGACCACGACGGATTGTCTCGAGCCATTAAGGTGGCCTTCAGTGTCCGGTGCCAACATTTCAGCATAACATTAGACTGTAGATGGTATGCAGTCTATACCGTAGCTTTCCTAACTCCGCGAAAATAGTAGATTCGAGTTGCATGTCTTGGTCCGTCATGATTACAGCTGGGACACCAATTCCACTCTCGACCCGGCACGTGACTATACCTCAATATCAGACAAAGGTATTGCTTCAGGCCACCACGTAAACCTGCCGATGATTGTGAGGCAATACTTGAATCCGTCCGAGTCTTGCAAAGGGTCAATGATCTCGAGATGGGTGGTGTGGAAGCGATTGGTTGACCTAGGGAATATACCTACTTCCTTTCGTACATGCTCGTTCATATTGCACTTTGGCTCGCGATACACTGTCTGGCCTAAGAGTTTACGTCCTTGTTCATGCACACCTGTAGTGACCGCGGCTGCGCGACGGGAGCGGAATCTCATTCGGCTCTTTCTTAATTAATTTGCTTAAACAATGCATTTAATAGTGTGCAATTGCCTTAATGTTCGCCGCAGATTGCACATTATTGAGTGCATTCGGGCGAATTGATCTTGACAAGAGGCGAATGATTTGCCACATCCGCAGGTGCATGCGCATGTTGCCGCAACATTGCTTAGCGAGTAAGAGAGGCGATGTAGTGGGAAGTGAGGCGGTGCGCGAACAAAAGAACGGAGAGAGTTTGGTTTCTGGTGGAGCGTTGAAGCGGGGAGAAGAAAATAATAGAACAAAGGGGAGGCGAAGCGGGACAGACGACAGAGTGAAGAAAAAGAAAAAAGTGACAGTTGGAAGGTAAATAAGTGAAGATTTTTCGGAGGAAAATAGAGGAATCCTACCCAGAAAACTGACGCCGCATCGTGTTAAACCATAATTCGAGCGTATTTTAAAGGAATTATTCTGAATAAATTCAGGCCGAAGAAAGTAGAGTGCTTTGCTTTGTGTGACGGGATTGGTTGTGATTTTCAAACGTTGTGGAGAAATTCCGGAAAAATTTTCGTTAGTAGAAAAAGGACAGAACAGCTAAGAAACGTGCGGATTCTAGCATAATATATTGATCGTTTCTGTAAGAATTTAAGCAATACGCCTGCTGGATGACAAGTGTTTCATATTTTGTCCCAGAACGAATCATCAAGTTAGAGTAACATAAATTGATAAGGATGAATTAATTTTTTATATAATTGTTTTTTTTTATAAAATTTTTTTTAGAATTTGTACACCAGCATCAATCCGAGCTCGGAGTGACGACCTGGGTGAGTCATTGTTTTTATTTTCTTTTTTTATTTTCTTTTTTTTATTTTCTTTTTTTTTATTTTCTTTTCCTTCTTTGAATTTTACCTATTGTTTATTTTTATTTTCATTTTCTATGTTATAATTATTGTTATGAACTTTGCTGGAACGATGAATAATGATGCGTAAATAGTCAAATCGTAGTTTGAGGACTTCCTCCCTTTCGTATCCTCCTTACTTCCGCGGAATTTCTAGAAAAGGGACATCCTCAAAATGAATAACTGGCCTGAGGATGTCGAGGAATGGTGGGAACCTCAGAGGCCGCGCCTCATACAAGATCTGAGGCGGAAGAGACAATAATTGGGACGGTGATCCGTCGTGGATCTTCCTCCTTGATCGCGGCACTCGGGTTCGGAGACTTACGGCTCCACGCGCACGGTTGAGCTGTTTTTTTTCTAATTTCCAATTTTAGTTCGCGTTCTGTTTATCATTCGATAGGCCGTTGCGAAATCCTAATTAACGTCTATTGTAGAATCCGGTGCGGACCCACGCATCGGAATAGACACGTTGTTTTGTAGCAGTGAAGCGTGAGGGATCAAAGCGCTCAAAGGACCCCCCCACATTCCCGAACCTGGCTAGCACAGAGGCGTGCAAGAACGTGTCGACCGAGCACTTTGATGAGCTTCAATCTTTGTGGGCGGACCTTCACGGTCAATTTAGCCAATTTGATTAGATTTTTGGGATAGCTCTGCCCTCTAGGTCATTATCGGCTACTCAGAATGATCGACCTGATCTCCTATTTCCACTCATATCATTACAAGTGTTTTTCCGTGATTAATCGGTTCGTCTGCCTGTTGCCTGGGTGCGCAAGATCGTGTATTGCGTTAAATACTTCCTTGCGAAAATCGAGATCTCGCAGAGTAAATAAGAGTTTGAGTCGAAAATAGGAAACTCTTTGAATTTCTATTTGGAGATATCCCTCAAACTCTGAAGCTCTGCGTGTATAATTGACAACGCCGGGGACAAAGCGTCCGCAAAGACATTATCTTTTCCAGACATGTGTTGTTTATCAGAAGTAAACTGGCTGATATAAATGAAGTGCTGAAATTTGCGAGGGGCTGAATTGTCGGGCTTTTGTCTAAGCGCGAACGTAAGGGGCCTGTGGTCCGCGAAGACGATGAACGGATTGGAAGTATTTTATAGCCAGGTTTGCAGCGAGTAGCCTACGATCGTGGGTGCTGTAGTTGCTTTGAGCTGTTTTGAAAAGAAGCTCAACGGTTGCCAGACTTGATCCACCAATTGGTAAAGAGCGGCGCCTAACGCAGTATCTGAAGCATCGGCGAACTCAACGAGAAGTGCATCTGGCTAGAGTCTTTAGTTTTGGGCCAAGATAAGAAGGCGTTCAAGATCGCTTGGTGCGGAGCAGCCTTTGGTAAGAAACAACGATAGAAGTTTAACATACCCAAGAACCTTCCAGATCCTTTACAGTGGTTGGTAGGGGAGAGCCCTTTATCGCCTCAACCTTGTCTGGGTCAGGTTAAACACCGGCAGAGTTATCAAGTAGAGAAATTTTACCTGTCTCTGGAGGAATTTGCATTGTTCAACGTTTAGAGTCCGGCCTCAAGAGGACGTTGAAAAATGCACTCGAGATGCTCCAAGTGGTCAAATTCTGAAGAGGAATCGACCAAGACATCATCCATATAGACGAAACAAAAGTTCAAATTTCGCAAGACAAACTGGATGAACCTCTGGAAAATATACGCAGCGTTGCACAAACCGAAAGTCATGCTGGTGAACTCGAAGAGTCCGAAAGGTGTACAGATAGTCGTCTTCAGAATGTTTTCGGGAGCGACAGGGATTCGGTGATACGCCTTGGATAGATCCAAGGTCCTAAAACTACGGAAGTACGTTAGCGAGTGCGCAAGATCATGGATGAGTGGAATGGGATATCGGTCTGGAACTGTCTGAGCATTCAGATGCCTATAATCTGCACAAGGCCGCCCTTCGCCTTTTGGCTAAGAACCAAGTGAAGAGGAGAGGACCAACAGCTATTGGAAAGTCTTCAGATACCCTGTTTCATTAAGTCATAAAACTCTGTTTTCCCAACAGCACGTTTCTGAAGTGAAAATGGACGCACTTTTGAGAAAATTGGAGAGCCGGTAGTGTTGATATGGTGCTTCACATCGTGCTTAACCGGCTGGGAGAAACCACTTTCCGCAGTAATGTTACGAGACTTCGTGACGAGTGCGCGAATTCGGTGGTTGGCAACACGTCCTCGAAAATAATCGAAGGAGTGTCTTTTTGGCAGTTCGAAATTTTCCCTGACGTTTGTAATGAGGCTGCAAGGTTTATTAAAGTCTTATTGTGCAAGTCCACCAGCAGCCCATAGTGACACAGGAAGTCTGTTCCTAATAAGGGGAGGGTAATGTCCGTTAGAACGAAACGCCATGAAAACGTTTGGCGCAGTCTGAAACTAGCGTCCACTTGTCTATAGCCATAGATGCGGATGGAAGAAGAGTTCGCGCCGCCAGTGTTGGGTTTTGCGGAATTAGCGTGATCGTACAGGATACAGGAAGAACCGACATCTCAGCCCTCGTGTCGACCAGAAAGCAATGTCGAAGATTGTAAGGCGGCGTGGTACTGTGCTTCGGGTAGCCATCACCGAAGGGCCTAGCGAGCCTAGTTGTTTCTTGTCGAGGCCGATGAGGGTCTCGGCGTTTGAATACCCGAACGCCCCTTTCTGAAAGCAGACCTCGACCCCTGGTCACGGATATATAGAATGTACTAATACTAATAATCCAAAATTTAATTTTATTTGGTTTCCAGTCGGCAGACGAGACGAGAGTGGTGACAAATGTCATTCTTGACATTTGCCACCCCAGTTCCATGCCAGACGTCAGCGGTTTTTACTGTAGAAGCGAAGGTTCACGCCTCCGATGTGCCCCCATAATATCATCATGGCCAAATATGAATTAATTTAATGGACGGTAAACAGAGTAAACCCCAGTTACTTTTCGTCCTCAGGAGGAGGAGAAAGCAATGCTCCTAACCTATGCTTAAAACTACTTAAAGAAGAAAAGTTTAAAGGACCAAGCCTTTGTACATTGTAGGTTCGACAAAGTCTAGAAATTGGGGAATGGAAGTTGATTTCGAGCTCAGCGAAGGGCATGTTGAAAATGTCTGCGTTGCGTGTATTATAAAACGCAGAACGGCAAGTGATGTCGTTAGTGGCGGAGCAATCCATCAGACCCCAGGAAAGTTTAAAAAATATTCATAAATCCAGATGGATTCTACCCTGTTGTTGGCAGGGGAGGTTCAAAAAGCAGAGGCGGAAGGGATAGTCCACACGAAGTTTTCCTTCAAGAAGAGGGAACGATTGAATTTATGTTGCACATTTTTCAGGGGTAAGACAATAACAGTTACAGGAAGGTGACCAGATCACGGAGCAATACTCGAGGGTATTCCTCACGAGCGAATTGGGGGAGGGTTGGATAGAGACAAAACCAGAGGAGGAGCGAAGTATAAAGCCTGGCAATTTTGCTGCTCGATTAGCGAATTCGAGGCAGTGGGGTTCGAAGCGGAGCTTATTGTCAAAAGTAACTCCGAGGTCTTGAGTGGAAATTTGGTATGATAAGGAATGTCCGTTAAGAGAGTAGGAGAAGGAAGTGGGTGAATATTTAAGGGAGTAGCACATAGAGAGATACTTTCTGACGAGTGCTAAATTTAAGTTGGATTAAGGGGTATACAGTCCATAGGTGACGATAAAGCGGAAAATAACTTAAGCCGTGTTGCGGACAGCCAGTCGCTGACTTATTTTCCCAAGATTTTGGAACAGACGAAGAGGAGGAAAATTGGACGATAATTCTTGGCAAGGGTACATTCGCCACTTTTGAGAATAGGCATAATGAGAGCCTTTCACAGGACAGGAAAATGACTCTCTTTGATGCTATTACTGAAAATAAGGGAGAGAAAAGAGAGATGGACTGATCAATTTTAAGTAAAAAGAGGTTTGTAAGACCGTCGTAGCTAGTGCCGACATTGGATCAACAAGGGGTGGGTTTAGAAGAGGAAGAGTGGGAGGAAGGAGAGGGAACATAGACTGAGGGAAAGTAGCGGCAAATCACAAGATATTTGGGGGGAGTTAGCTGAAGAGCTAGAGAATTTAATGGACCGAGGGGATAGCTGGGCACTACAGCGGGAACTGCACATATGGCACCTGAAAGGTTTCCGCGGTTCAGTGAGTCTTCAACACTGGCCAAATATTTCTTTCTGGGCTTACGTATTAAGGATTTGACTGAGGAACGCGGATTTTTTAAAAAAAACCAAGTCAGATTAGGCTCCAGAGGACAGAAATTTCTTCCTTGCAGTGTATTTTTAACGAAGTTTTTTGTTGATTTCAGTGATGAACCAGACAGGGTTAACGCAGCACTTAGGAGAGGAGGTGACGTATCAGAGAAGAAGAGCAGATAAAGTGGTATAGAAGGCGTTGAGTGCTTGGTCACACGTTAATGGAGAGAAGAGGCGAACCTAGTAATTATTGCCAAGCCCGAGTTCAAACCTACCAAGTTCGCCTTATGAAAGTTAAACTTGGTAGGCTTGTGCACGACAGGGGTGTAGACTCGAGATATCTGAGCCTCAAAGTCGAGAGCAAGATGATAGGCGTCAAAAGCAACGCACGACGGGGCATGAGGGGATTGGGAAGGCAACGCATAGGAAGAAGAACCATCTAAGTGAATTCTTCGGTGGTTTCTTGAAGGGCGGCACAGGTGTACGTGAAAGAAAAGGGTGGAGCTATTAGGGAGGGAGGACAGGCTGGGATTAATAGGTCTGGAGAGCATAATAAGATTAAAATCGGCATTTAGGATGAAAGGAAGTGAGGGGAACAAAACCATTAGGGCTTCTGATAATCTGTCTAAGAAATTCTCGTAAAGAGAAGAGGCTCTGAGGCAGGGAAAGTATACACAGGATATGAGAAAGGGCCATACGTTTGACGGAATGACTCGTACGGTGATAAAATTGTAGGTGGGGAAGGAAAAGGTAATTTTGGCATGGAGGGGGTACCGCCGTCTCTGCCACAACGAAAGAGAGAGGAGTTCGGAATCTAAGATCCTGTTATCCAACGAGGTTTCGGAAGGGCCATCCTCCGTCAGCTTCAAACATGAGGGAGGTGATAGAGTTAAGCTGGCCCTGCTTCTGATGTCGGTCAGACTTTCATCGAAAGTGGTGGAGTACGCTAGCTTCCATAAGAACAGTGGTTCCAGTGACGAGGTAACGTTCAGAAGGAAGCCGCTGGGCGACATGGAGCCTGCTGTTCAGCGGTGGTGGGCATCAACGATGCTCAGGAGGAAGCGTGCAATGGCACTACTGCAGCGAGATCTGAACAATCGTCAGAGCCGGGTAACGCAGATGGGGGACGCTGATTAATTTGGTTTGGGGACATCGTCAGGCTGGTGCGAACTTTTATAGACGCACTGGAACATTGCGTGGGAGACGCTAGAATTGTTAGCTGCGTCAGGCATTACAACGATAGGTAACGTGCGGTGAGAATCCTAAATGTTCAACCCTATCCCGTGAGGGGGTGTGTAGATGAAAGGTAAAGGTCACCCCTTTTTAGTCCAATTAAAGGATTCCGCTTGTCGCTCTCCCCCATAAAAAATCTCTTTTTAAAGCGCCATGACTTTTTAAGGGGGGGGGGGGGGGGGGGTGGCCGTCATTTTTCAACGTTTTTTCTTCCATATTCTTCTTTACCTGCGAAGATAGAGTTCACAATTAAACCCTAACGTTTTGGCACGAAAATAATCCCATTTTGAGGCACCATCGTTTTTTTAGAAGGGGATGCTGATTGACCGGTGCATTCTTTCCTGGGATTAGAATTTGTTTTACAAATCCTCTTCATTCTCTCCTTCTCACGGGGCAGGATTAAAAATTCAAACTTGACCACGCTGATATATAAAACAAACGCATTTTGAGGATTCATAACTTTTTATGGGGGTGATCGTAACAAGTTTTCAATAGTTTTGAAAAGGAGGATCTCCATAAACTCCGATCGCAGTCATATGTCAATCTAACAATAGCTGGTAGTTTTTCCAGAGTGCTCCACCTGAGTAGAACACTGCAGGTACACTCCCTATTCACGACTTTGAGAGCACTTTTTTTGTTGAGGATGCCTAGAGTGCTGAGTCTGCATCCCCCTGATAATGTTCCGGGCGACTTGGGAAGCAACTTACTTCCTCTCTTGTGGTCCATGGACTTCTCTTTTTCTGGTTAAACACCCTAGTTTATCAAAAAGGTCAACTGACGGTTTTGTCCAGGTCAGAGGCAACTCATTAGATGCTGCTTTATCTCTGTCCTGGGAGCAGCGTGACCGAAAGTGGCAACAGGTCGAAGATGCTTCTTTATATATAGTCGTTATGCCCCAAGACCATGTCCCAAGTTGTTCTGCATTAGGTCCGGTCCAATATCATGTAGATGTGGACTTAGGATTCTTCATAACCTAAATAAAAATTTAGCTTTACCCTAGCTTCGGCTCAAACTATTGGCGGTTTAAATTTGGATATAATTTCTACCCTTGTCGTCTTTGCGACTATATAAAAAGGGCGTTTTTCATCTGTTGCCACTTTCGTTCACGCAGCTCCCAGGACAGAGGTGAGGCAGCGTCTGATGAGTTACCTCTGACTTAGACGAAACCATTAGTAGTCTTTCTTGAATGAGGAAACTCTCAATGTAATTAAAATGATTTATGGTTAAATTAGCTACCACTACTGTTTAGGACCCTTACATTGCTCTTTACAAAAATTGGGATTCATCTAGAGTTTGATTCATCAAGGGGAATATTGAGGACGGGCCAATTCTTTTAGTCCTGTTATGTCTATAGTGTTATGCTGGAGGTGACAAACAAAAAGCCACTATTCCTGCGATTTTCCTCGAAAAGGAAACTGTACTAATGAAAACATATGTCCCAGATGCACGAATTGCGATCCAAAGGGGTTAATTTCCTTACTAATTGAGGAAAAAATTCATGAATTTTCCATTTTTTGTACTTTCACCAAAAGTTTTTCCGCTCAAGAAAACAATACAAACACTTGCTGCAATTTGAAACTTTCAACTAAACTTCGTTAAAAGTTGAAGCAGAAAAAATACACCCTTTTGTGAGGGAAAATTGGAAAATGTGAATTTGAGAACTGTATGCCATTGAGGTAGTTTGGAAAGTATGCATGCTTTGTTTCGCAACTTTGTACCAGATACCCCCATGCCACAAATATATGTGTATATATGCAGACGGTAGGCTTTCTGAAAAATCGATTGAATTGTTTATGGTTAACGGTTTACGGGAAATCATGGAAGTGGCAGAGGCCCCCATCAGTGCATCTAACATTTTGCTGATGTAGCAAACCACCATTTCCTGCAACAATTTAGATGAAAATATACGCATGATCGCATTCTCGGTAAAATGTAGGAAGCTTTTGATCCAACGTTTATAAGATACAGGTTTTCGTATAATTGATTCACTTGCAAGGAAAAATGCTGAGATTTACTTCATCAAACAATTGTAAGTTGGAAGGATCAAATATGCAAACTTCCAATTTAGGGAGAGGCATTTCTGATTGAATCTGAAAATAGCGTTCCATACTTCCTTTGAATTACAACGGAACATTATCTCATGGTGACTGCGCCCCATTAAGGAGTATATGACAAATCATATGATGCCTCGTCGGGCGGACTTAGCTCTAGAATCCTCCCTTTTCGGTCCACACCGGAGACGGTTCTGGTTAACTGCTTCCAGATACTTTCCTTTTCGGATCGTTCTTATTTCTGTTGACACCTGCTAAGCAATCCCTTTCTTTCGGAGTTCATCATGCATATACTGACAAAAGGAACTTGCATTCTTTTCGTTGACCATAGTCCGTGTTCTAGGGGGTCCTTTTGAGAATCGCATTAATCTGATTCGTATTGCATGCAATATGATGCCCACTACTCTGACTAAAAGCAAACTATAGGCGCATGGCGGGTTTCTGCCATTTAGCGTAATCCTTTTCAACGTCATATATATCAATCGCGAATCTCGGACAGTGAAACATAACATGCTCCGGGTCCTCGGCTGTAGCAGCGTATTCGGGACAGTCTGACGACTCATCCAATCCAAAACGATGCAAGTACTTTCTGTATCCACCAAGGCCTGTAAGAAACTGTGTTAAATAGTAAGCCCCAATCACTTCAGTCGGATTCCCTCTCCTTCTCCGATAGAGACAGTGTATGCCTCACCAGATAAAATGCACAGCATACCCTCAGCGCCATGAGCCGGTATGCTGAACTTACCCTTCCCTGGTTCACTGTGTTATCCAAAGCGGACGCTCAGACAGGACCCGCGTATAGCAGGATGGATTTCATCACCCCTGCAATAAGTAGCCGGCAATTAGATTTTAGCCCTCAAATATTAGGCATTATCCTTGCTAAAGATAAGCTAGCTTTTGCTGGCTTTTCGCGCACGTACTCCCAGTGTCCTTGAAGCTTAACTTGGCTTCGATCATTGTCCCAGGTATCCAATAACTGCCAATTCGAATTCTGACAGTATTGATTTTCCTGCGATTCCGTCAGGTCCAGTTCCACGATTTAGAGCCAAGCTTTGATAGCATGAATGGATTCACTTGTATCCAACTCCACGTCCTCGGGGTGTTTTACAACTATTACTACTACTAGGTCGTCCGCAAGACCAATCAACATTCCCTTCTTTTTCACGCGAAGGCCAAGCACTTCGTCGTACATCATGTTCCACAGTAAGGACCCCAATACGGAGCTTTGGAAGGCACTCCTGTCATAACATATTCCTCCGGCCCGTCGTCCGTCTCGTACCAAAGAAGCCTCTTCGAGAGGTAACTCTAGCCAGGATTCCCATAATCTAACCCCTGTTAAAGGCATTCCTGACATCCTGCGTCCACACCGCGCAGCACTTAACCACGCTTGCGTTGCTATGGCATCGACCGTAGACCGCGCTCTGTGAAACGCATACTGCTACTCCGATAGACCACCCTAGCTCGACGAACTGAAGCAGCCTGCTGTCTATCACACTCTCCAATATCTTCCCCATAGTGTCTAAAAGGCAGATCGGGCGATATGAAAATGGTGCGCCAGATGGTTTTTGGGGCTTCAGCGGCAAAACCAACCTTTGCCTTTTGCACTGAGCGGGAAAACTCCTTCCACTATGCACCAATCAAATGTACTTATGGCGGGGATTGGCGGAGGTCCACTTTCTTCTTGTTATGGGTGATTTTTGTACACGAATCTTGTTTCTTACAACCTTGCACGCAGTGCCCCACGAGTTCGTATTTGCTTCAAGGCAAACTGCTTGTTCAATTCCGCTTACTTTCCCGATAGCCTTCTTAAGTTTACTTCTAAGATCGCAGTATCCTTTCTCCGAAAGCCCGTGTTCTCGTTTCCCTCTTGTCCTTTGGAAAAGTCCCTTCGCTTGTAGACACGATGCTTTCAACAACAAAATTTCTTGGTTTCACCAGGGTTCCTACTGTAGTTGAACTTCCGTCCCTGCATTGTAAAGTCGCATGGCTCAGTAACCAGCCAACGTAATTGGCTCACTTTTTCCTGCGCCGTTCCCTTCGGCTCGTGACCTCTTTTTAAAGCCGGCATGAATGTCTTTTCCTCGAGAACTCTAGTGGATCACCCACGAACGCGTTTAAATCACCGGGAATGGTTTTGAGGTTGTGGTCTCTGGCGTCCAACATCAAGCCGTCTAGCATCTCCTAATATTGTGCTAATGTTGTACTAGGAGGAGCATAATAGCTGTAGATATGGACGCTGTTTACTTTTGCCTTCACTGAGTCGGCTCTCGAGATCTTGACTGCCTCACAGAAAAGATCGAAGTGGAGGAGGCCATAAAGCGTGAATGTCCAGAGGTAACTAATGCACGGATAGGTATCGCCTCTTTAAATGATCGAGGCCAAAAGCTCGCTATACTGGAAGCCACCAGCAATATGCGAGGAAACTCCTGAGCAGCGGGAAAATAAAAGTTTTACAGGTGTTTGGACTATGGACACACGTCAGCAACTTGCAAGGGATCGGAGAGGAGGACAATATGGCGGAGACGGGGTCAGGCAGGTCACCAAGCGATGATCTACAATGAAACCGAAAGTTGCGTTCTCTGCAGGAATCGTGGCACGTTTGGTGAAAGGTCGCACACAGTGCGGGCTCGGAACGGTGTCCTATCTTTAGGGTGGAACTAGAAAGGGCGCAGGGCGCCAATAGATTGATCTGCATTCTAGAAATTAGAATGTACCGGAGTGCAACCGCTCACCGCCTGCTAGCGCAGCTCGCTGCGGAGTTAAATGCTGATCTACTGCTAATTAGCAAGCAATACCGAAACAGGGACCGGGCATCATGGCATCTCGACTTATGAAGTAGCGCTGCCACCTGAATTCGGGATATCGTGTTCTTGCCCAAGGGCGAGTGAATGGGTTTGTCTGGATTCGGTGTTTAGGGATAACGTTTTTTAGCGGTTACGTGACGCCGAATGAAACGATGCCGGACTTTCCGCGCAGCTTGGTGCTCTGGAGGACGTCGTTTTGAGCACGGAGGGGAAAATTCTGGTAGGCGGTGATTTTAATGTTAGGGACCTTGAATGGGGCATGCTTCGGGCAGACTCCCGAGACAAATAAATCCTGGAAATGGCGGCAAGGACCGTAATCGTAGTTTTAAACACCGGATTCACGCCAATGTTCCGACAACCCCTGATATAACTTTTGGTCCGGAATCTCTCGCACCCCCGGGGGACGGTTGGCGAGTCATGGAACACTTCTCGGCAAGTAATCACCAGTACATTGCGTTCGGAGTGGTTGACGGTACTTGTCGACGTACATCAACCCTGCGCTCCCCATAGGTGTGGAATGTCGCGGAGGCGAACATCGGGAAATTCGTCGAAGCTATTAGAACAGGAAGAGTCACGCTGCAGTGCGCTTCGGAAGGTGATAGCGTTGCAGCTGACACTGTCGTAAACTTAATGATAAACCTGATACTATAGCGTATGAGGATTCCATGCCCCAGAAGGGGCCCCAACCGTAGGAAGCCTTCTATGTACTCGCGAACGGCAGAAAATGCCAACCTGCGGAAGCAGTGTCATAAGTTCCGCCGTTTCGCACAACGTTTACATGCCAACGAGGAAACTCCGCAGCGCGATAAATAAGAGCAAAGCTAGCAGCTGCAGAACTTGGTCAACGAAATGAATGAGGACCCCTGGGGACTTACAAGCTTGTCACCCGGATATTGGGGTTCTGCGGAAGTCCTGCATACTGAGTACTGACCAGGTGAACAGCATTGAACGGGTATTATTCCCCAGTCATCCTGTACTGGTTGATGCCAATAGCGTTGAAAGCGTCGAGGATTGCTCCTTTTTTACAATGAGAAAGCTCGAAGAAGCGGGTCTCACCATGAAAAACAAGAGGGCGCCAGTGCTGATGGTATCCTGGTGGAAGTTTACAAACTGGTGTTCCGCGAACGGCCAGACTTGCTGCCTGAGGCGTTCAACGCTTGCTTGACGGAGGCTATTTCTCCTTGTCGTTGGAGGTTAGCGAGACTCGCGTTGATCAGGAAGGAGAGGGAGACCCGGAGCTGCCGTCTGCATACCGACCGCTGTGTATGCTTGACACGACCGGGGAATTGATTCGCTGAAGCGATCCGCACTTATCCCCAAGGCAGTTCGGGTTCAGAACAGGAAGTTCCACGGTGGATGCTGTTATGGAGGTTGTGGATGCGGTTCATCCAGCCGAGGCACGCAGCCGCCGATTTCGTCGGATAGTGTAGACTTGAAGTCACAAATGCCTTGAAGATCCGTAAGATGGACAGATATGCCAACCACATTAGAAAACTCATCGACATATAAAAACCAAGGCACGATCCATTTTCTTCTCAATTATTATGAAGTGACACTATCTTGTTTATGGCAATCCCACAATTTTTCATGATGGATGCAGCCCAATATCGATCCTCTATATCTTAATTTCGGATGTGATGATAGCGTGCTACGCCACGGTTCCAAAGTAACTTCTTCATCTCTATTACCTCGAGGCGTAATTCATTGTCTTTCATAGTCGACCAGTACTCAAAACCACAGAGGGCAACAGGGTGGACGACATTGCGGTGAATGTTAGATTTGAGACGATCGTTGCTATGTTGACCACAAAGAACACCAGTTATGGAAAGCCACTTCATCTAGGTTGTGCTAATGCATGGAGAGACTCCATAACGTGGTTCGCCATTGGCTAATAGCATTGATCTGAAATATTTGAATCGTTCAGTTCTGGGCAGGTCACTGCTATTGACGGTGATAATGCCTGTTTCATTTGGATTAGCCGACAAAAATTCTGTTTTATTCAAATTCAGTATGAGGCCATGTTGCATGATGCGATCGTGTAGAGGGGGTTGGACGTTAGATATCTCGTGAGCGGGCGCTCCATGATGAATACCGACGGAAAAACGAAGCAGTTTTCGTAAATCCGCCACATATTCAACTTTACTTTTTGGAACGTGGTAGAGTAATTGACCCCGCGTACTAGTTCTTCTGGTACTCGGTGTTACCTTAGAGTATACCAGATGAGCTTGTGTGACAGACAGCCAAACGTTTTCTATACATCCAGAAATGCAATTAAAAGAGACCGATGGTTCACATGGGTTCCTTAATACGCAATTATGCAGCGTGTATTGCGTCAGTAGTTCCGCAGTTCTTGACAAACCCGGCTGAATTAGGTTATTTGAATGATTTCGCGAATACGGTTGTCAAGAATGCGTTTAAAAATCTTCATGGTATGGGGCAGCATCTTCACCGGACGGTCATTTGAACACTCTGCTCGACTACTTTTCTGGTTCCATATTGCAGCAGTCATGCTTCTTTTGCCAGTCAAATGGAGTTCTACCTTCCTGAATAACCCGATTGGTAATTTATCGTTAACATCTTTGAAATAAACAGCGATGGCTATGTTTGCTTCCCGATTGTATCTCTTTTAAATTTGCCATTTGGCCTACCTTTTACTGTCCTCTCGATCGCGGTATTTGGGTCCCAAGTTTTCTAGTTCCATGCGCGGAAGAAGCTGTTTTTTGTTCTTTTGTCTTATTTAGCTTCCCTTGCATTTCTTGTTAAATTCGCGTGGTACTGATGCGATCCCAATGCAATACAATAAGGACTAGTAGAAAGCTATATAAACGACGTGATTGGGACCGAAGTGTCCATAAGGACCACCACCCACATTCCGGAACCAGGCCAGCGCAGAGGCCGGCAAGTTAACTACTTCCTACGCCCCAGATAGTTAGACATTAGAGACTGTCAGTATCACACTAAAGTTTATTATTTATTTTTGGATTGGTGACCATTTTCCAGCTCCACCACCTGCAGTAGAGCTTGATATGACAGTTAGGTTTCTATCATAAAATTTAAGGGATGGGTTGAAGCTATGCGTCAACTAGTTTCTTATAGCAGAAACAATTTCTTTTCTCACCTAATGCTACCCACATGCATGACCCAACAGATGTTTCATCGAGCTTCCCCCATTCAAACTAGTTTTACTCCCTAAAAGGGCTCCGTTTTCTTATTAATTTCAATAACGTCTCATAAGTTTATTTCCATTGGTATCACACAGATACTCCATTAAATAAACATTTTTCTAAATAGATACGTGTACGAATAGCTTAGCTACCAATCATGCTCATATGTGCCCAAGAGTATCGTATTCCGCACAATACCCTCCTTGACAGTACTCCCACCTCCCCTAAACTGAAGGAATACGAGTACTGGCAACAGGTTGCTGCACTTATGTAGTTATTATTATCATGTTACACATCTTCTCCGGTTTTCCTACCGTAAGCCACTCTCTGGCAAGGACAGGTTGCGACTACTGGGTAGGGACAAGCAGGCGAAGCTTTTAAGATACCATGCATGTTACTTTGACAGAATATAAGTCCTTTTACGTTAACGTCTGAACTTTCCCAATTTATCTTCCCACAGATGGCTCTATAAATAAGTCCTACCTTCCCTTCATTGATAGTTGCAGCAAAGCTAATTACTGACTAAGTCAAGTTTCAATTTAATATTCATCTCGACGACGACATGAGAAACCGATTAGTGACTCTTATTGCTCTCATCTCATCAATAAGTTAGCAACAGTGAGTTCCATGCATGCGATGTTCTGCTTCTCCTTTCAATTTAACGGTTAAATGGCGTTCTCGAGTTAATTTGATTTGTGTCGGGTGTATTAAAGTTAATTGCGATGGTTTTCACGGCTGGGATTCGGTCTTTAGAATTGCATGAATAATAATCGCTATCTGGTTTCGGATATAAAATCGATACCACGTGTCTCCTTCACGATTATTCTGACACTTCACGATTTTCATCAGCATGCATTTAACTGGGGAAAGAATTCGAGAGGAGGGAGCAGTGGGCAAGCTATTTAACAACACTATCCACCAGAAAAAAAAATCCGGGAAAACTACATATCACTGAGAGGCAAATGCACCATTCCAAATAATTTCCCGAAAACCTCAATACTAACGGAGATACGAGCGTTTAAAATTTTCAAAAGATTCCGCCACTTTCCGACCATTTCCCGCCTCCCGCACCCTCCAACCTATGGCGGTGATTTTAATGCCAGGGCTCTTGAATGGGGCATGCTCAGTCAGATTCCAGAGGGAAACGGATTCTGGAAATGGCGGCGAAAACCAGGCTCGTAGTTTTAAACACCGGATCCACGCCAACGTTTCGACGCCCAGGTTGTGAAGGAAGCATTCTTGACATCACAATTGCGGCGGAATCTCTGGCATCATCGGTGGGCGGATGGCGAGTCCTAGAAGACTTCTCGGCAAGTGATCATCAGTACATTGCGTTCGAAGTGGTTGACGCTACTTGTCGGCGAGCACCAACACGACGTCCCCCCTGCGTGTGGAATGTCGCGAGGGTGAACATCGGAAAGTTTGTCGAAGCTCTTGGAGCAGGTAGGGCCGCGCTGGGGGCACTCCGGGGGTGGCAGCTGACACCGTTGTAAATTCAGTGATGAACCTGGTAACGACGGCGTGTGGGGCTTCCATGCCTCGGAGAGGCGACAAGCCTTGTATGTACTGGTGGACAGAAATTGCCGACCTACGGAAGGAGTGTCATAAACTCCGCCGTTTGGCACAACGTTTGCACGCCAACGAGGAGGCATGTGCCATAAAGACACAATATAGATCAGCAAAAAGGAGACTCCGCAGCGCCATAAATAAAAGCAAAGCTCGCGGCTGACAGAATCTTGTTAATGAGGTGAATGAGGACCCGTGGGGACTTGGCTATAAGTTTGTCACCCGGAAAATCGGGGCTCTGCGGAAGCCCTGCATACTGAGCACCGACCAGATGGACCGCATTGTGCGGGCATTGTTTCCCAGACACCCTGTAGCGCGGATAGTGTTGAGGATTGCTCCCTTTTCACAATGAGAGAGCTGGAAGAAGTGGTTCTCACTCTGAAAAACAGGAAGGCGCCAGGTCCTGATGGCATCCCGGTGGAAGTTTACAAACTGGTGTTCCGGCAACGGCCAGAATTGCTGTTTGAAGTGTTCAACGCGTGCTTGAAGGAAGGCATTTTTCCTTGTCGCTGGAAGTAAGTAAGTAGGTAAGTTGATCAGTAAGGGTAAAGGAGACCCGGAACTCCCGTCTGCTTACCGACCGCTGTGAATGCTTTTTTTTTTTTTGGGGGGTAGGGTAGGTGAATGCATTTACGCACACAGTGTTGGACTCCCGATTCGGTACGTCGTCGGGCTACCAACTAAACACCTCCCCATCGTCAGAGAGCTAGCCTGGAACCGTTTGTCACATTACTTCAGGCCAGCCCCCGAACTCTCCCGCCTTGCGGAGCCTTCAAATCAGGGAATTCCTTTCACCAACGGGAGGGGAGAGGAGGAAGGGAACTCTCAGTTCAAAGAACCCCCTGCCATCCGGCTCCTCCACCGGTCCAGTTCTATCTTCTTAGCAACGAGAAGGGCCCGAACGTAATGGGCGGCACGGTTCCAGCTGTCAGCAGTCCTCAGCATCTCTTCCACAATGTTGTCTGGAGAGAGATCCCCTATGTTTAAATAGAGCTGGTGACGAACCCCATCCGACCTTCCACAAGAAAAAAAAGTGTGGTGGGCATCGTCCACAACCCCATTGCAAAACACACAATCCGGAGAACGCGCCTTTCCAATCTTGTGCAGGTAAGACTGAAAACTTCCATGCCCACTTAAAAATTGCGTAAGGAAATAGTCAGTCTCACCATGCTTCCGATTCAGCCACGCACCTAAGTTGCCGATGAGCCGCGCAGTCATCTGCCTCTAGTTTCATTTTGCCAAGAGAGCTGCCACTCGTCTAGAGTGTGTTGCCGTTCTTCGCGAGCAACCACCTCCCTTGGCTCATCTCCCTTGCGCTTGTATATGGCCTGACGCTCCCTAGCAAGAAGGGCAACGGGGATAACTCCCGCGATCACCATCACGGCCGGTTCAGAGACTGTGCGGTACGCAGACGCCACCCGTAAAGCTCCCCGTCTCTGTACTTGCGCGAGTCGTCTACGATATACCTCCTTGTTAAGAGCGCCAGCCCATACCTCTGTGCCGTAGAGCAGGGCAGACTGCGTTGAGCTCATCAGGAGACGTCGCCTACTAGACGTAGGACCCCCAATGTTTGCCATTAGCCTACTTAACGCCGAAACTCCAACCGCAGCCTTGTTCACTGCTGCTTGGAATTGCTCAGAAAAGCTCATCTTTGAGTCAAAAGTCAACCCGAGGTACTTTACCGCCGATTTTGACTCGATTATCGACACGCCGAACGATATGGGACGCAGGGTCGGAATTCTCTTCTTAGCCAGGATGACTACTTCGGTTTTTTCCAGTGCAAGGTTGAAACCATGAGTAGTCATCCATCCGCTTACCCGTCGCATCAATATGCCGAGTCTGCTTTGCGCCTGTTCGACAGTGCGTCCAGCAACAAGCGCTGCGACATCATCTGCGTAGCCGACCAGGCGCGACTCTTCTGGCATGTCGAGTTTAAGCAGACTGTCATAGGTAGCCTTCCAGAGGTCTGGCCCTAGGATGGATCCTGTGCTACCCCCGACGTGACCTCCATCCACCTTTGACCCTCTAGTGTTTCATAGAGCAGGGAGCGATTCCTCAGATAGTCCCTCAAAATCCGTAAGAGATAGTTCGGCACGTTGAAAGTATTGTCTAGTGTGCCTAGAATGTCTTTCCATCTTACGGAATTGAAGGCGTTTCTGACGTCAAGCGTTACGAGGAGCACCACCCGCCGAGTTCGGTGGCTATGTGCCTCTGCTCGTCAAACGGCGTCCACGTCCTGCATGACAACATTAATTGTCGATCTCCCTGCCCTAAAACCAAACTGCCGGGGAGATAAATCTCCGGCAGCGCGTATCGCTTCAGCGAGTCTACTTCTGATGAGCTTTACGAGCACTTTCCCAGCAGTATCAAGCATATATAGTGGGCCGTATGAAGACGGCAGTTCGGGATCGCCTTTCCCTTTAGGGATCAGCGCAAGCCTCGAAACTTTCCAACGAGCAGGGAAAATGCCCTCTTTCAGGCAAGCGTTGAATGCGCCGAGCAGTAGATCTGGCCGGTGTTGGAATACCATTTTGTACACCTCTGCTGGAATACCATCGGGTCCTGGCGTCTTCTTGTTTTTCATAGAGAGGACTGCCTGTACCGACTCTTTTACAGAGAAAAGTGGACAGTCCTCTGCGCTCTCCGCGCCGACGGCCGGAAAAGTACTCAAGAAGCTCATCAGGGGTAGACTCGATGAAGCGATCCGTGCTGCCGGGGACTTATCCGCAAGGTAGTTCGGGTTTAGAACAGGGAAATCTACAGTGGATGCTGTTATGGAGGTCGTAGATGCGTTTAATCGAGCCGGAGCACATAGCCGCCGATCTCGACGGATAGTGCTCCTCATAACGTTTGATGTCAGAAATGCCTTCAATTTCGTAAGTTGGACAGATATGCTAGGCACACTAGAGAACTCCTTTCACGTGCCAAGCTACCTCTTGCAGAAATTGAGGGATTATCTGAAAGACCGCTCCCTGCTCTATGAGACGCTAAAGAGCCAGAGAAGGATGGAAATCACGTCGGGAGTAGCACAGGGATCCATCCTAGGGCCGGACCTCTGGAACGTTTCCTACGATAGTCTGCTGAGACTCGATATGCCTGAAGAGTCGCGCCTGGTCGTTTATGCAGACGACGTTGCGGCACTTGTTGCCGGACGCACTGTTGAACAGGCGCAAGGCAGACTTGGCATATTGATGCGACGGGTAAGCGGATGACTGCTCACGGTTTCAACCTAACGCTGGAAAAAACCGAAGTAGTCATCCTGGGCAGAAGGAGAATTCCGACCCTGCGTCCCAAATCGATCGGCGAGTTGCCTATAGAGTCAAAACCAGCGATTAAATACCTTGGTTTAATGCTCGACTCAAAGATGAGCTTCTTCGAGCAAATCAAAGCAGCAGCGGACAGGGCTGCAGCTGGAGTCGCGGCCTTGAGCCGGCTAATGGCGAATGTCGGAGGCCCTATATCTACTAGGAAACGTCTCCTCATGGGAGCAACGCAGTCCGTTCTTCTCTATGGTGCGGAAGTATGGGCTGATGCCCTTGACAAGGAGGTGCATCGTAAACGCCTCGCTCAAGTGCAGAGGCATGGAGCTTTGTGAGTGGCGTCTGTTTATCGCATCGTCTCCGAGCCGGCTGTGATGGTGATTGCGCGAATGATCCCCGTTGCGCTCTTTGCCAAGGAGCGCAAAGCTATCTATCGCGTAAGGGCGAAAACTTAAGAGAAGTGGTTGCCCGTGAAGAACGTCAACGCACCCTTAGCGAGTGGCAACTTTCTTGGCAAAATGAGCCAAGGGGCAGGTGGACTGCGTGGCTCATCGACAAATTAGACCCATTATTATTATTATTATTCTGTTAAGGGAAAGTCGCACCGCGTCCTTGAAAAACTATTGTGCCCCTTTTATTGGTTATAGTGTACCTATTGATCATAGTATCTCAAGCAGGCCTATAACCGTTAGGAACTGTAGTATGTTCCTCTCTTCGAAATGTTTCAGCTTTGCATCTGGTATTAAGTGTTCTCCCAGATGTCTCGACCTGCTTTGCACAATTGCTGGACACTGTCCCAGGATGTGTATAGAGGTTTCGTCCTCCTCCTCACAAAACCTGCAGGCAGTGTTCGTAGATATCCCTAGCTTCCCTAGGTGATAGTTCAGCCGACAATGATCAGTGAGAATTCCCACTATGATTCGGAGGTTCTTTTTGGTGAGGTTTAAGCAATCCTTTGTACGCATGGGTTCGTATCCCCCAATAAGCACCCTGGACTGCTCCATCCCTGGTAGGCCCGCCCAATATAGGTTAGGTTCCCTCAACCGTTTCTCTTCATTTCTTAGATTCATAGCCATGAAACCGTTTCCGATTCCACAGAAGGGTTCTGGCCCGTGTAAAGGCGTTCCTGCTCCCTTCTTGGCTAGTTCATCCGCTGCCTCGTTGCCTTCCAACCCAGCATGGAACCTAAAGTATTCAGACCTTGTTGGACGAGCCGAGTGTATTCAGTCTCTCCAGGCATTCCCATACCAGTTTAGAGTTCACCTGGTTGGACCTAAGTGCCTTGATCGCTGCTTGGCTATCGGTGAGAATAGCTATGTTCTGCCCCCTGTAGTTCCTTTGCAGATTAAAGGAGGCACATTTGTATATGGCGTGTATTTCCGCCTGGAATATGCTAGTGTACCTGCCCATTGGCTCTAATATAGTTGTCTATGACCTTCTTCACCGTTTTGAGTACCAACGATGTTAGGCAAATTGGCCTGAAAGATTTAGGGTGAAAAGGATTCTATTTACCCGCTTTTCGTAATAAAGACCACTTTTGGCCGTCTCCATGCGCTTGGTATATATCCCAGTGCTATGCTCAGAAGAGACTCTAAGATAATTCCTAGGCCTCTCTGGATAAGTGCTGGGAAAATGCCGTCTACTCTGGGAGATTTCATTAGTTTAACAGTTCCCACTGCCCATCGTAGCCTAGCTTCTGAGCATACCTCTTTTGCTAGTTTCCAGCTCTCTTTCCTTCTCCTTTTATTCGTTGGTGGGGTGTCAGGCAGATTGTTGTCGCCTGCCACCGAGGGGTAGGGCCCCGGGAAATGAGTTCTGAGAAGCAGGTGTACCCTGTCCTCCTCATTCTTCGTAAATTTCCGTTCTTCCTTTTTCAAGCAGACAGAGGATATTCCCCCGTCTTTGGCTACAGCCTTGTACAGCCTGGTTGCTTCTGTGATCTGTTCAATCCCTTCACGAAATTCCCTGAAGCTGTTTCGTTTCGCTTCCCTGATCGCGTTGCTATACGCAGTCAGTTCATTTTTGCCCGGTTAAAGAGTTTTCGTGCCTCTATTCTCATTCTGGCTAGGTTCTTGTTCCACCATGGTACATCCCTTGATGACTTGACTGTCTTGGCCAGACAGCTGGCCTCATATGCGTCAATGACGATTAAGTTGAGGTTTTCCACCACCGTTTCTAATTCCAGTTCGCTCCCGATGTCACCGCCCCCTTGAAGGTGAGCAATGTTGTTACTCAAGTGCGTTGCGTAGGATTCCCAATCCGTTCTCCTGGGATTCCTTGTTATTCTTTTTATTTCGGAGTTACCCTCAATGTCGAATCTGATTATCCTGTGATCAGATATTGAGGGTTCATCCGACACCCTCCAATTCCTGACCATTCCGTTCATTAGGGTATTTCCTAGAGTTATATCTAGTACCTCCTGTCTGGTGCTGGTCACAAATGTTGGAGTGTTCCCTACGTTGTATATTTCTAACTTATTGCTAAGAATAAATTCAAGAAGGTACTCACCTCTACAATTAGTGTCGCTGCTTCCCCACACTTCGTGGTGGGCGTTGGCATCGCAGCCGAGAAGAAGTGGTAACGCCCTCTCCTCGCAATACATCGTCAATTTTGCGACTTGTTCCGGTGGAGCCCGGATTTCGTCTCCTGGGAAGTATCGCGATGCCACAACTGCCTCTCTAGTGCTCCTCCCGGCTTCCAGTGAGACTTGGATAGCCACAAGGTCCCCGGTTAAGAACTCTGAAAGACATATGTATTTTAAATTACGTTTGAGAATTATGCAAGCTCTTCGTTTTTCACCAGAGGAGTCCCAAATTAACTGCATGCTTCCTCCTTGCAGACCGCGAATCTGCCCCCGGTACACCCAGGGCTCCTGAGCCAGCACTATTCCAATGTTCTCCTTGGAACTTGCCCTAGCAATCACTGCAGATGCAAGTCTCGCATGGTGGAGGTTTATCTGGACTATCTTAGTGCTGGCTCCGTTATTGTTTGGAGGTCTTCTCCACTGTCCGAGTGTCACCTTCCTCCTCCGACATGGCGCTTTCCTGCGCGTCGCAGTCCACCCTGAGCCCTAGGAGTCCTAGGTCTAGGTCGTCCAGCTTCTGCTCTTCACTGGGCAGCAGGTCTATTTCCCTGGTCCAGTCCTTTCCGCGTCTATGGCTTTTGGGATTTCTTGAGGGTCCTCGGTATGTTTTCCACCCGGTGCCTCCTCCGAGGTATCTTTCCTCGGCTTTTCCTTGCGCACATGCAGGGGTATGTTGCCAAATCGGTAGTTGATATGACAACTCCGACGTTTAATGCCTCCAGGGATCGGTCATCTACCCCGATCGTGAGGAATTTACTCTTGCCCTCCATTTTGCTTCTGAAAACTCTCCATAGTCGGGTATGGAGATCTTCATTCTGAGCGATTAGGAGGCTTATAAGGTATTCCGTTTCTATTGCCGCAGCTTTTGGCAGAAAAACTGTCACCATGTGGGCTCCTGGTATATCATCTCCAGCGCATGTTGACAGTTCCACCCCTTCCCAGCTTGGCAATCTAGGAACTATGGTTCTAACCCATTCTGCAGTGTCTTCCGTCGCGCAGTCCAACAGTATAAGGCCTGATCGAAAGCATATCCCGGTGAACACCAGTTTCGAAGTCCAACCCTTGATCATTTGCTTGACGACAATGTGCTCAATGATTTCCTGCTCCTCACGAGTGAGTATTTGCTCGGGAAACCGTTTTGACGGTATGGCCAGCCGAATGCCTTTGACCGCACTAGCATAGCTAATGGCGGGCTTCCTGGGTCCTGCTTTCATTCCTAACCTGCCCGGGTTTTCTCCTCCCCCTTGGGTTCAGGTTTGGATTTTTTGGGAGCATTCCCTTCATGCGGGCTGATCTCTGCTGCTCCCCGCTTTCTCGGCTCCGGTAGAGATGGCTTAGGTCTGTCCTGAGCCTTCTTAAGGGCCTCTTCTGGTTTCAGGCCTTCCTTCAGATAGCGCAGGTACCATTTAACACCGGCGCCATTGAGACCTGTCTCCTTCCTGACATCTGTTATGTTTAGCTCAGACGTACTTTTGCTGGTCCCTGCTTTTTGAGTAGTGGTGTTCGTTGGCTGTTGTCCACGCAGTATACCAATGTTAACCTTGGGTCCACTGCTTGACGTCCCAACTTCTCGGAGACGTGCCTCCGCCTGATTAACCAGTTTTTGTGCGGTACGGGGCCCCGCTTGTTTGGCTTTCGTTTTCTTTTCTTTTTTTGTATTCATTTGATTGCCACGAGTATGCCATAGCCCCTCGTAGCACGGTAAGGTCTAACTTATTAACTAAGGCGACTAGGTATCAGTGAGGCTCCGTTCGAATACAGTTAGTTACCCCCGACTGCAAACTATCCAATGGGCACGGTTCGCATAACACTCTGTATTGGGGGAGGTGTGTTTCGATTCCCCAGTCTAGATCCGTAGCGTTTTGTTAATAGTAGGGTCATATCGTACAGGGTGTGGCTATCACCACTCACTAACGGTCTTGGTAGACGAGAGGCTTGGCCCCTGAAAAGCTACGCACCGTCCCAGAGGAAAGGCAGCTCATCCTCAGAGAGAGATAGGTTGGCCTAAGAGAGCTGTGTTCCGCGTCAGTTTATCCTGCAATGCACTGCTTGACCCCTTACGTGTGCTAAGAACGTTTACTTCGAACGTTTCGATCTGAGACAGGTTTGGGGGTGAGTTCTACTCCTGGAGAAAACTTCTTAATTATGATCCTGTTTTCGATGGCCGGGGTCACTATACACCATGTAGAGAAGTTTCTCTCTTTTTCTTTATTGCATTTCAATGTCACTCCGCAAATACGTAAACAAAATAAATAAATAAATATGGCAAGAAAAAGATGTCGCAGAAAGCTCAAAGTTTCCAGACTTGTTAAATAATTCCTTGCTAGAGCTCCAGATGGGTTTGGCTTGGGTGTGTAGATACATAAATCCAAACACTTTCTCTGATCTCTATCGAAATCCCGCATTATATTCCACATTTACGCCTCCTGGTTTGAGATATAAAACTATATAACGTATTTATGTCCTTGGCTTGAGTGGAAACTTGCTCCATTGAATATCGTTTCACTCATAACTTTCTTGCCAGGCATCTTGCCACACCCAGCAGAAATCCAATCTACAGAAGCCTTCACAGCACATATCCAAAATAAATCAAAGTTGACAATAAATAGCAACTAATCCTTTCTTCCCATTCAAGAAACGGTTGGCATCTTCCTTTAACATTGCAGACGCGTTCCTATTAATTCAATTGCAGGATAAGTCGTTTCCTGTTTACTTGCCGGTACAGGGAAAACTACCTTTTTCTTGGGTATGTAAACTATTGTATTCCTGCTTTTCATATCTACAGAAGTGAGCAGGCTGTAATTCAACTTTATGCGTTTTACGGAGCATCTTTATTCCATGTGCGCATCGGGTAGAATATAATGAAATAAGAGCCAAACGTGAGGAGCATGCAGTATCTCAGTATTCGGCTCAGTTGTTCTTAAAGTGCTAAAACTAATTAATTATTCTATAAGATATTTTGAAGAGGACAATCCGTACTAAGTTGAATTCGAAGGACATTCGTTCATGTGCTTCCGTTTACTATATATGTATATATATGTACACAAACTTTTGGAAATGAAATTATCTGGGCCTCATCACAAGTCAATCATATTATCTTTCTGGGAGTAACATTGAACTATGCGGATGCCATCCTTACACACATACGTTCACTGAACATTGAACTCAGCCTTTGTGTAGGCGTATATTAACTTTCGACATAACTCGAGAAAGCATGACATTTTCAGGAATCCAAGCTTGGGGGTATTGGAACCCTGTAACGGACAGATATTGCCAGATTCGTGCATGGAACCCACATATCCTTAAGCACATACGTCTAGCATTGGAATTTCAAGAAATTCATTGACTTCTATCATCATCAGCATCTACGTATCTAATCATGCCCATCGTAAAATTAAATTATCTAGCGTCAGGCAGCTTTCCATTATCCGAAACACACTTCAAATCATTGAATAGCCCTCGGCCCTGTTTCTCTCATCATGGGACCTAATAGCCTTGACAACCGTTTAGTCAGACGATATTCCAACCAATGTGGTGCTACATTTTAGGGTGAATCCAGGCTGCCATGCATTTATCCTCTGAATGGAATATCCCCATCTCTAATGCTCGTACATTGGACCTATTTGAGTGGATGACCAATGAGGAAATTGGCATACTGCATAGAAAAGGGTCAGGAAAATAGTCTACCTATCTTGATTAGAAATTCTGATTTTAAGTTCATGACTATGAGAATGACTCTCATGAAATTTAATTTAATGAAATTATAAGGCCTTTAGGGGTTGTGTACGTCTATATGCATGCTGCGATCCGGTAACTACAAAAGGACGCAGTAATATCCTGATGTGAATGTGCAAGTGAAGTGACTAACAATTTATATTTCTATGGAGATTAGTCCTCAATCTGGTCTAGTCCTATTACATTCCTATAGAAACTTGCCTAATATAAAAATACGCAACTTATTTGGGTACCACGTTATCCTGTATAGGTGACATTACGAACTAACAAACAGTTTCAATTCGAACCAAGAGATATAGATTATCAGGTTGTCCACAAAGTTTTCGCACAAATATTAATGTGACAATTAAAAAGCAATTAGCAGACAAACCAAAACAACAGGTACAACATGTGATATCCCAATGGAAAGGTCAGAGTCCTAACTATAAAATGCATGGTAAATTATCCTTGAAGGATCAGTGTTGTGAAGGATATTCAAGGATAAACATGGAATTCGACAAAGTACATTTTCGTCATTGCATTTTGTACGAGTTTCAAATGGGGACGAAGGTGCCGAAGGCGATTGAAAATTTGTCGAAGGTATTCGGTGAAGGAAAGGTAAAGCGCAGGACAGTTTACGATTGGTTCGAAAAATTCTACAGCGGAGACCTGACACTTGAAGATGAACCTCGCTCAGGAAGACCCTATACGATTGACGACGATATCCTGCGCAACAAACTGGAAGCGAATCCTTTTCTTTCGACACGTGTGCTTGCAGAGGATCTCGGTGTATCAAAATCAGGAGTAGCAGTAGCCATTACGCGTCTTGGATATGTTTTGAAGAGCACAAAGTGGGTACCGCACGAACTGACTGAGCGAAATCTGGCCGATAGAGTGAGAATTTGCTCCGCTAACCTTTTACGGAACGAAAACGACCCTTTTTTGAATCGATTGGTAACTGGCGATGAGAAATGGATTGTGTACGAAAACGTAGCGAAGAAACGAGCCTACACTCATCGAGATCAACCGGGTCCATCGGTAGCAAAGCCGTCTATTCATCAGCAGAAGCGAATGCTCAGTATATGGTGGGACGTTCGTGGCCCCATACACTACGAGCTTTTGGGACCAAACGAGACCATTACCGCCGATAAGTACTGCGAGCAGCTCGACAGATTAAACACCCAGCTACGTTCGAAACGACCAGCATTGGTCAACAGGCGAAATATTGTCTTTCATCATGATAATGCCCGGCCGCATACATCTTTAACTACTCAGCCAAAAATTGAGTGAGCTTGGCTGGGAAGTTTTGAGTCATCCTGCGTATAGTCCCGACCTTGCTCCTTCTGATTACCATTTGTTCAGGTCCCTCCAA